>NC_044329.1:77599672-77902702 GCF_007399415.2 Gopherus evgoodei
TTGTCTCATTTCTTTTCCCAACACCCAATAGCTAAAAATCAAATCATTGTGGTTTGAGAAAAAGAACCTAAGACACTGGAAACTTTGAGCCATGTAGACAGTGTGATCTCTGGTAGTATAATTAAAGACTACACTTAAAAGATTTTTTTTTTTGACTCGAGAAGTGTTGCACAGGGAAATATGCAATGGTTTTTTGCCTCTCTCTCCTGTTAAAGCTTTGATCTACATGATTTTCTATGCTAGAATATTTCCACCATGATGTTTAAAACAGAAAGTTGTGTTTTTAAAGGCAGAAAAGCCCATCTCAAGTAGAGGGCAAAGCAGTAGAGATTAAGTGAAGAGCTTGTTGGCATGGCCAACAGGTGTTTTAATTTCTGTGATAGTATTAACTACAGCAAATTGACATGCTGTCTTAGTAACATATCAGATACTCTGTGGCATGTGAAGACATGGTCTCTGCTACAGTGGCAAGCTATTTGTAACAAAAAGGGTAGATTAAATGTAAGTAAAAATAAGATAATTGGGTTTGATTTCTGAATATATTTTCTATCCATTTTCAAAACTTTGAATGGAAAATGGTTTGAGGCTGGCTGTCTTTCTTATCCCCAGCTCTTAGCTTTGTTACATATAATATTGCTCATGACTTGTCTGGGAGGAACTTTTTGAAGCTTGTATCTTTTCTTAGTCCAGGTTCCTCTGAGAAACTGGGCAGAGCTTTTTGTGGCTGCTGTTAAGACTTACATACTAGGTAAGAAGTTTCAAGTAAAAACTTGAAAGAGGTTGTGTCACAGTTCAGGGCAACAGTATTATTATTATTATTTCCTCCTTATGGTCCAACAAGGGCTCCAACTCTTAGGTTTCCGGCTCCCTCGCCATCACTTCTCTTGGACAAGTCTCACCCCCTCCTGATGGGGTATATCCAGGCTGCACAGATCCCTGCTTACACTGTGAATTCCTCAGCAAAGTCAGACTGTCTAAGCAGGCATGCTTTACTTCTCTCCTCAGAGATTATAAACAGTGTAACTACCCACAGTTAAATTACCACACAGCTCTTTCTAAGCAAGCACACTTACTTTTGAGGTGAACACATTACAGAGTAAACCTATTGCAAATAACAAAAGAACCCACATGCATGCTGATAAGCTTACCAGAGATCATCCCAACCCCAACAAGGACTCTGGCAGGCGAACAGTCCTTCAGACCCCACAAAGGGCGTTTTCTCTGGTCACAAGTTCATAACAGCTTTTGTTCAGCACATGCAGCCCCATGTATCTCTGAGCCACAGTTTTATCCAGCCTGGGCCTCTGATCTTGTCTTTGTTATAGTTAATGAGCAGATAAAAGTCCCCTCCTCAAGGTGCAGCTTCAAAAGGTTGAGTCGGGGTGAGAAGTAGACTTCCTCTTCTCCCAAGTATTTCCTAGGAGTCCCACTTTAATTACATTTGTCTGCTTTAGCACATTGTCTCCAAGAGTCCTTTGAAGCTTGTACCACTTCCCACTTACCCATTAGCCATATCTTCCCCCTAGAGACATTCAATACAATCACACAGTAATACATAGATGTATATTAAAATGCAAATGTGTAAGATACTTGAAACTTAAATCAATATGGTTTAACAATTCAAAATTCAGTAAGATTCGTCCAGGATATTGCAGGAATTTTCCGTTGTCTATTATGGGAAGAATGACAAAAGAGGCTTCCAGCACAGACTGTAGCAAAACAAGTGGTGTAAACACCATGTGCCTGTTTCTTGACTTGAAGAGGCCAAGAATGCCTTTTCTGAGCACAGGGTCTTTCATGGCAAATTGCATGTTTGTGGGAAAATATCCACTAGAAACCAGCAAACTCAACTTCAGTGACATAAGTCAGATTGAGAGAATGCATTTCCACTATCCAAACGAAGAGCTGCTCTGCTAACAAACTTGTTTAAAACTTAACCTTAATCCTGAAACTATATAGTTGATTTTTTTTACCTTTTTATATTTGTTTCGTAATAGTTTTGACACTAAATGTGTGAGTAGAATATTGGTATTAAAAAAAAATCTTAGCTGGATTTGGATGAAATTCAGTATGAGGTTAATATGTTCCCAAACTTCTCCCACCAATCTTCTACCTCTGCTTCTCTTTTGGCAGAAAAACTGTAAC
Source organism: Gopherus evgoodei (assembly GCF_007399415.2). Lineage (NCBI taxonomy): Eukaryota > Metazoa > Chordata > Testudines > Testudinidae > Gopherus > Gopherus evgoodei. The sequence goes on from NC_044329.1 coordinate 77,601,818, forward strand.
CTATGTGTCATTTTAAACAAGGCTGTGAACCCTGCCAAATTTTTCTATCAGGAATATTCACACCTGAAACTGAAGTCCTTATTAAATAAATTCTTGTTTTTCACCAAAAGTACATATTGAGGTGTGTGCATAACCTCAGACTTTATCCTTTTACCCAAAGAAAAGTTCTGGTCATGTCTCCAGGTCTGACGTAGCATGCAGTTAGTTGCCTTTTAAGAAAAAAGTGAAAGGAGAACTCTTTTCAGGGGTGCTGGAACAATTTGTATAGTGGGCATAGGCTCTGGGGCTGGAGCACCCATGGGGGTGAAAATGGCTATGCTCCCATCGGCAGCCCCCCTGATCAGTGCCTCACCTCCCCAGTGCCTCCTGCCCACCACAATCAGCTGTTCTGTGGCATGCGGGAGGAGTGAGGGGGGACGCACCCGGGGATGGGGCCGGGACGAATTGGGGGCAGGTCTTGGGAGAAGGGGTGGAGTTAGGGCGGGGCCTGGGGCAGATGAAACTAAAAAACCCCTCCAAGACAGCAGTGTGGCAGCACCCCCAGCTCCAGCACCGTTTACATTTGAAGTAGAATACTTATTAAATATTTAATATAAGATTTGTGAATACAATCCATAGATCAGGATGTTTTGATTTCAGTCTGACAAATATTCTAACTGATAAAACATCTGGCTCACAGAATACATTCTTCAGATGAAAATTACAGTTTATTGATACATATTAAATTCCTTTTTAAAAGAGAAATCAAAGCACAGTAGACTGAAAATCAGTTGCAGACACTGCATGTGCTTTGGTAACCTGCTCTCCCTGTAAGAATAGCATGGTCAAGTGGTTAAGAGTACAGAACTGAGAATTGGGGGTTACAAGTTCAAATCCTGACTTTGAGGTTTAATGTATGAATCTTGAGCAAATTATTTTAATCTAATTGTTCCTTAATGCCTACCTGGTAGGGGAGTTTTGAGGCCTAAGCAATTAATATTAAGTGGTTTTAGACAAAATACTATGTACATGTTAAGTATTATGGCATCATAGCAAAGAGCATCAAAACAATTTCCATTATAATCCTGCTTTCATTCACTTACAACTCTGAAATTCACCTTTTGGATCTTAAATTTCCATGCTGGTATATCCTAATTTGAATTTTTCTTGAAAGCTTGAGCAAAACTGCTGTTTGGGTTCTTTAAAAATGGCTGAAGTATTTTTTCAGAGGAATAGCAGGTAAAGTGCTAAACTCTTAAGCCTTACAATATGGCATACATGTAGTTCTTAATGTGTACTATGTGCATTGTAATTTTTTAAAAGGTTAATGTAAAAGGAAATTGAAAGTCTACATGAGATCAGCACAGTATGAAATGCAGCTACTTTTATTGAGATGTCAGCCCTCAGTGTGTTAGATATCTTTTTGTTAATTTTGCAGTTATCTGCTCTGGTTCCTTGGATAGCCTGAAATTAACCAGGATAATTTTACAGATGTTTCTAGGACTCCATGTACTTAAAAAAGGAATAGTCATGCTGTTGCTTGCTGCCTTTGTCACTAAAATTTACTGGTTGCTCAAATGATGGTGATCACAAGATATTGTATAATTAAAAAAAATAAAACAAAAACTATATGCCTACCTGAATAGAATAGTACTTGAGTATCAGGCTGGGAGTTGAAGGATTTTGAATTCTCATCATGCCATTTCTATAGATTGATGGCTTAGTCATTTGAAAATTAGATGTGTGTGATATTAAGAACTCTTTGGTGAAAGGTGCTATGTAATAATTAACACATTCTAGAGTAATTTACATATTTCATTGGACACAGTATATTGGTATTTCTCCAAATAAATCAATTTTAGGCTATCGTAGTTTTATTGCACTAAACTTACTGGCATAAATTCAGCTAGTGCCAAGTGGTCTAATGGTCATTAACCAAGTATGAAATTCTGTGTTAAGACTTAGAATGGAAGATATTTGTTGCCAAACACAATAAAAGGTGTATTTCCTTCGTACCCAGGAAGCCTGCTTCAGGATAGAAGTGGTCAGGTGATGGTTGTATTATGGAACTACTTGCAATTTTTTGCCAGCCAGCAGAGCATTGAAGTCCTGGTGTTCATTTCTCTTGCTCCTCCTACCCTTTCTCCTTTTTTTTTTCCTTTTCCTTTGGTAATAAACCAAATGCAAAAAGAAGATAAAGGGACCCCAGCTAGACATAACATTGAGTAAAAATGTTTTACATAAGAATACTATAGTGAAATTGGAGCGGCTTTTTTAGTTTCATTTGTGAACTTGACAGCATTGAACATAGGTAGTGTCACTGCTTCCTCTGTATTGTTAGACAGTTTCTCCTTCTGATTGTGTGGGTCTCCTATACAGCATCAGGGAAAGGGGGGGGGGGAAGCCTTTGAAACTTCTAGCTCTTTTTGCAAGTTGGTGTTTCTTTAAAGCAAAACTGAAATTGCATGAGTATGCACAAGTCAGGAAAGCCCAAAGTCAAGTCTGCATATGCAACCTGAACACTACTTCCTTATGTATTATGAAGCATTCTCACCATGACCACACCTTTTCTCAAATAGAATAATATATTATTTTTGTACCCCTGGATGCACATTCAGCATGGCTTAAAACCCCACTTGTTACTCCTGGGGGAATTCTGTGCCAAAAAAATTAAAAATTCTGCACACAATGTTTTAAAATTCTGCATGTTTTATTTGTCAAAACAACATTATAATAATTCCAGTTTCAATTATTTTTGGTCATTTATTTCAAAATACCTGTCAGCAAGTATATCTAACAATACAGACAACAAAAAAAGATTCAGGAAATGTTTTTTGACAAATAGACTCCTTCGTGGGCATATTAATACAGAACTCTGAGTAATTCATTTAAACTACAATACAGAACCATATTTCCCACACCCCTCGGAAGCAGTGCAAAGGCTTGGGGGAGTCGGGTAACGGAGGAGCTGAGGGAGAGGAAAGTAATTGCTGGGAACTTGGAGGGTTGTTAGGTATGGGTGGGAAAAGTACAGAACACGTTTTTTTGGGTGGGCGGGGAGGGATTATTAGGGACTTCCTCCATGCAGAAACCTGGCTGACCCCTGTCCTCTCCCATTCAGTGAGGCACATCTTCCCCTGTCCCCATGTGTCCCTCCACCACATCTACTCCCCCCATCCCCATGTGGTCTAGCACCCCTTCTCCTGTGTCTTTGTGCCCCACTTAGCCACCCCTTGTCCTCCTTCCCTCGTCACCACATGGCTCTGCATCTCCCTCCTCTCCTCTGGCCCTGTGCCTCCACTCCCATTCAACCCCTGCTGCAGTCTGTCCTCCCCCACTGGTCCTTATGAGCCCCTGTCTAATCACCTCCCCCCAGCGGCCCTGTGCTGTCCGTCTCCCCATTACCGGTCTCCTGACCTGGTCTGACAGGCACTGTGAAGAAGTCAGGCTCTTTCTCTTCCCTAGATAGCTAGAAGCTGCTGCTCTGTTCTATTGCCATACCACTCTCAGGTGGGCAAAAGGTGGAACTCAGGAACTTTCCAGCCAAAGCCTTTTTCTTTGCACAGCTCATTAATTATGCACATGGTAGTGCAGAATTCCCCCAGGAGTAACTTGTTGATCAGTAGGGAAGTTTCCATGGAAAGTGAGTTGGAGAAGGGCAAGACAAACTTTTTTCATCTTTCAAAAAAATAATTAGCATTTCAGGTATGAAACAAGGGCCTTGGCTACACTGGCACTTTACAGCACTGCAACTTTCTCACTCAGGGGTGTGAAAAAACACCCCCGAGCGCAGCAAATTACAGTGCTGTAAAGCGCCAGTGTAAACAGTGCCCCAGTGCTGGTAGCACAGCTCCCAGCGCTGTAAGCTAATCCCCACGGGGAGGTGGAGTACCTTCAGCGCTGGGAGAGCTCTCTCCCAGAGCTGGTGCTGTGACCACACTCGCACTTCAAAGCACTGCCGCGGGAGCGCTCCCGCAGCAGCGCTTTGGAGTTTCGAGTGTAGCCAAGCCCAAAGATGGACAGTGATTTCATTCTGAATCTGCCGACTATTGCTGTGTGTCTTTCATACCCAGTGTTATGAAAATTCAAGTGTTAATGTGCAAGAATGAAAAATTACAAAATTCTACATGTGTATCTAACATTGTAGAAAGTGTTTGCAGTATTTAAGAAATAGCATGTTCAATTATGGACTGTATCATAATGCAGATGCTCAAGGGACCTAAGTACTTAATTGTACAATGTTAAATTTAAAATAATTAAATTGGTTATGAACTTGCTATAAAAGGGTCACTTATCTGAAAAGGTTCCTGGAAACAATAATTTATAGCAGCATTTAAGACAAGTACTGTAAATGAAGCTATTTATGTAGTTTTTCTGTCTTCACTGGAACATACTTTCTTTTGCCACAGATGTAATTGTAAAGGTTTTAAAAAAAACCCTTCTGATGCAACTACAGCACTTTAAGAATCAGATCTTGCCAAATTGTCACTTGGCACATAAGGTAGTAATAATGGAAAAAGGGATCTGTTTTAGTACTTCAGTATATTAAAGCTTCCAATTTTCCTTCAGATAACCATCAAAAGAAAATTTGAACACGTCTGGCAGATTACTTATGGAAATTTTGAAATATTCCCTAGTTTAGTATGTTATGTAACTTTTTTGATCCTGTCATTAAGACCAAGAAATATTATACACTTTTATCTTTGACCCCTGTATCTCCTAACCCTATTTTCTTTCGCTTAATGCTTGTCACATGTTTTAAGTTAGATTGTAAACTCTCGAGGATAGGGAGTCAGTTCCTTGCTGTGCCAACGTATTGTTGGATTCTATAAGTTACAAATTCTTGAAGAAACTGCCACCAATTCTTTTTTTGGACTCTTGACAATCAAATATTTCACTAGTCCAAAGAAATTTCTGTTATGTACCATGAGTGAGTCATCTAATCCCAGAGCTGTAAAAAATTATGGTGACCGTGCATTATCATATAATCACTGAAGCTGACAATGAAACAGATTTTAGTGCTGATAAAATGACTTTCCACAATGTGTATGATCCATTATTCATTTGCATCTTTAAGCACAGCAGTTAGAGTTGAGAAGGCACTGTCATTTTATCCTCTTAAAATATTTTAAAACCTGTTTAAAAAAAAATATTGCAGATTGGGCCTGTACTTTTCATCTATGCATTCAACCCAAAGTAAATATTTTTTCAGTAGGGTTTAGTAAAATTCCATCTGGATATTTCTGAGTTATGTGAACATGGGTGAAGAGGGAGAGATTTCATGATCTTTTGTGCTCAACTCACCACTTCATTTTAAAACATCAAACTTGGAATGTATTTAATATACAGTGAGGAATGTGTTCGCCAATAAATGTGAATAAATGGTTGAAAAATCAGCTAGACTTAATTTTTTTTAGAAGTTTTTGGAGTATTAAAAAAAAAAAAGCAGGTATTTGCCGAAGTGCCATGAGTCAGTCCAAATCTAAGTAGGTATAGGAGTGCATGGCCGTCCCTCCCTGTCAATCTCAGAGGGCAGCCATGCCTCCTTGCTCTCGGGTCCCTCTTTAGACAAAGATTGGTTCAGGATTAGCAGTGTCTAAGGCCCTGGCCCTCTAAGTGGGGCCAAGCGACAGGTAGTCTGGGGCCCTGACTGTAGGCAGGGCAGAGCCCCAAACAGTTTGATTCCCTAGCTCTGCAAGACAAACACAGGCCTTTTGACCTAAGGAGGGGAGGCTGCCACCCCAGGGTGGCAGTAGGGGGTAGGGGCACTCAGGCCCACTCTACTCCACCAGGTCCCAGCCCAGGGCTATAACAGGTCAGTGAGGATCTGCCTGAAACACAGTGGTCTGGATTGAAGCAACAATCCAACCAGACTATAGTCTAGTGTCCCTGGGCTACTTCCTACCTTCATTTGGTACCTTGGTATCCTCCCTTTCCCCGGGGTAGATAGCCAGCAACAGTCTTCACAGCTCCTCAGCACCTGGTTTGGCTGGCAGCTTTGGCAAGGGATCCTCTTTGGACTCCAGGCCCAGCAACTGGTGGGAGACATCTGTCTCCTCCAGAGGCTCCAGCCCCATTTTGCTGCAAGGCCCAGCTTTTATACTTCCTGTCCCACCTCTCTGCTTCCGGTGGGGTGAGCATGACTGTTCTGGCTCTGCCCACCTGAGGTGGGTGGGGTTTCCTCCTCATCAGTCTCGGAGGGAAGCCACACCCCCTTGCTACAGTGGGATTGAAAGGAAATCCAGAATGTATGCTGGCCTTTCTGCTCATCCTGCATCCTCTATTGGGATGAATATTTTAGACTCCAATGTGTGCTGGAGGCTAAGTCCCCAGACCAATATTTATTTTTAACATTTTGTTTGCACCTTTCTAAAATACCTGTCTACAATCTGACAAATCATAATACATTGAAGTTCTACTGTAGATCCAACCTTGAGAGTTATAGACAACCTCCATTCCCGAGGTATTCATAATTCTGAAATGTTTGTAACTCTTAACAAAATGCAGCTCCAGCTCCAGCAGTTCACACTCTGGGCCAGGTTCCAGAGACAGCTAGGCAACTTCTTTCCCTGGTCTGGGCAAACTTGTCCCCTTTCCAGCTGGGGTGGGGGGATGAAAACAGCATGTACCCCTCCCCACCCACCCCCAAAAGCCAGGCTGATCTTCTGTAGAGCTGTGTGATCATGGTGAACAGGAAAGTATGGTGGGGGCTATGTTACTTGTAGACAGATGAAAATATATAGAATGTTGTTGTTTCACAGTGATACACAGAAGCATTTTTGGACTATATTTCGACATTTGCTGACATTTTAAGCTCCAAGAGCGATCTCAACTGTGTGTTTAGTTTTTATTGAAGAATAAGTTTTGAATCCACTTTCTTTGCATTGGAGTTGAAGGGTATTGTGTTTTGCCTGTGATCACTTACTCTGGCAATGTTTCCAATAGCTTTGTAAAGACTGCTGCAGGATGTCAGACTAGTTTGATTCCTCTAGTCCCCATTTCTACTCATTTTCTGCTTCAGCTGATTTTCTCAGCTAGCTGAGGCTGGTTTGCTGGATCAGTCTTTTCCAGGGTTGCCAGTCCAGTACTCATTCCACAACTACTTCATCCTCCCTTAAACAGTCTACCAACTGTTTTCCTGGCTGTCAGCTTCTCCACCTGCAAACTCGTCTCAAATGCTTTTTATATATCCATACTATCTCAGCCTCCTGTCTTATAGCTTCTCTGGTATTGCAGACCTTGATCTCACTCTTGACATTGTTCTGTACGTGGTCCAGCATTGCCACCCCTCTGTGCCATCAAACAGCTCATTTCAATGGCATCTAGTCTTAAGTGCCTCTCTTTGTTCGTCTGTGTCTGATCCAGACAGATGTGGCCTCACTCTGATTTTGTGGTTATCCCTTAAGTAATCTGGTCATAAATCACTCTGCTCATGTTGCAACAGACTTCCCCTGCATTTCTCTGATTTCTCCATTTGTTGTTAACCACCCAGAAGTTACCCAGTGCATCCACCTAGGATCTTAGCCAGGGGCGGCTCCAGGCACCAGCTGACCAAGCACGGGCTTGGGGCGGCACCTTGGGGCAGGGAGGCGCTCGGGTTTTTTTGCTTCGTTGGGGCAGCGCTGGAGGGTTTTGTTTTTTTTCCGACGGCATAGCGCTTGGGGGGGCGGGGCTTCAGGCAGCATGGCGCTTTGAGGGGCAGGGGTGTGGTGCAGCACTCAGAGGGGGGGTGAGGGCTTGGGGCAGCGCAGTGCTTGGCGGGGGCAAGGGTTTGGCGCAGCACTCTTGAGGCGGGCAGGGCGGCGGTGCGGCGCTTGTGGGCGGGGGGGTACGGCGGGGCAGTGCTCTTCTTTTTTGCTTGGGGTGGCAAAAAAGTTAGAGCCAGCCCTGATCTCAGCTTCTCAAATCAATAAATTTTTGAAAAAACTCCACTCCTCATCTGTCTAATTTGTGTACCTGTTGGCTCAAATTTTGCAGTGGTCTCAAACTTTTCTGTGCAGTCATCACATCTCATGCATGACTCACTGAATTACTCAACGTGGGTCCATTTGCCAGTTGCAACCATTACCACCAATGGTTTGTGTTGGCCTCTGAACGTTTTGCTTGGGATAATCTTACAATCCTTAACCATCTTATGACTTATTGCTATCTAATATCCAGTGAGTACGGTAAACTAACAAAGTAGCCAGACTTGAGGCTACCCAGTGGGAGAGGGAAAAAAAAAAACTCCAGTCAATTTCTCTCCTCTTGGTTTCTCTTAAATGAGAGAGAAGGTGGAACACAAAGATTTTTGCAAGAGCAGCAGTTATTCTGCAGGGTTGTTCATTGTACTGGTATACTTTTCATTTTGTGCTGAAAACGAGATGAGTAAAATCTGACAGTTTTTATACTAAATAGAGATGAGAGAAAAGTGAAGAGGACTTGCGAGGAAATTCCGTGCCAAAAAACTGAAATTGTGCACACAATATTTTAAAATACTGCATATTTTATGTCAAAAAAAATGTGGAGGCTCCAGCATGGCAGTGGGGAGCACAGGTCACTGGCTGCATGGATGTAGGAGATCACGCTGTAGCCCCTTCCTCAGGATATGAACTCAGTGATGAGGCTGCACCCAACCCAGTGCAAGGGCTGGGCCTGCCCCAGAAACACCCCAGGACCTTGCCCCTCTATGCCAGGTGCACCAAGATAGCAAGCAAGAGGGACAGAAACTCACATGCATGCCTTGATTCAGGTGAGGCGCATGCAGGATCCAAGTGTAAAGAGGCTTACTGTGAGGGGATCCAGGTGTGGAGTGAGAGGGTTCTGTGTGGGGCAATCTGGGTACAGGCAGCTTGGTGGGGGGGTCTGGGTGCAGTGAGGGATCTGGGAGTTTTGGAGGGGGTGAGAGTCAATGGGGGATTTGGGCATGAGGGAGGGGTCCAGATGCATAGTAGTTGGGCAGACAGGGGAGTAGCTCCCAGCATACAGTGACCACTGCCCCATAGCTAAGGAGCGATAGGGGCAGGTACAGAGGTTTCTAGCCTGGCCCTGGCTGCTCCTTGCAGAGGAAGAGGAAGTCCTGTTTTCCTCATCCAAAGCTGGGATCAGTAGCTGAGCCTGATGCAGGTCAGGAGTCACCAGCTGGGGCATCCCCAGCCTCCCCTGTGCCCCCATAGTGATTCATCTCACCACCAGCTGCTCTGGATGCCAGAAACATGTCTGTGCTGCTGAGGAGGGGCATGTGACTGCTTTTTGACTTCCCTTACTTCCCTGTCAGAAGTTACGTTTCTGTGGGGAAGCAAAGAAATTGGTGCAGGACATGAATTCTGCATGCACTGAGGCTCCCAGGCACTATTGCAATAAAATTTTAAAAAATACTTTCAGAAATATAAACAAAACTCAGACAAATTCCTGAAACAAAGCTAAGGTTATAGTCATTTTCCATTCCCCTTAGACAGCAAGACCTAATCAAAATGATATGATTACTTGGTTTGGTTTTAGCCAGTTCATGTTTGTGGATTGCTAAGGCTAGAAACAAATACCGTCATTCATTTCTAGTCCTGGTAGTCTATCAATCTGATCAGTGCCATGCCTTCTCAAAATGGTCACTGGTCTCTCTGACCATAGGTTTTTTGGGGGCTGCAGTGTAGAAGTGAATGTGACAAGTCTTAACTATAAATGTATGTTATCTGCTAGGCATGCCTTCCTTGTTAAGAATACAACCAAAAAACTACTTAAGCTGAATTGTCTTTCCATTAAACAGAAATATTATGGGTTTATTTTCTACACTTGACTGTTGGGTTTGTCATGGTAATTTATGATGTTTGTTTATGGAAGCTGTCACACTTAAGCCTGATCTATACTTACTGTTTAGCTGGCATAGCTACGTTGGTTAGAAATCCCCTAAATGATATAACTATGGTGCTGCAGTGTAAAGTATTTATTATGGGGGGGGGGAAAAAGTTCTCAACAGTATAGATTGCTTTGCTTTGTTTGGGGAGCTGGTATGAACTATACTGACAAAAGAATTCTTTTGCCTGTATAAGCAGTGTTCCCAGTAGGAGGGTTATGCCATTTCTAGTGTAGCAGAACCTTAGGGTATGTCTGCACTATTCACCGGATCGGTGGGTAGTGATCGATTTATTGGGGATCAATTTATTGTGTCTACAACTGATTCCCTGATTGCTCTGCCGCTGACTCCCGGGGGAGCGGCAGCGATTGACTCGGCCAGGTAAATCAACCTAAGCTACGCTATTGCATATGTTAAGTTGACTCTCTTTCCTCTCGCTCCCCCCCATGTAGACCTAGCCTTAATAGTACTGAAGGAATTGTTGGTGTAGCTAGAAGGAATATTTAACTAATCTTCAGTGTGACCTGCAAAGGAAAACAATTGGATTTTTGCCTTTTTATGTGTTAGTTTTAACATTGTTTTTAGTAGTAGAAATTTGGGTTCTGCCTGTACTGAAGGCCCCTAGTTACTAGAGAACAAATAAAATGATGACCTCATATGTCAGAATGAAATCTGAGTACTTGAAAGGGTCAGGAGGATATTTAGCTGGACTATTTAAAACCTTGTTTTTGTTAAGACCTCCTTAACTTCAGAGGGAGGAAGCCTGTGTTATTCTTTGAAGTATGGGTCAGCATGCTGACCCTTTAGTTGAATTATGAGGTCTTACTATTCATACCTTCTTAGGCATCTAGAGAATCCTCAAGCAAGCCAGGCTTGTTGTTCCCGATATTTAAGATAAAAGACAAGCAAGAGAACTTTTTAGATGTAGGGGGGAAGAGGCAGCAATTCTACAGTCTTCACAAATCATAGAGTCAGGAAACCCAACTTAGGAGAGTCAGGAAACCCAATCCTTTCTTGGTTACTTATAAGACACTCTGTATAATGGCGAGAGGTGTCTAATTCATTATCTGAGCAATATCTCCAAGGGTGCTGGAACAATTTTTATAGTAGTGGGATGCTATGAGCCATTGAATTAAACTGTAAATCCTGTATATAATGGAAACCACTTCAAGTCAGGGAGTGTTACAGCACCCGCCCGTGCCCTTAGTTCCAGCTCTTATTAATACCACAGTCATGGTGCAGGTTCCCAAAAAAAGACCGTTACTCACCTTTGTAACTGTTGTTCTTCGAGATGTGTTGCTCATATCCATTTCAAGTAGGTGTGTGCATGCTGCGTGCACGTCCGTCGGAAGATTTTTACTCTAGCAACACTCGGTGGGTCGGCTGGGCGCCCCCTGGTGTGGCGCCGCTATGGCACCGAATATATACCCCTGCCGACCCGTCCGCTCCTCAGTTCCTTCTTGCCGGCTACTCCGACAGTGGGGAAGGAGGGCGGGTTTTGGAATGGATATGAGCAACCCATCTCGAAGAACAACAGTTACAAAGGTGAGTAACCGTCTTTTCTTCTTCGAGTGCTTGCTCATATCCATTCCAAGTAGGTGAATCCCAAGCCTTACCTAGGCGATGGGGTCGGAGCGAGATACTGCAGCGTGTAGAACCGCAGAGCCGAAGGCTGCGTCTTCTCTGGATTGTTGCACCAGGGCATAACGGGAAGCAGAAATTAAACTATACACAATAAGTATTAGAACGAGCGAAAAGCTAGGGAGGTGGAGATCAGCTAAGCTGTGCTCCACTGTTCCTGCGACCAACACAGGCGGTAAAAAGGAACTGAGGAGCAGATGGGTCGGCAGGGTATATATTCGGTGCCATAGTGGCGCCACGCCAGGGGGTGCCCAGCTGACCCACCAAGTGTTGCTAGGGTAAAAATCTTCTGATGGACGTGCACGCGGTGTGCACACACCTACTTGGAATGGCTATGAGCAAGCAATCGAAGAACCCTTGTTCTCATAAGGTGAGAACATTTATTTATATGTTGCTGTTTCACTTGCTGCTATTATAGAGCTTGACTAACCAATTTCTACTGCATTGGGAAATTATCAGAACACTGGTATGTCTGTGAAATGTTATAGAATATCCTATGACACAAATTAGCTTTAGATTTGGACTAAAATATTTCAGGAGAGAGCACAATGACATATCTCTTTAAGCAACTAATTTGTATTACAGATCGCCCTGAAATATGATCCACAGGCAGAAGAAGATCTACGCAACTGGATAGAAGAGGTTACGGGGATGAGCGTTGGTGTAAATTTTCAGTTGGGCTTAAAGGATGGCATAATCCTATGCGAGTAAGAAGCAAATTTTCTTTTTATCTTAGGTAGTTTTGCTCTTTCCAGGTTCTAGAGAGTACTAGCTGAGGACTTTCTTTTGAATATACAGGCCTCTTGCAACTTACGTGCATTTAACATGCGCAATTTCAGCTTTACGCTGAAAGGCCTGGAGTCCGGGAGGGGGCTCAAGATTTAAAGGTCCTAGGCCACCAGCTGTGGCTGGGAGTCCCAGGGCCTTTAAATCACCCAGGGGGCTCCCAGCTGCAGAGGTGGCTGGTAGCCCCTGAGGCAAACTAAAGGGCCTGAGGCTCCAGCGACATGGAGCTTTGGGCCCTTTAAATGCCAGCTCCAGCCCAGCTGCCAAAGCTGCGGGCGGGATTTAAAGGGCTCCTCCGGGCTCCCCACCACGGCAGCAAGCCTGATGGAGCCCTTTAAATCCTGCCCGCAGCTCCGGCGGCAGGACTGGGGGGCATTTAAAGGGCTCCACTGGGCTCCCCACTGTGGTGGGAAGCCTGGCAGAGCCCTTTAAATCCCTCCTGCAGCTTTGGCAGCTGGGCCAGGGCGGCATTTAAAGGGCTCCACTGTGGCAGAAAGCCTGGCGGAGCCCTTTAAATCCCGTCCGCAGCATTGGCAGCCGGGCGGGGGGGGAGCCCTTTAAATCCCACCCACAGCTCTGGTGGCAGGACCTGGGAGGCGGAGGGATTTAAAGGGCTCCACTGGCTCTTTAAGTGCCCTCACACACACACCCCTCCCCCCAGCTGCTGCCGGAGCTGCGGGTGGGATTTAAAGGGCTTGGGGTTTTGACTATACGTGGTTTTCACTTTACGCGATAACCGCGGAATGGAACCCCTGCCTAAGATGCGACAGACCTGTATCACAGTTCTCAATAATCAGAATACAGTTGCTACCAAGGAAGAGACTGTTTCCATGTCTGCTCTCTCTTCCCTGGGCTCAAGAAAGATTTAAGAATTGAACCCAGATGACCAGTGTTTCAACAAAATGTATCAGAAATATGATACTACAGTATGAAACTGGCACATTTTTATGGATTTGTGTATGAATTAAGACACTTGTCAGATGTCCTTAAGCCTAAGATAGGCCCTTTACATAAATCTAAATAATTTAACCATGACCAGACCTGTTTTGCATCAAGTCACTACATCTACAGTAGCATGACAATGAAGACTTCTACAAAATGCCTGTACAAATAGTGTGAAAATGAGATTCGCTATTTACACATTTCGTTAATTTTTCTCCAGACTTATAAACAAACTGCAGCCAGGATCAGTGAAGAAAATCAATCAATCAGAACTAAATTGGCATCAGGTAAAAAAAAAAAAAAATCCTACTTCTTTTGTTTCCAAAACTGATGTGAATGGGATATTACTGCCTCTTTACTTAAAACTTTCCAGTGGTTGATTAACTATGTACATGAAGTCTTAAGCAAATGGGTAGACTGGATTGTCCTCTAAATGCTACTTCAGTACAAATGTTTAATAGCAGCTTTAATTACTAGCAGAAACGTTAGGTAGTAGACAAATGGGACACATAACAAGACTACTTCCTTGGGAGGAAAGGCTTTTAAAATGTCTGTCTTAGTTAAACTTTAACAGGAACTTTCTATCAGCCAAATATGCTAGATGCCACAGTCTATGCCATATGAAGTTAACAGCTCTGTGTGCCATACTGTTCAAGGTTACTGCATGAAATGTCATTCTGCAAAATAGGAATAAATACCACTGAAATCCTTTCATTATGCTTTTTTTTAGCAGTGTTGGATGAAATGTTGGTATATAACCCAGAAAAAGATTAAAATGGCAAAATGCACAAGCAGTAATTGTATCTCTGATATCCAGATTAAAATTTAAATTAGGCTACAAATTTGTTTTTGTACATAAGGATTGGCCTGTCTAGTACACAAGACATGTTATGCTTCGTAGTCCCTTGTAAATGGTTAGGACTAGTCTAAACTAAACAGTCTTAAGAACAGTTCTTCTGTCGTGCCTCTGAAAGAAAAAGCCAAATTTAGTCCTTACTTATGCTCTATGCAACCCCCCCTCATCCTGACTGGGACCTATAGGCACTACCCAGAAACTACTAGTAAATAATACTTGAACTTGTCCCAGTGAGTCAACAGCAAGGTGCACAGTAAAAACAGGTATTTCATATTTGACAGGTTATTAATGGACCAGTTTAAGTTAGGTTGGACACTAAGTGCCTTCTGAAACAAACACCTTATTCCATAATTTCTACACATTGTAGTTCTTCCTTCAAAAAGTATTTTCTATAACATAACTTAATGGAACTAAACTAGCACAGAAATTTGACCTTTTTTTGAGGGGGCAGGGGCATATTTAAACCAGAGGCTTTCAACCTTTCCAGACTACTGTACCCCTTTCATGAGTCTGAATTGTCTTGCATACCCCGAAGCTCACCTTGCATATAAAATCAGACCTAGAAATACAAGTGTCACAGCACACCTGTTGCTGAAAAAAGTTGCTTGCTTTCTCATTTTTACCATATAATTATACAATAAATCAACTGGAATATAAATATTCTACTTACAATTCAGTGTATAGTGTATATAGAGCAGTATAAACAAATCATTGTATGAAATTTTAGTTTTTAATGACCTTGCTAGTACTTTGTATGTATACTGTTGTAAAACTAGGCAAATATCTAGATGAGTTGATGTACCTGCAGGAAGACCTCCGCATACTCCCAGAGGTATGCATATCCCTGGTTGAGAACCACTGACTTAAACTAGAACATCTCTGGAGAAAGCATACAGATGCTGTGTAGTGCCTTGTTAAAGACATCTGCTAGGGATTTCAGGCACTAGCCACTGTTGGAGACAGCAGCCAGGCTAGATAGACCATCAGTCTGATCGGATGTAGCAGTTCTATGTGCAAAAAACAAAAAGTCCAAATGCAGAATGAATGAGTGTTATGGTAAGCTTTTCCACTCGTTTACTTTGCTTTATGTTGTGTCCCATCTATATTACATCTTGGCTAAACTCTACAAGGCAGGGACCTTGTCAAAGTTCCTACTGTAATTTTGAAGTTATAAATATTTTCCAGAATGAAACATTTGCCTTGACATATTTTATTTTTCAGTTGGAGAACATTGGGAATTTTATCAAAGCCATTCAAGTCTATGGTATGAAGCCACATGATATTTTTGAAGCAAATGATCTTTATGAGAATGGGAACATGACCCAAGTTCAGACTTCACTTGTGGCACTAGCAGGTCTGGTAAGTATTTATCTACACAGAATATACTGTACCACACTGAACTGGTAGAAATCCATGCACTGGCCAGAATAATCCCTTCCACTCATAAGTGTGGAAAACTTGGCAGGCAGGTGCTTCTGGTATGCTCCTATCTTCCCCCAGGGGTCCTGAAGAAGCCACACTTTGGGTGCCTTGGTGTCTCCCTTGTCAAGGTTGGGGGTACAAGGATTGTGGGTAAGAGCAGTTGGGGTTATGAAAGTGGTCTTTAACAGCATTGTCGCCAGCTTACATGTGAGCAGGAAGGAGTTTGACACAGTTATTAACTCATGCTAAATCTTCTCCACAACAACTGTTAAGCAGCCACAGAGTGACTTTGCTAATGGTAGCCTGAAATATATTAAAGCTATGCTTGCAGGGAACAGAAGCCAAGAGGGTTAGCTGTAAGTAGGACCACGTTTTCTCTGTCGACGAGGGATATCTTAGGTATGTGAAGTAGCAAGGCCTTGTACTCAGAACACACACAGCAACCAAATCCCATTCACTAGAGAAGATGAAGTCTGAGAATGTGGAGGTTAACCTCAGAATTCTTTATCTTTAGACCCCCCAACCCAGGGACTTTTCAGGGTGAAGACGACCAATGAATCACATGTATTACTACTTTTAAATTTCAGAAAGCTATATGAATAATTACTAGTGTGGTTGGCTACATAACCAATAGAAAAAATCCTGCCAAAGAACACTTATCTAATTGTACAGGATGACTATAGTTTAATATTAGAAAATGTTTCTAGCAGTAAAAGATGTACATACTAAATGTAAGACTTTAGTCAAGTAATACTTTCTCTTTTCAAGCAAATATAAAACTTGCTGACCAATATTTTTTGAGAAGTGACTAATGGTTTTGGGTGGTAGTTTTTTAAGTTCCCATAGTGACACCTTAGAGGGACTGATTTTCAGAGTACAGATACGCAGCACTTTCTGAAAATCAGGCCCATGTAAGGCATATTAAGTTTGGGACCCAAAAGTTGAGGCACTCAATTATTAGTCACTTTTGAAAAGCTTAGCCTGCTGTCCATGGATGGGGACAAGAAGTATGATTTGAAAAGCGTGTGTTCACTTTTTGAATGACTTGTTTTTTACTTAGGCAAAAACCAAAGGATTCCATACCACAATTGATCTTGGTGTCAAATATGCAGAAAAGCAAGCAAGGAGTTTTGATGCAGGAAAACTAAAAGCTGGCCAAAGTGTAATTGGCCTGCAGGTAAGCATGAGATTAAAGTTTTGTGTATGGTAAACCAAATTGAGAAACCATCCTCAAATGTAACCGATAATCTTCTGTTTGGAAAAAGCCGTTGATTGAAGTGCTATTCACTTAAGTGCTTGTCTATATGAACATTTAGTGCATGGCAAATGTTAATCTACCAAACACTAGCCTGATGTACAAACTGTCCACGTGGACATTGCCATTGCAAACTACAAAATTCCCTAGTGCACTTTGTAGTACCCAGCGGCAGGCTCCTGTGAGGTAGATTTATACTGCAGCTTGCTGCATGCTGTTTATGTAGACAAGCCCTAAAATGGGCTGCTGACTTCTCACCTAGAACAAGTTCTCTTTCTGCTGTTAGTGTGCAGTTTTTCTGTCCTTGTAAACAATTGATAGGATTTCTAAAATTGAGTGACAGTCAGTGAAAGAAGTTTCTTCCTCTACTGTAATTTCTAAATTAGGCTTGGCAGAATTGGGTATTTATCGATAAAATCTTGATTTCACAGTACACAAAGTAGATGAAAGATATTTCTGTTCCTACTCATGAAAATGTACTAGTGAGCAAAGAAAGAAAAATGCTGCTTGAGACTGAGTCCCAGCTTCCTGTTTATAAAACATGTTGTATTGCCAGCATTAGAAGAGCTGGAACGGGTGCTGTTTAGGTAGCTTTCAACTTTTTGAATCTCAGCATCTGCTATCATTAAATAATTATTCACTGACCCCTTTCATCTCTCCACATGTTGCAACTGTGAACATTTAAATTGGTAAAAATTGGGGGGGGGAATGCGCAACCTATAATTTTAAACAACTGAATATTTAAAATTGATATCAATGCTTAAAAATAAACATTGATCTGTCAAAACTATAAAAAATAGAATTCTGCCAGGCCTAAATATAATAGAGGTAGGGATGGACAAGTGGGCTTAATGTTTCTTGTAAAACCCAGAATTTCTCTATCCCAAGAAATAGTGGTTTAGATGCAAGTTGGAAGCTTGCTGGAGGCAGTGCTACTTTGAATTTTGAGGGGTCTGTTCTCTGTGCAAATCAATCAGAATAAGACAATAGCATCAAATGTTAATGTGTTGTACCACACAACTGCAAGTATAGTAGAACCTCAGTTAGGAACATCTCAGGATTGGAGGTTGTTTGTAACTCTGAACAAAACATTATGGTTGTTCTGTCAAAAGTTTACAACTCACTTAATACTGCTTTGAAACTTTACTATGCAGAAGAAAAATGCTACTTTTCACTACTTAATTTAAATGAAACAAGCAGTTTCCTCGCCGTGTCCAGTTTTTTAAACTTTCCATTTTTAATAGTTTACATTTAACACAGTATTGTATTTGCTTTTTTCTCTGACACTGCCTGTAGTTGGCTGGTCAGTTCATAACTCTGAGGCTCTACTGAAATGTGATATGAATTAGCCTTTCCGTCATAGACCATATGGCTAAAATATGCATTGGTGCACAAAATGAAATTCGGTTTCTCTCTCTAATCAACACACTGTTGGACACACATACCCCCTTGCATAGCCATTCAAATAGGGCATTGGATTAGTCATTCTTTGCTCAAGAGAAGCTCAGTATCTGTTTAGAAGTGAACATTAAGGTCAGTGGCTAAGCTTTAACTGCTTTCTCTATATTAAAGGTCCAACCAATGCAATTGTATCTCTGTCCTGCACTAGGTCTCCTTGAGTTGCTATATCACTCCCCTCTCACCCTTTGTGTTTTTTATAAAGATGGGAACCAACAAGTGTGCCAGCCAGGCAGGTATGACTGCTTATGGGACCAGAAGGCATCTCTATGATCCAAAAATGCAAACTGATAAACCATTTGACCAGACAACAATTAGCCTACAGATGGGTACTAACAAAGGGGCCAGTCAGGTAAGCAAGATTACAAGTGATACAGTATTTCAAAATTGGCTGTTATGACACTGCAACACTCCAGTGAGCAAGCAGGTAGGTAACAGGCTGAAGGGCTGGATCTGCATCTTGCTAAGGGAGTCTTCAGTTGAGACCTTGGGAGGGCACAGAACCAGCAGTACTTCCTTGCAATGATTCAAGAGCTGAGTCTCTTGTGGGCACATGATCTGCTTCCTGCTGAGAAGAACCTGAAGGAACAAAACACAGTGCCTACAGCAAGCCCCTTTCTCTGGCTGTATTGTCAGAAAAGTAAGAGGAAGCATCATTTGACATACCAAAATGAAAGACAGCTCCCTGGGCAGTATCCTAGTTGAATGCCCACCATCCTCTTTGCAACATCCAAAAGGGAGGCATGCTGGGCTTCTCACTAGGGCCTTCCCCCAGGGGTTATAGAGCTATAGCATAACTTTTTCATTGGTGTGCTTAGGTGTTAACTGTGGGTCCTGTAATATTGTATTTTAAGTCACTTTTACTGTTCAGCTTGTACAAGTGAATGCTGTACATACAGAAATCAGTTAGAATCATTGTCAAGATTCTTAACTGAATTTTAGGGTAACCTTAACAAAATTTACTTTATTATCCTATTTCACTAGGCTGGGATGCTGGCACCTGGCACCAGAAGAGATATTTATGACCAGAAGCTCACATTACAACCAGTGGACAACTCTACTATTTCACTACAAATGGGTACCAACAAAGTGGCTTCCCAGAAGGGAATGAGTGTGTACGGGCTTGGACGACAAGTGTATGACCCCAAATATTGTGCTGCTCCAACAGAACCTGTAATTCATAATGGAAGCCAAGGAACAGGAACTAATGGGTCAGAAATCAGCGATAGTGATTATCAGGCAGAATATCCAGATGACTATCATGGCGAGTACCAAGATGACTATCAAAGAGATTACCATGGTCAGTACAATGACCAGGGCATTGATTATTAGATCTGCATCAAAAGCTCAGTATATTAGTCCATTATTTTATTCAGTAAAAACAAAACTAGCCTTGTGGAGTTGTTACCCGTCTTCCTACACACTATGCTTAATGTTCCTAAAGAAAGATTGCCTTACATACATTCCTTTTTCCTTTCTCTACCTTTCCCTCTTCTAGCTGCCTTTAGTGCTGTAACAGTTGTAGTCTACAGCACAACCAATAACTGCATATGAAGTAAAAAGGAATACTGTGAAAGGGGAGTACTCATGTACAGCCAATTCTAATAAAGATCTATGCATCTTCGCAATCCTCTACTTAAATAGGTATTTACAGACAACATCCACCCCTCATTTTACTTATTTAGTACTTACCTAATTTCTGCATGGAATACTGAAGACTTCCATGCTTAGGTTAAATGCTAATATTAAGCTGCAGTATATTAGTAAATAATTTCTGCAGTATGGTTTGCTTATGTTTAAAGTCAGACAGACAGGATAAATGTGCATTTGTGATTGTGTATTCATTCCTTTATCTACACTGACCAAACTCCTAGAAATAGTTGTCTTAATAAAAAGGGAGCTTGTACAAAGTCCTTGAGCCCACAGAAGTCCCATGTTTTGCTGGTGCATTTATTTTTGTTTGTGCCATAATATATCCATGTAGAAACGCTTTTTCTTCCTTGAACTGTATTTATTGCCACATTTCTTATCAAACTGATCCTATTGTATTTTTATAAATATTTTTCTTGAAGGTCTATGATGTTGATGTCTCATTCATTTATTACATTACCATGCTTTGAACATTAGTTATCACAGAAATTATTCCCAAATCTTATTCTTGGCTGTGGCAAGGTAATCTAGAACCCCCACAGCTCAGGAAATGTGAGAATGGTTCTGAAAAAAATTCTAGTGTACCTGTGTCAAGCCACAGTATGAAATGTTCTTTTCAACATCCAAGTCCTAGAAAGGGAGGGGATCCCCTGCAGATCTCAACTGGGGGCAGCATACATAAGAGAATACTCTCTCCAATCCCATGAGCTACCTGGGGCATAGGTGAAGCATCTGTAGAGTATCACTAGGTCCTCCTCCCTAATGTTGAGAGTAATATTGTCCCCAATGTGTCTAAGTGCACCTGCGTACTGGCCGAAATGCTGCCAACAAGCTGCATCATCCAGAGGCAGCTTGTTGGTGAGTGCTCGTCCTCCACAGCTCATCGTCTGGTGCCGGCCAGACAAAAAGGGTTAGGGACCACTGGGGTCTAACTCCACAATCTGCAGGAACCTGCTCTGCTTACCCTCTCTTTCCCCCAGACATCTGTAGGTAAGAAACAGACCAACTTGAAACATGGAGTTTGTACTGACCCTGGTGAGAACAGCGGTTTATGACTAAAATGCAATTACAAAATCCAGAATCCTACAATTTGGGAAACAGGAGGAGTTCATGTGTTAACACAGTGAGGAGTTGCAGATTTACTACAGAGCTTCTGCTTTAGCCTACACCATTGACATGGCCAGTATGTACATTTATAGTATATCTGCTACTCAGAGGTGGTGCTTCAACTAACTTAACAGAGCATTATGTCTAGCATTCAAAAACTACAAGTTTCAGGCAGCAGCCAGCACACAACAGAAAATAAGGGCATTTTTTGTGAATGGACTAGAAGGCTGTCTCCCTCTGTGTGGACTACTGAGAAGCAACACTAAGGGTTTGTAGACATACTTATGCTGACAGGAAAGCTTCACTTGGTGGTGTAGGTAATCCACCTCTTTCATCAACCGAGCACTGTCTACACTGGGGGTTAGGTTGGCCACAAGTGTTGCTCAACCCCTGAAGCAAGGGAGCTGTAGACCAGGCCTATCTTATTTGCCTTCTCTAACCACTTTAACAATAGCCTAAACACTAGAGTTCCCAGAGATGTTAACAAAGCTGTTAGCAGTGGAAGGGGGACAGTTAAAAACAACTGTTGATGGGGCCCTTGATGTGAGCAAGTACTTAAGGAGTCATACTAATAGCAAAGCATCCTGAGCTTGTGGAGGGCCCTTCCTTCAGGAAGATAAATAAACTGCCTGTTCCTTACCGAGTTCCTTCTGTTTGCTTTTGATACGGTTTGATATCAGACATTTTCAGCTGGCCTGTTGACTGTAGCTTAGCTATTTATGTCTAACAAATCATCCTGAACTAGCTGCCTGCGTCAACAGAATTAAAATAACCATTTCACATATTAAGAGGGGGGAAAAGGAACTGTCCATCAAATCTGTGAACTATATTTTACTGCAGTTAATCCTGTATAGGACAACATGGAGTTAAATCCCTATGAAGGTAATTAATCTCAGGGCCCACCTATGGTTTTCATACTGCTTTTAAGCATTTTGTTTATTACTACTATGTCACTTATCAATATGGCATAAGTTTATTTTAAAAAAATGCAAGCTCCAGGAAAGTAGTTTAAACTACTCTTGCTCATTAGGACCACGATCTTGGCCTAACTGAAGTCAATTATTTTTCCCATTATGATGCAACACGGACCAAGTTAGTTAGCATAAAATGTGCAAATCACTTTCTTCAATCTATAAACACAAGTTTTCATTTTTCAGTGGTTTAGGCCTCATGACTCTGAATTCAGTGGACAGTCCCACTGTAGGCATGAGGAAATACCGACAATGCTTAAAAATACACTTCTCTAAATGTCATACTAGTTGGTACATACAGTCACAAATGTCATTACCTGTTTTCTTAAAAGCCCATGCTTTGTGTACAGTTGTTTTTCAAATTCATGTACTTTGAAATATACACTAATCTTGATGTCAGTTACTTAATGCTGTACTGTCATGCTCATAACTTCCACAGGGCAGACCTGTACACGCCAGACTAGTGCTGTACATCTGAAACATACTCCAGCCTGATTCTTACCTGCAACATCCCTTCTGATTTTGAAGTTCTTCACTAAGAAGTGAGGGTGCCTGTCAAACTGCCAAATTTTATAAAGACCTTTATCCACAGAAAAGGTGAAAAGGTGCTGTAAGGGCAGTGGCATTGCAGCCTTTACCACAGTGTGTTAAAGCTGGTCTTAGATGAGAAGGTATGACCTTCCTTCCCTCTACCCTTCTAGAAAGACTTATTGAAATTCCATAAAGCAGGGGATTTGCACAGAGGAAAAAGCTACTCTTCAGCAGTAACTGATACCTCCTAACTTTGTGATTTAATTCTTAATCTGAGTCCATTATGCTCTGTAGATAAAACTGAGGGGATGCTTATTAGTTACTATAACTTGTTTATCACAATTCTTAAGACAGTCATTTTAGAGGGGACACCCAACCCCACTCTAGAAATGCACAACAGGTTTGGTCCTGCCTCTTTAAGGTTGCAAATCAGAGGAATGAAGAGCTAAGACATGTCAGGATCAGATTTTACTTTTAAGAGCCTGCAAAAAGCGAAACTGACCAACCTAGTTTTACAGCAACATGTAAACAGCATAAATGGTGAAAGTAAGTAAAGGCAACTGAATATAGGTCATCAAAAGACTAAATGCATTAAGTTGGCAGTTGCACCTGACAACTTTTGATATTCAAGTACTCTAAAGTACATTTTAAAATGATCAATTAGGCATTCTTTGAAAGAGATGTAGTTAAACATATTTGGGAAGTGTCTATTTCACACACAAGCTCATGTTCCTATTTAAATGCTTAATTTCCCACTTCTAGCAGATGCAGCAATGTATTAGTAAATATGGAAAGATGACACATAACTGCATTAAAATAAACCAAAAACTCAAATAGGAAACCATTAAAAGATGTATGTGGGAGAACATGGAGATGAAACCATGATGAAAGACTACGGTTAAGCTATATTGCATTTAATTCCCAGACCAAGTTAACTGTCCTCCTACACACTGGGATGAGAGAAGGTAGCTGGTCAGTAATCCACAAATTTTCTTAACATACTCAAGTTCTTCAGGTCAAGGAAAAATCTTTCCTCTGTAACAACACTGTACAAGTTGAAGGGACTATACACATTATTGTAAGACAAGAACTGAAAATCCAGGACTTTCTTTTGAGAAGAAAAGAGATGCTGTTCAGAAACCTGATAAGTGTCCATGGCCATTCAGTATCCTACTTAAGTCTTAAGATTTTCTGTAATTTTGGCAGGGGCTAGAGCACTCAGATTTTTAATATACACCTCTACCTCAATACAACACAACTCGATATAACACAAATTTGGATAGAACAATAAAGCAGTGCTCCGGGCGGGGGGGGAGGGGAGTGCACACTCCAGTGGATCAAAGCAAGTTCGATATAACACAGTTTCACCTATAACATGGCAAGATTTTTGTCCCCCGAGGACAGCGTTATATCGAGGTAAAGGTGTATTAATATGCACAAGGATTCTGAAGATGATCTGAAGACCATCTCTGCATTTCTCAAAAGCTTGTACCTTCTACCAACAGAAGTTGGTCTCTTAAATTACCACCTCACCTACCTTGTCTCTCATACATCCTGGGACCAATATGGCTTCAAAACCACTGCCAACAACTACGGAAGATACTGTACTTAAATATCATGTCTCCTTTTCTTTAGCTTTAGGGTTCCTCCACTGCTTTAAATTTACCATTCTAAACTATACTCCAGGTTCTGACATGACCTCCCACTTAAACGATACTATAAGTTTATTTTACAAGAAAATTAAAAATAGAACTAAAGTTTTATAAATGATTTCCTACTTCCCTCTTGGTGTTTAGAAGTCTTCAGCAACAGAGAAACTGATTATACATAAAGTGCTATCAAATGCACAAAAACTTACATGACAAAAAAAATCCAACTTTTTAAAGTCACACTAGGGATTGCATCCATCACGGCTACTAAATTTTCAGTAAAGGACTAGTTTCAAGATGACTATGTGCCTTTAAAATAAGTCTCTGCTGTTGGTTTAATTAGAAGGACTCTGAGTGGATGAAGTACATCACATGCTGTCCTCTGTTTGGCTTGAAGGCTGCTGATCTAACAATGAGGATATTAGATCATAGGACTGACCTATATAAGTTGTCCTGACAGTGTCTAAAGGTAGGGTAGATACCCAAAACAGACAAAGATGGAATACAAATGAATCATTAATAATACCTTAGGCTAACAGACTTTCTTACCTTGTCCTTGCCAATTGGGTAGAGCAGCTATTAGTATGTTCAGGCTCTCACATAGTAGGAATTCACTTCTGGGAGCCAGAAGCGAAGTAAGTGAACTCATTTTAGTCCCCTTCACAAAATAACACCACAGTTTAATATACTTCCGCTGAACATAGGTGTAGCCATGACTGGAGAAGCTTTCACAGTGTCTGGCTGAGCTATGTGTCACTTGGGTCATTCTCCTTTTACAGTAGAACCTCGGAAATATGATCAGAGTTACGAACTGACCAGTCAACCACACACCATTTGGAACCAGAAATGTGCAATCAGGCAGCAGCAGAGAGAGACAGAGAGACACCCACACACAAAAAAAAATACCATACAGTTCTGTGTTAAATGTAAACTACTAAAAAAATAAGAGGAAAGCAGCATTTTCCTTCTGCATAGTAAAGTTTCAAATTAAATCAATGTTCAGCTGTAAACTTTTGAAAAAACAACCATAACATTTTGTTCAGTTACAAACAACCTCCATTCCTGAGGTGTTCGTAACTGTGAGGTTCTATTATACTAAATTCTCTCAATGCTAGAGCCAATTGCCCTGTCCCATGGGAAGAACCTCAGTGGGGGGGCTAAAGGGGAAGAAATCTCCATAATGTTTCCCTTGTGGAATTTTCTCCCCAGTGCTTGGGTTTTCAGGCTGGGCTTGCAGCTCATGTGGAAAAGGCTGCAGGTCCTGCTCCCAAATGCTCAGTTCTCCTGGGACAAGCAAGAAACTGGGTCTATCCTTATAGAGGACCTGTGTCTCTGGTCATCCCAATAGCAATAGGGTTTTCACAGCCAGTGGCTGTACCTGCAATCCCTTATATACAGCCTCTGGAGATGATCCCACCCACTGCCCTCCCCTGCATGGATCACCACACTTATAGAGTGTTAATGTCTGGCTGAAAACATGGGGGATAAGGAAATGCTGAAATGTCTAAACCTCCTTTTCACATGGCAGGGGGAGGAGGGAGGGAATCCATAGATCTCAATGGAATGGTCTGACCAATTTTTATTAGAAGACAAGAGAATTGTCACTAATTGCCTTTGCTGCATCTGATATTTCCTCAGTTATTAAACAAACTCTGTCCTCCTCCACCTCTGAGTTTGTTCTTTAGGGCAGCAAAGACAGGAACTTTCTCTTACCTGCTGAAATGTTCCAGCTCATAGACTGAAACCATCTGTACTACATGTATATCTCTGCTAGAGACATCTTCTGGTCTCCCACTCAATCCTGCCTTCAAACAGGAAGTTAAAGCAGCTCTGGGGGGGAAAAAAAAGGATTGTGTAGCACTAAGTAAAAATCGATCATCAGATCTAGATGAATTAAAAACAAAACCTCACTATATCATGTTCTTTTGAAATCTTTTCCAATTTCCTCCCAAAAGATAGAGAAATGGACCCATGTATCTCACGAAATGAGAAAATTTTGACCTCATGAAAATTTATGACATCCAAGATCTAAACCCACCCCCGAGCTCAACAAAATTTCAATTGTGCATAACGACATTCCCTGATGCTCTTCGAGGGTTTTATTATTGCTATTTAAATTTTTTGTCTTCCCCTTCAGCATCTCTTCTGGAGGCTCCTCCTCTCCCCTCAAGTCTTCTTAGGATTCCATCCTTTGTCATCTCTTCACTCTCTCCCCATGAGGTAATTTTCTTCACTTCCCAAACTACCACTTCTATGCCAGAAACTTCCACATCTACTTCTTCACCCCAATGTCTCAACCTCTGTCCAATTACGTCTGCCTCTCTCTAACATTTCATCCTGTGATCTCAGATCAACATCAAGTGCACAGCTTATTTTCTCTGCTTTCTGTCACATACTAAATGTCTGTTCATTTTAATTTACAAACCTTAGTACATGTAGAGGATTTATCCCTCCTCTGCCCTGCAGAGAGGAACAAAAGGGCTGTTCATAATTTTCCTCCTCACCAAGACCACCCATCCACCTCCACAAAAAAAAAAACTCTCCTCAAACCAAAAAACGACCGACCTCCCACAAACCCCACATACCTCGTAGCTATTGTCTTGGCTGAGGGAAACTGGAGATAATTTCCTTCCAATGGCTTCAATGTTGCTCCTTAATTGGGTGTAGTGGTTATTAAGGATATTAAATAGTCCAAATGGGAATGATCTAAAAGAATCTTCTTTACAGTTCTGTGCATCAATTGACTCAGGGACTACTGACCAATATTTTCCAGATAGGTGCATACAGAATTACTGCTGGATCATGTCAGCTGACTTATCAAGCGGGTCCGATACCAAAAGGATAACTCTTGGATTTAGTCAACTTACTG
The DNA here is from genome assembly GCF_007399415.2 of Gopherus evgoodei. Taxonomy (NCBI): domain Eukaryota; kingdom Metazoa; phylum Chordata; order Testudines; family Testudinidae; genus Gopherus; species Gopherus evgoodei. The sequence goes on from NC_044329.1 coordinate 77,628,763, forward strand.
TTTTCAAGCAGCACCACAAATTTTACAGGAGATTTGTTTATTAATTCAACTTTTATAAAACCTCAAATACTTTTCCATTTTTTAATAAAATCAGATATGCTGGAAAAATCCATTATTGTACATAAAAAATTAAACAATAATTAAATATCTAATTTTTTCTTCAGTGTAAGAGGTACAAACCAGAGTTTACACATCTAAAAATTACTTTGTTGCAACATATCTGTAACCTTCACTTTGTTTTGTCTGAATTTCTATTACTGTTTATCCTGTATGCTTTCAAGGTCAATCTCAAGTTCAAGTCTACAATTGGGGGGGGGAGGGGGAGTCAAATACATAGCACTGGCCCTGACATCTTTATCAAAATATTTGTAAAATGTGATCTTTCAAGAAAATAAAGGGGGATTGTGCACTCTTATATCTGTGTTTCCAGGATTTTCTTTGGTGGGGGAAAGTAAGAGTACAAAGAACTATTTTGTATTCCTTTTGCGCTTTTCAATAATTCTTTACTAAATTCACCAAAAGTACAAGTAACAAAGACACCAAGCACAGCCATTCATAATCAGAATAATAAACTTAAAACCATGAATTCTAACCTAAGAGCTTAGGTTATTTCTCTATACAATAATGCTATGAAAAAAGTGTAAGTGCCTCAGGCCTTGTCTACACCTATAACTTAGATCAACCTAGCTACATTGCTCAGAGCTAGGAAAAAGTTTCCACGCTGTGTGTAGTTAGGTTGACCTAACCCTCACCGTAGATGTAGACTGCTCAAGGGATTAATTCTTCCACCAACCTAGGTACCATCTCTTGAGATGGGGTGGATTTACTACAGTGATAGAAAAACCCCTTTCCATTGCTTTAGTGTTACACTACAATGCTACTGCAGTTGTACCACTGCAGCACTTGTAGCATAGACCCTCAGTCTGCAACCTCTTGAAAAATAAATCAGGTAATAATCACCAAAATATATTGTTATGAGCTGGATAAAACCTTGTTATGGAATGAGTTAAAACTTCTTTAAACTGGTCCCCCATTTAAGCCAGCTGTAAAAAACAGTTAAAAGGCCACACCTAAAACAAAGCCTAATAAAGTCTGCTCAGACACTGGCCCCAGGTGGACAGAAGGTTTGCCTCGGTATTGTGATCATGGCTAAGTCGGAGGCAGACAGAACACACAGAAACTGAGAATGGACTGAGGCTATGTCTACACTATCACTTATGTTAATCAGGGGTGTGAATAAGCCACCCACTGAGCACCATAAATTACACCAACCTAAGCCTGGTCTGCACTATGTCAGCAGGAGAGCTGCTGTCCACACAGCTGCTGACACTTGTTGGGGTGGATTAATTAAGTCGGCAGGAGAGCTCTCCTGTTTGCTTAGAGTGGCTCCACTAGAGATTTTACAACAGAGCAGCTGCATGCATACAGCCTGAGTGAGTGACACTGACAGGCTGAAGAAGCAGATGAAAGTGGGTGGCTCACCCTGGAAGACACGTGGGGAGAGGTTTTTGGGTCAGGTGCAGCCTGACAAATGCTCTTGGTCCTATTAGCAAAAGAAGCTGTTTCCTGCTATTTGATTGCCTATGTGTTCAGAAAGACAGAACTTTGTACATTCGTTGTAAATAACCAAAACTGCATCAAAGAAACACTTGACTTTCACCAATTTGTACTCCCATCTGAACTCTTATCGGCCCCCAAACTTTGACTAGCCACTTGAGTCAAAAAGGGGCAACAATACCAACTTCTTTTTTGTGCATGACAATTTAGCAGGACATGGAATGGCTGCTGCTGCAGACCATTTATCAGCAAACCCTGGGCTTTACTGAGAATTAGATTTTATGCCTGGGTGACAATCATGCTGAGTTCTAACCACACCGAGTCAGATTCTCAGCTGATGTAAATTGTCATAGCTCCATTAAAGTCAACTGGCAACCTTTTTCTCTGAGAGCTTGTCTTCACAGCAACATAACTCGAGTCTGTACACTCAAAAAACTGCATCTGAGCTAGTCTACCTCAAGCGAGAGCAACCACACTACAAAAAAAAACTGGATTTACAGAGTGATACGATTAGCAGTACAGAGTAACTGGATTAATAGAGTGGTTGGATTAGCTGCTAATGATTTGTAACTCAAGCTGTTACATCCTCACAGCAGTAGGAGCTTGAGCTTCAGCATTACTTGAGTCTCAAACTATCCCATTCCTCCCCCACCCAAACAGGTTTGAGCATAAAACACCATTTCAGGCTAATGTCTACACTACAAAGTTAAATTGCTGTAATTAATCAGCTGTTGCACATCCACACTATGTTCCTTGTATGGGCATAGTATATCCACAGTTGCAGCTCTTGTATTAACACAGAGAGCAGTGCACTGTGGATAGCTATCCCACTGTGCAACTGGCCGCAGAGTGTTTTGGAAAGGGTTTGCAATGCCTTATGGGGGCAGGTTCAATGTCACATGATGCAGGTTTCTCAATCCCATCATTCCATGGGCATCCTACTAGGTTTCCAGCTGCTTTTCAGCCGCCCTGGTCACCTGTGAGCCAGCCATGTGTGGCAGAACGCATGGATCCTGTACTGCTCTTCAGTCTTGTGCTGGCATTATAAACACAAGGCTATAAGAGGAGCTCAAGTGGGGGAGCTATTCACCAACACTGAACCCAGCCTCATCCTTGTAAAAGCGGCATGTCTGTGGCTCCGCACCAGAGGTGACTATTTGCCTCCCTTGCCTTCTGCAGCTCTTTGAACTGCTGTATGTCGTAGCCCTTCTCCTTCATGCCCCGAGCAAGTTTCTGAGGCTGGAGCAGAGCTGCACCTGCACAGCCTCCTCTCCCCACAGATCCAGGAGATCCACCACCTTCCGGGTACTCAAGGCAGGGTACTCCATGGAGCCAGCATGCTGGGCAGTTGCTATGTGACAGTTAAAGCAGCGGGAGGAGCATTGCAGTGTGTACACCTCTAGTTAGGTCAACATAAGCTGCCTTATGTTGACAAAACTATGTAGTGTAGACATGGCCTAACTCAAATTAGAGATTTGAGTATGGATGAGAGTCTAGGGGTAACACAAATTATAACTTGAGTTAATTGTGCTTGAAGACACACCCTTAGTCTTTAAGTCTGAAACTGCATCTTGAGGGGGCATCTCCCTTCTTTCACTTCATAATTTTAAAATAGTGTAAAGCACAATCAAACAAAAATATCAGCTTAAAACATGTGCCAGAGTCTCCACCACATCTGAGTACTGCTCTGTGCATGGAAGCAGGATATCTATACCAGTCCCAGTGTGAATTAGAACAACCTAGCACTACAGAAATTTACACTTAAGGCCTTTTGAATCTTTACGCCAATGGAGGATCAATGTGGCTGCGAGGAATCCCGCCATATGCTCTCTCTGTGCCTCTTCATCCCTCTCTATGCTGGGGATGGGAAGGGTGGTTGGCACAAAAGCCAGCTGTGCCTGCTTTATACCAGCAGAGTTCATTGCTGGCCATTCATGGCCACAATCTGGCCCTGAGCTTCCAGTGTTAGTAACAATGATTAGTGTGAAAGGATGAAAGCCCTGGGGCTCAACAATTTGGCTGCTGCAAGAAATCATAAAGTAGAAAAATAAATATTTACAGTCTATCCCCATTCCTGTAGTACACCTGGGAGACAACATGTTATTTGATGTCCTCATCACATCGTCTTTGCTCCCGTCTCACCATAGGCTGTAGTTCTGTACCATCTTCATTGTTTTGGGGGGTCTTTTGCTTTCTGTTTTTCTCCCACTCTGTTAGCTTGGTGCTGTGATTCACAAAACTCTACAAAGCAGAAATAAAGGACAAGGTCATCCAGAAATTTAAACTAATCAACAACCTGGTGAAACACTGAAAAGGAGGACAATTAGCATGGAGCGTTAAACCCTTCAACCAGCTAGTTCCCAAGTGGATGACACTGGAAACTGGCTATGTCTAGTGGGATGATTACAGCTGTTGAGGAGAGAGCAGTCTCTCTACAACCTCCCTTACTGGAAAGCTTTATTTCCCTCTCGCCTCAAGGGCACGGCAAGTTGCACAGCCCACGTCCAGACTAACCCGCGGCATCGACGGGTTAAAATCGATTGCTTGGGGATCAATATATCGTGTCTAGTCTGGACGCGATGTATTGATGCCCGAGCACGCTTACATCGATTCCGGAACTCCATCAACCCGAACGGAGTTCCGGAATTGACATGGAGAGCCGCGGACATCGATGCCGCGCCGTCTGGACGGGTGAGTACCTCGATTTTAGAAATTCGACTTCAGCTACGTTATTCACGTAGCTGAAGTTGCGTATCTAAAATCGATTTTAATACCCTAGTCTGGACGTGGCCACAGGGAGTTAAGGCCAGAGTTGGAGAGCCTGGTAGTAGGGATTAGGAAAGAATATACACAGCAGTGCAGTGCAGACAGGGAGTGGCTATAAATTGCCTTCTTGAGGCACAAATTAAAGTTAGACACATTCTGGTATTTGGCAAATAGTTTGTGGTTGACAGAAGGAGAAGTCTCTCATTTGAAGAAGGAAAAGTTTGGAGGGCAAGACTCCAAAAGATTCCATGCTCAAGAATCTCTCTCTATTCATGACAGAACGTAAACACATGCATAGTCTTAAGCATGTGGTTAAGTGCTGTCCTGAATGGGAACAAAAAACCAAATACACCACTACCTCGATAGACCACCACCCGATATAACATGAATTCGAATACAGCATGGTAAAGCAGCGCTCCGAGGGGGCAGGGCTGTGCACTTCGGTGGATCAAAGTAAGTTCAATATAACATGGTTTCACCTATAACACAATAAGATTTTTTGGCTCCCAAGGACAGTGTTATATCGAGGCAGAGGTGTAACTCTTCTTTTGGCCAAAGGGTTATATTCATTTATAGGAAGTTTGGGTGTTTAAACCCCCCACCCCAAAAACTGAATTCTGTGAACATTACAAGGAACATGTACTATTTCAAATCAGCTATTATGGCATCTTTTCTGACGAAATCCATCAAGAGCATCCATTTTGTATGGGTTATTTTGGCTGCTAAATTTATTTTTCATGGACCAGTAATACTGTCTTTGTCACATGGCATGTGAGGAAAAATGCAGACCTGGACAGAAAGCAGCATGAAAGGAAAGAACATCTGTCTCTTTAACCTTCCTCTCCATATGAAAGAAAAGGTCTATGTACATTTAAACATTCCACGTGCCTCTGTAACTAAAATACCTTTTACTATCACTAACTACTGAATATTTGTTTAAACTTAAACTGTCTTCCTAATCTTTCGAATGATTCTCCATCATGGATCATCAGGAGTCTGGCACAGGAATTCTCATGATACAGATAAACAACCCAGTGGAAAGAGACTGATTAAGTTTGCCAGACAAGGATGAGGTTTGTTCAAAATTGTAGTGTCTTCAGGGCTTACCATAGCTACCTGAACAACTGCTGAAAACTAGAGGGAACATTTCTGGATGCAAGTTAAGATACATTACATCTACATTTCTAGTTTTAGGTCTTCATGATGTAGATGGGGACTCTACATACTGGGTCACCTATTAATTTGTTAAGCACCAATAAATGTATTTAACCTATGAAAAACACAAACGAAGGTGGTTTTTATCCAGAGAGACTGGGTCTAAAAGACTAAAGCAGATGCACTGGGAGACCCAATGGGAGATGTTAACTTTATTATATAATTTGTATCCTTTAGTCCACATCTTCTAAGGAGCTGGAGAAGGCATTTATTGTGGGTTAGTTTTTAAGGGTGTGGGGGAGTAGGGGAAAGTGAATCTTAGGCACTAGAACACCACTTGATCAATATACTATTAAAACGTATTACTGAATTTATCTGTCTGCTGTGTCTACAAGAGTTTACCAGTAATTCTTGATCCATGAAGTATGGCTTCTCTGGAGATCCATCATTTGTTTCCATATCAATTGCAAAACAAAAGAACAGGGCATCCATGACCACTTCGAAAACCGACAAAAAGCTGTGGGCTACCAAGCAGGCAAAAAGTGCAACTAGCAACAGAGGAACTACCCACACATGGAACTCATGATGGTAGTTAAATGCCATTAGCCCTCCAAAAACTGTGAAACATACAACAAACACCTGTATAAAGGGGAAAAAAAGGAAGCAGCTATATTACAATATGCACCAAAGCTATGGCAAATTTTTTATTGGCTAATCTTTTAAAGACAATTTATTTCATAAACGGGAGAGAAGGCTTGAGATCAATCAATTTGAAACCATCTAGCTGTTCACACAGGACACATGTGGATACACAGATTTACTATCAGTTATTCTTGTCCTCCCATTCATGTCCTTGCCATATGTTTGTTATACCCACTTGTCATGCCTTGTCTTAAATTAGACAAAGTTCTAACGGGCATTAACTCTCTCTTACCATGTGTTTGTGCAGCATTTAGTGCAATGAGGCCTCTCGATGCTTCTGTAATACTAATGATAATAATGAAGTAAATATAGTAAGCGGTGAATTAAGTTCCTCCAACAAAAATGCAAGAACCTGATTCTCCTCTCATCAAGCTCATTTTACATTAGTGTAACTCCATGACTTCAACAGAGTCATACTCCCGATTTACTTAGTGTATGTGAAAAGAGAATCAGTCTCAAATCTTTGTCTTCATTATTACAGGATTGGGCCTATAGTTAGTCTATAATTAGGAGTTTATACATGGACTTTGTAAATTACAGTCTCTTACCTTTCCTAGAAAAATAATGAAGTCTCCAAAGCAATTAATGAATGCTATATTAGCAGAATTCTTTGCTAAAATAAAGAGAGCATCCTTTGCCGAGGTACAAAAATTTGTCCCATTTATGGCCGTTGTGGTGTATACATGCTGAAATGAGAGAATAAAAAGGTAGAAATCTTTTAATCTGGAATTTACTATGGGAAAAGGAAAGCCTTAAAATATCTTTGGAAATATCGATGTTGTGCTTGCACATACAAGAGTTATTTTGCATAGTCTTGCAGTTTAATTTCAAGCAAGTATATTAACTATGCCTGTAACTTCAAACTGACTTTTCACATAACTTCTGCGCTAGTTAAAAAAGGACAAAAGTAAAATTTGTGATTCGAAACTACCTCTTTCCAATTTCTTTTGGAACACTGCAGAGCCACACCCATGTCCTTTGATAACGAATAACTAATATGACATGTAAACTACAATGAAACTCGTATCTGGACATATGCCATGCTGGCCGCCTTTTCGATGTATATGCCAGCTAGAGTGTTGTGTTTGGTAAATTATACAAATGAAACAAAAAGTAACACTTGTTATTAAACTTTTCACATTTAAAAATCAATGATTAAACAAGTTTTGTATCTGACCCTTTCACTTACTATTGAGCTTTTGAATTTTCATTGACCCATAACCATAAAAAAAACTACTTCACAGAAAGACAAAATAATAATAAGAGTGGCAGGGAGTGTCGGGACTAGATCAGTTGGTCTTATGTGGGGAAAATATATGTTGATTTCAGTGGAAATTGCGGGCACTCAGGATTTTCAAGTAGGTACCGAGATTTTTGCAAGATTTTACTATTATTTGTCTTCAAGAGGAGTTTTGCAAAGGCAGACTGGAGGATAGCCTTATCATCTACTTCTATAGGATTCTTCTAGCATCTTTTCAAAATAGTTTATATCAACATAATGGACAGAAATCATCAATGAGGAGTTGAATTAGTATCTGAATAAGGAGCAGGAAAAATGTCACGATATATAAAATATAATTATACTATACTAGTTTTTGAAAAAAGAAGCCAGATTATACAGTATTAAAAACATTAGTTGAGTTTGGCATGCTCACTAAGACTAACAGAATGCAAGAGTTTTTGTGCAAAAGGAATTTGATGGCCTCACTGTTTATTTAGGGATTAGAACACCTTCTGCTTTGCTTGTGAATAAAAAAAATTCTCAGCATCTGCTGAAGGAAATATTTCTTTCTGGATTTCTGGTCTAACTTTCCACTTTTTCTTATTATAAATCAAAATACAGAACTGCCCAGTATAGCATCTATTTACTTTACATATTCCTAGAATGCCCAGTTAGTTATCCCAGTCATGGAAAATAACATCTAGGCACCAAGTCCTGGTATAATATAAACTATGACATGACTGTATTTTAAAATATTTTAAAAAGGGTATTCATAAAAGCAAATTAAGACTTCTGGTATAAACGTAGTAGTACAGCGTTTCTCGAACTGGGGTCGACGTTTGTATAGGGAAAGCCCCTGGCGGGCCGGGACAGTTTGTTTACCCGCCCCGTCTGCAGATCTGGCTGATCGTGGCTCCCACTGGCCGCGGTTCACCGCTGCAGGCCAATGGGAGCTGCTGGAAGCAGCGGCCAGTAAGTACCTCGGCCCGCGTCGCTTCCAGCGGCTCCCATTGGGCTGGAGCTGCGAACCACAGTTTGAGAAACACTGTAGTAGCATAATATTCATTTTATCTGATGAGACAAGGGAAATAGTTTCAGTTCCTAAATCAGTGAAACCACACAGTGGGGTCATGTAAGCAATGATGTTCTTTCATTGGGAAATTATTATATAGCACCAAATGTGTTCCAAGTGCTTCCACAGAGCTTAAAATAATTCATGTCAAGACTGATTTCTACAGCACTAGGCAATACATACATAAGACAGCGGAATGGACACAGAATGTAGAATGTTTGCATGCATATCTGCTTGTTCATATTATTTTAAATAAGCTGGTTAGAAAAACAGACTCCCGTACTAGACAGTTTCATTTCTACTCAAGCTGCTCCTTTTCCTTGCCAGTACCGTAACAATGTCTGTGCAGGGTATAAAAATATTAGCTAAAGTATCTGTTAGTAATAATGATTAGTAATACTATGGGCATAGCATGTCTTCCATCTGAAGATCTCAATGCACTTTACAAGCTTTGATGGATTTATTTAACACTCTGTGACATTATTTGCCTTCAGTATCCTAAGCGTAAAGGCTACGTACCTGGTCCTGCTTCACTGAAGTGGATGTGAGTTTTGCCATTAACTTCAATGAAAGCAGGACTGGACTCTACTTATATAACTGGCACAGTCTCTTCTCTTGAATATCAAGAGAATACTATGTACTTTTGTACAAACACTATTTCCATCCTTCAAAAGACAAAAATGCACTTGCCAGCTATGTTGGGATGCGAATAGCACCTGCATGATGATTTGTGGTACTACAAGCAAACAAAGCAGAAACAGAAGCAGCAGCAGCAGCATTTAGTCAACGCTTTGAAATTTCAAACCATATAAACATTAACCAAATCACCACAACACTCAGCAAGGCAGACAGGTAAGTAATAATACAATATTACGGGAGTAAAAAGAAGCACAAAGAGATTGAGTGAGTTGATCAATGTCACAAAAGCAGTCAGTGACTGAGGCAGGATTAGAACTCAGGAGTTCCTGGCTTTCACAGTGCAGGCTAAATCTCCTAAACCAAGCTCTCTCCATGCTTTGAACAAATTTACAGGTACAAGATAAAATGCATGGTTTAGAGAGCAATTCCATGCACTTTAACCACATTTTACTAGTTTATTATACAAACAATGAAATAACACATTGGTTCCACACATATTAAAACCTCAGTCTCACAGTTCAGGTCTCTATGTTCCTAATCCATTAAACCACTTATGTACCTGCCTAATTTTAAAGCATATGAACAGGCCTATCTGCATGGTTGACATTAAGCACATTACTGGAGGGTTTTGTTGGATGGTGGCCTTAGCCACTGTGAAGAACTGGGGCTATTATGCCTGTACATAAGACTTCTGGTTGGTATTGTGAAGTTGATTTAGGAAAAACTGCTGTATCACAGGTGTCTAAATGTATGTGGATCCACCACTGCTGGCAGGTACACGCCAGACTGATACAATGGAGGTTATTAGGATTCAGTGATCCTAGTCAGGTACAATGAATGAGCTGCATCTTTACAAAACCAGTTTTGGCTCAATCACCTGAGGAGTGGAAGAAATAAGGAAGGAAGGAGCAGTAGAAAGTTACATAAAAGGCAGAACAAAGGAAGCCAGCAGGGTTTAAAAAGCAAGCCACACAGGAATATGAGAGTCAGACAGGAGGAAGCAGCAAGGGGGAGGAGAAAGCAAGGTCACCCAGGATGGGGCAGCATCATGGGGCAAGGTGCTCTGACCACTTTCCTATGCCCAGATGGCCCCAAGGCCTCTGAAAACCCGGACTCCGGACTCCGACCCCAGTCCAAAAGAATGCCCTGGAGTGATGAGGAAACTGAGACAGAGATGTGAATTTAGTGTTTATTATTTTGTATGGGGGAGGGACAGCTCAGTGGTTTGAGCACTGGCTTGCTAAACCCAGTATTGAGAGTTCAATCCTTGAAGGGGCCATTTAGGGATCTGGGGCAAAAATCTGTCTAGGGATGAGTCCTGCTTTGAGCAGGGTTTTGGACTAGATCTCCTGAGGTCCCTCCCAACCCTGATATTTTAGGATCAAGTATAAAAGAGAATAAATGTGTTAGACGTGCAGACTCTGTGTGCATGTTAACTGCTTCACAACTGCTGCATGCACCTTAGAGAATTAAACTATAAACCAGAAACTTAACCCCTTGGGGTGGAGTTCTTGGGAGAGGGTGTGTTTAACAACAAGATATCTTGAGGGGTCACCACTGCACCCAGAGGGATTAGACAGCTGGACAGCAAGTTCCAGATCACAAGGGGGTACTAGATGGAAGGTCTGAGCCCTGAAAATGTGCCTAGGGACCGAGAAATGGCTGGACTCCATTCATACACCAGGGGCTTAAAACACACAGGAATCTAGAGCGAAAGAGGCTTGGATTTCCCTCACAACAGTACTAGTGAGTGACTGAAAAGGGTCACTTGCTAGGATCTGCAACAATCACCAGCAACCAACACAGACAGACAGACAATAGCTAAATCAGTGTCCCCAAACTGAGCAGTTACAATCGTTAACACACAACATTATACTCAGCCTAACACCTATTTGGAAAGAGCGTCCCAAATCCTAAATCAAAAGGAGCATTTCCAACGTGTTATGAAATCTTAAATGTTCCATTGTTTTCTAGTTAGCGGGAGAATTCACTAACTCATTTCCTTTCATGGAAAGATATATTTGCTGAGTAAGGGAAGGTAAATCAAAGTCAATTTAGAATTTGCTTTCATTTGGAAACAGGCAATATAAATAGATTTCAATAGATTTTAAACTTTTCCCTTAGTCACTAGATTCTGTTTAATATACTAGTGATTTTCCACTAGCGCAGTCCTTCCCAAAGGACTACAGGCAAGCAGTTATGACATCAGAGCTGCGCCATAAATCAAAGGGCCTGGGATGCAGTAGATAAGACACAACCTCACTCCTTCACTAAAAAGAGTTAATGTACCAAAACCACCTTTGTGAAGAACACAGCCCTCTTTGCTTTGAAGCCTGGGAACCAGACATATTTCTCAGTATCAGGACAGATAAATAAGGAATGTGAATGTTTACATATTTTCTAATACCACAGTATGCAAGAAAACTACTTAGAAAAAACATCCTTCTATATTTCACAACACAGAATGTCAAGGGTCTTGGAAAAACTGACCTGCTAGCTTCATGAGAAAAGCACTGTGGCAGAGATCCAGGCCATAAATTCTCTGTCTGTTGAGAATAATTGCTACTTTGTATAACAGCTGAACACAGTCCTCCATTGAAGGATTGGCTATAACAAAATGAGCTCAGTGAAAAAGAATTGCCATAGCAACAGAGTCATCTTAAAAAAGAAGCCAAAACCAAGCTGCTTAGATATCCCACTTCAGCTTCTTCTGCCCAGCCTGGCCTGATTTTTTCTTTGCTTCAATAGAGCCGCAGACTCTAGAGGGCCGGCCTGCAATGTGGTGGATCTGAGTTTAAATCCTGAGTGCCATAGAAATATGCTCAGAGAATGAAAGCTGGATAAATAAGAGACTATGATGTAACTCTGGCTAGCTTACAGAGCAGTATCAGAGCAGACTCTGGAGGAAACCATGTCACGCCACCTCTGAATAGAGGGACGAAACAGAGCAACATGGGGCCTGTGAGAACTGCAACAGGGAGGAAATGCAGGACTCCTTCAGTGCCTTGGAAAATACCATCTCTTGAAGTCTCAGGAAATTTAAAAAAGTGCTACTCATCCAAAGGGCTACATTAAAACACCAGTCCACCCTCCAACAACTTTCCTGATGTGCCCTACACAGACTCACAGGCCTCAACTCCTTGATCTTCTCAACTCCTTGATCTTCAGCCCTTTCCATCCTTGAATCCTTGACCTGCTCAAGGGACTACGCATGCCCCTCCACTGTCTTCTTGTTCTTTTCCATGCATGTAATCTAGTCCCTCCCTGGCTATCAAAGACAGACTGGTACTAGCAGCACATTCTCTGTCTCAGCCCCATTCCTCTCCCTCAGCAACTCACTGCTGCATCTGGGTTTCCTCTCAACCATGGGACCTAACCATAAGGACTCTGCCTCTATTGACCCCGTAGCCCTAATGTATGTTCTCTGTAGTTAGTGCCACACTGATTCTCATTTGGATGTTCTCAAATAAACCTGTGCTGAGCCCCAGCATAGCTCAGGAGTTACCCGTCTCAAAAGCACTGTTTCTGAATTCCTTGGCACCTGCTTCCTTGTTTTAAAAAGGAAGTTTCATTTGGCAGACACTAATGGACAATCACAGATCAAAGTCAGGTCTATGAACTACACTTGCTATTAACTGAGAGCTTATTATGGAGTCAAAAGTTCACTTCAACCTGCATCAATGGAATCATAGGCCAGTACAGTATAATTGTTCTCTAATTCCCACATGGTAAACCATACAATAGAATATATAAAACCGAAGTTTTTATTTCCTGTTGAGGCATTTATGAAGGCCCTTAGGGAAAGCAAACAAGCTTTTTTAAAAAAATATGATTTAACTGAAACTATTCATTCTTTTAGTTGACTGTGTTTTTGAGATGCCTGAAAACTCTAGCCGACCATCTAGTAGCAAATCTGTCAGTAACATTAAAATACAGTAATTTTGGGAGGATGGGGATAGGAAGAGGTATCTGATGGGGTAAGATAGTAAGAATGTTTGACAGTCTGCAGAAGAAAGTGTATTTATATCAGCGTTTCTCGATTTTGTCTGCATCCACATCACTTTTGCACAAGGTATTTTAATCCCATGACCACAAAGCTCTTGCCAGACTGCCACCCAAAGGTTTAAATTACGGAAGAAAGCACACCAGTAGACATGAATATGATTGTTAACTAGGGTTACTATTACTTTTATATTTATATAATAAGGCAGTTAAAATAATTTCATAATTTTGCTGAATTTCAGTACCAATAAATGGTGAGCCATAACACTGGCTATTATCACTAATGGCCGCCACAAGGTTCTATATGCCATTGCAGCCTCAAAATCATGGTGCAGATTAGAATAAAGAAACCACACGCTTCTCAGAAATTCCTTCAGAAACCTATGTGCTGCACTTTGGAATGGGTGCTTGCCAGTTGGCTGCAGATCAACCCAAACCGGACATAGAAAAGCAAAATTACACTTCTGGTGATGTACTATAAAATACATTTATTGAAACAAGACTAAGGAAGGAGAGATGTCTTTGAAATACCCAAAGTTAAGGAACTGCCACAACTATTTAAGAGACGAGGCAGAAATTGTGACTACCAAACCAAAAAAAAGGGGATTATTTATATGGAAGAGAAATTCCAATCCACTGGATTTTACTTGAGATGATTTGGATAGGTTTATCTGGGCCTTACTGAAACCATGAATGCAAGATGATGAAAAATCTATGGTAATTCTAACAAATGTTGGCAAACAGAAGGATAATGATTTTGTATTCATAATGCACCTTTCATCCAGATAGATCCCAGAGAGTTTTACTAATGTATTATACACATACAAATCAGAAATACAGTAGATTTGGGGTGAGCTGTTTAACATAGTAACGTTATGCCACAGGACAGGACCCAGTTGCAAGTACGGAGGGAATTTAGGCAGGCAGAATATAATTACCCAAATTGTAGTCCAAACAGAACATTGGGGTAACACTGCTGCTTATGCGGGAAGTGTCACTGAATCTTTAATGATTATAAGTGGCCACTGCAACAGAACTCTATAGTCAGCACATGTTATAACTATTAGTGACTAACAAGTAACCCAGGTAATGGCAGGATGTCTTTGAAGGAAAGTCTCCACTGTAATTAAAAGCCCACTGCTGGCCCACGGGGCTGTTTAACTGTAGTGCAGACGTTCGGGCTCAAGCTGCAGCCTGAGCTCTGAAATCCCCCCACTTTGCAGGATATTAGAGCCTGGGCTCCAGCCCGAGCATAACCATCTACATTGCAATTAAACAGCCCTTAGGTTGAGCCCTGCGAACCCCCATCACCTAGCACAGGCCATCAGTGGGTTTTTTTATTGCAGTGTAGATATATCCTAGGCATCTCTTGAGCAAGGTCCTTAGAGATCTGTATGAGACTCAGATGAGTGCTTTGGGATTATGATTCATTTCCAGGAGACTGTGTTTGAACTGAGCTGAGGGGAGAAGAACAGAAGATATTACTATATACCAGCTGTTTTCTAGCCTAGGACCTGATGCTTTGAATTAGTGAACTAAAGACAGAAGAGTGGAGATACAGAAGTGCAGATAATCCTGAAAATCCACAAACAAGGGACATTTATTCAGTGAACAGGCCTTAATGGAAAGTCTAGGGAGAAGGTAATCAGCAAGAGGTTCTTATTGCCTGAGCCACTTTTGAAATCTGCGGATGAGTGAAAGGGCAGTTATAATCTCTTTCCATTATTTAGAGATCTAGCATCCTGTTCATGTTTTGGTATATTTAATATTAATGTCGTGCTGTTCTGCACATCCAAGCTACTGTTTCTATTCCACATGCAGCGTTTGCAGGTTTTTAGATATAGCATGTGAACAAATATCCTTTGGAGTACCATATAGATAAAAGGAAAGAAAGGCAGAATAAGAAGCCTAAATGGATCCACACTTGAACAATATTATGTTGTAACAGATGATTAAGGGGGATCACCAAATCCACACAGCACTGGACAGTTCAAACAACATAGTAAAATACCCTATTGTTGGCAATGGGCTAATTCTCCACCTGTAGGAGATGCACATGAAAATCAGGGCCCAAGTTTAAAATCTCATCTGAAAGATGGCATATCCAGCTGCATAGTGCCCACTCACAACATAATGTGCCACTGGGTTGATACTATCTCACAGATAAGAGTGCTATAGTCTGAATCACCAACATTACTTCCTGGGGCACTTGTTATTCCTCTGCAAGTTTCCCATCCAAGTACTGATCCATTAAACCCTGCTTAGCTTGCGAGATCAGAATTTGTGTCAATCAGATTACTTAATTCCTCCTCAGAGACAGGTAGGATAAGAAAATATCAGTGTTGGAATGATGGGGAGAGATTTGAATTCATTTTTTTTAAATGTGATTTCTTCCCACCTATCAGGGTTCTCTATGGATTTCTTTTTAGAATTCCCAGGTAATGATGCATTTGCAAAGGGAATATTATCACCGATGAACAAGACTGCAACAAAGGACAAACAGAGAATGGAAAATGTCAGTACACGCAGTAACTCTAGGATCAACTTCAATGACAACTGTTCTACATTTGAGTAACGTAAACCCCTCTTAAAGCTTTTAGTACATTTCAGATTTTTTAAAAAAATAAATATCAGAAATATACAGACAGGTCAAATTTTTAAAAATGTGTTCCTAAAGTTAGGTTCAAACCTAAGCAGGGCTGGCCGGAGGTGGGGGGGGAGGGGGACGGCAAGTGGGGCAATTTGCCCCTGGCCCCGCACGGGCCTTCACAAGAGTTTTTCAGGGCCCCTGGAGCGGGGTCCTTCACTTGCTCTGGGGGCCCCGGAAACTCTCGCGGGGCCGGGACCCCGGAGCTTCTTCCGCTCCAGGTCTTCGGCAGCAATTCGGCTGTGGGGGGTCCCTTCCACCACCAAACTGCCGCCGAAGTGCCGGGTCTTCGGCGGCAATTCGGTGGCGGGGGGCCCCTGCTGCAGGTCTTCGGGGCACTTCTGCGGCAGGTCCCAGAGCGGAAGGACCCCCTGCCGACGAATTACTGCAGAAGCGGGGACCCCCGCCACTGAAGACCCCAGGCCCTCTGAATCCTCTCGGCAGCTCTGAACCTAAGTCCAAATTCAGAAACTAAATAGGTGGCCTCATTTTCAGAAGTGCTGAACACTCAGCAACTTCTATGGATTTCAATGAGAGTAACTGAATGTTCAGCACTCTTGAAAATCAAGCCACTTATTTAGACACCTAAAATTGGGCTTGTCTTTTTGAAAATCTTGGTCACAATTTTGCAAACTTGAAGCCTGGTTCAGATTTATTTACCTAATCACCCCCCAAAAACCTGCATACACCTTATTTTGTGGGAGGAGAGGGGGGAAGGATTAGACAAATTGATTATCCTGCATAATACACTCATCTGTGCTTGTTCTAACTTTTTTCATATAGCTATAACTTCTATAGGTTACCTTACAAAAGGTTTATGGTTATCTTCTTTTCTAACCTTCTCCCATATGCTACGTTGCTCTGGTTTACAAAGCTGGAGCCATGGTCATCTTTGCCAAAAACATATCCAAACAAACAATTATTTAAACAACAGGCACAGTAATATGATCTTGAATTTAAAAAAAACAAAACAACAAAAAAACCACACAAAACACAACCCTCAGTTTTTTGGTTTGTTTTTTTTTAAAAGAGCTATTTTTTACTACAATGGCCAAGGAAAATAACAGGAAATCTTTTAACAAAGTAAGAACTGAAGCACAAGCCTTTGACCCAAGCAGACAGCATTACAATAATTAGACATTCTTGTAACAAAAACATAAATAATATACAACAGCAGCTGGCGAAACCAAATGCTTTTATATTGGCTATCATCTTCGAAGGGCAGGAAGCGAAGGTGAAGGGTGACAACAACATGCTTGGAGTCCAAACTAACTACAAGGCTCTTAACCAAGTCAGTGACCATGAGATCTAACCCAGAATGTGAGCCGAGAAAGTTCATCCCACGGAACTCATGATTTTGTTGAACAAGAATTTAGTGTGGTCTGGACTAAGACATATCCTATTTCTTTCAAGCCATTCAGCATTCATTTTCATTTATGCAGCCACTTTAAAATAGCAAAATGCAGCTCTAGCAGAATCTGACTTTAAGAGTTATCAAAGCTCAACTTGTACTGCCCAATGGCATCTTCAGAACTGTAGCATACAAAGTATTAAAAGGGACTGGAGTGAAACAAGAACCCTGAAGACCACCACACATAATCTTTAGGGTGAAGAAGATCTTCTTACTGTTTCTATTCTAATGGCAAAGGATGTCAGAGCCACCACAGATGACAAAGGGACTTTGTAAAAACACAAGAAATAAGTATAGACAAGAATGGAGATGGAGTTAGGGGAAATGTGGAAGAAAGGACCAGGAAGAAAAGAGTAGAAGTCAAGTATTTGAAAACTGGCAGTATGTAAAAGATCAATTATTTCCAATAAAAACACCTTGGAAAATAACAGCTAAAAAAGTTGTCTTTCTAAGAAAGGGAATACTGTATTTTGTGCATGCTCCATTTTGGTTTATATTCCAGATAAAGTAATACTGAAAATCAGAAAAGATTAATAAGAGAGTTTTTTCTGTTAGTGAAAGCTCCCAGGGTGGACAGTTATTTATCTATCTAGATTGTATTATAAACTCTTCAGGGCAAGCACCATGTATTTTACTGTTTGTCTAGTGCCCAACACAATTAGTTCCCTATATTGAATGAATAAGGCCTCCAGGTACTGTTTGTCCTACAAACACAGTAATAAATAATAAGCCACACAGTGTCCATGAGCCATCAGGAGCTGGACATCATCTTCTATTCGGCTTCTTGCATCCTCTAGATCCTCCATTTGGGCCCTCGACATCTCAACAGCCTGTCACCTGACTCATAGAACCCTCTGGCTTTCTAAACCTTGAAAAAGATGGGGAAGGGCCACTGTAGTTTTTCTAATAAGATCTTTCTAAATCGGGGTTCTCATACTTGGGGTTGGTACCCCCCAGGGGGTGGCAGGGTTATTACATGGGGGGTCGCGAGCTGTCAGCCTCCACTCCAAATTCCACTTTACCTCCAGCATTTATAATGGTGCTAAATATATTTTAAAAAGTGTTTTTATTGGGGGGGGGGATGTCACACTCAGAGGCTAGCTATGTGAAAAGGGTCACCAGTACAAAAGTTTGAGAACCACTGCTAAACCATCCTTTACACCCAGCTACTTACAGCTGTTTGTAATCTCTCTGTTGCTTTGCCACAGGCACCTCTGGATATGCTAGTGAAACAAACAACCCACAAGTTCATGAAGAAACTTGCACAAATACAGACAGATATCTTCCTTTCCAAATGCAAACGGATGGACATCATACCAAATGGACTAAAGGTAAAAAATCCACTGCTATCTACATACTACACGGACCACAGTGAGAGATTATGTTATACTCTATCAAAAAAACTGAGGAACCACCTGATCAGCATCCTATACAGCAAACAGGAAAACATCAAAAAAGAGCTCTCCAACCTGGAGACTCTCATTAATAACCAAACTTCTATACAAACGGACTTCACTAGAATAAGACAGGAGATCTACATTACTCACTTCACCTCTCTTCAAAGGAAAAAGGACTGTAAGCTGTCTAAACTCCTACCTGCCACATGGGGCCACAACAGTGGTACTCCTAACCCACCCAGCAATATCGTCAATCTATCCAACTACACACTCAGCCCAGAAGAAAAGTCTGTACTATCTCGGGGACTCTCTTTCTGCCCTGCCACCCCCACCAACATGATACAGTTCTGTGGCGATCTGGAAGCCTACTTTCGCCGTCTCCGACTCAAAGAATACTTCCAGGACAACACTGAACAGTGCACTGATACACGGGTGCCCTCCCACCAACAGCACAAGAAGAAGAACTCCACATGGACTCCTCCTGAGGGTCGAAATGACAGTCTGGACCTATACATTGAATGCTTCCGCCGGCGTGCACAGGCAGAAATCGTGGAACAACAACATCGCTTGCCTCACAACCTAAGCCATGCAGAACGCAATGCCATCCACAGCCTCAGAAACCACCCTGACATTATCATCAAAGAGGCTGATAAAGGAGGTGCCGTTGTCATCATGAACAGGTCTGACTATCAAAAGGAGGCAGCCAGACAACTCTCCAATACCAAATTCTACAGGCCACTTCCCTCAGATCCCACTGAGGAATACACTAAGAAACTACAGCATCTACTCAGGACACTCCCTACACTAACACCAGAAGAAATCAACATACCCCCCTAGAGCCCCGACCAGGGTTATTCTATCTACTACCCAAGATCCACAAACCCGGAAATCCTGGACGCCCCATCATCTCGGGCATTGGCACTCTCACTGAAGGACTGTCTGGATATATGGACTCTCTACTCAGACCCTATGCCACCAGCACTCCCAGCTATCTCCGCGACACCACTGATTTCCTGAGGAAACTACAATGCATTGGTGACCTCCCAGAAAACACCATCCTAGCCACCATGGATGTAGAGGCTCTCTACACAAACATCCCACACACAGATGGAATACAAGCTGTCAGGAACACCATCCCTGATGATGCCACAGCACAACAGGCTGCTGAGCTCTGTGCCTTTATACTTACACACAACTATTTCAAATTTGATGACAATATATATCTCCAGATCAGTGGCACTGCTATGGGCACCCGCATGGCCCCACAATATGCCAATATCTTCATGGCCGACCTGGAACAACGCTTCCTCAGCTCTCGTCCACTCACACCCCTTCTCTATCTACGCTATATTGATGACATCTTCATCATCTGGACCCATGGGAAGGAGACTCTGGAAAAATTCCACCATGATTTCAACAGCTTCCACCCCACCATCAACCTCAGCCTGGACCAATCTACACGGGAGGTCCACTTTCTTGACACCACGGTGCAAATAAGTGATGGTCACATTAACACCACCCTATATCGAAAACCCACCGACCGCTATGCCTACCTTCATGCCTCCAGCTTCCATCCCGGGCACATCACACGATCCATTGTCTACAGCCAAGCACTGAGGTACAACCGCATCTGCTCTAACCCCTCAGACAGAGACCAACACCTACAAAATCTCCACCAAGCATTCTCAAAACTACAATACCCGCATGAGGAAATAAGGAAACAGATCAACAGAGCCAGACGTGTACCCAGAAGCCTCCTACTGCAAGACAAACCCAAGAGAGAAACCAACAGGACTCCACTGGCCATTACATACAGCCCCCAGCTAAAACCCCTCCAACGCATCATCAAGGATCTACAACCCATCCTGGACAATGATCCCACACTTTCACAGGCCTTGGGTGGCAGGCCAATCCTTGCCCACAGACAACCTGCCAACCTGAAACATATTCTCACCAGTAACTGCACACCACACCATAATAACTCTAGCTCAGGAACCAATCCATGCAACAAACCTCGATGCCAACTCTGCCCACATATCTACACCAGCGACACCATCACAGGACCTAACCAGATCAGCCACACCATCACTGGTTCATTCACCTGCACATCCACCAATGTAATATACGCCATCATATGCCAGCAATGCCCCTCTGCTATGTACATCGGCCAAACTGGACAGTCTCTACGGAAAAGGAGAAATGGACACAAATCAGACATTAGGAATGGCAATATACAAAAACCTGTAGGAGAGCACTTCAACCTCCCTGGCCACACTATAGCAGACCTTAAGGTGGCCATCCTGCAGCAAAAAAACTTCAGGACCAGTCTTCAAAGAGAAACTGCTGAGCTTCAGTTCATCTGCAAATTTGACACCATCAGCTCAGGATTGAACAAAGACTGTGAGTGGCTTGCCAATTACAGAACCAGTTTCTCCTCTCTTGGTTTTCACACCTCAACTGCTAGAACAGGGCCTCATCCTCCCTGATTGAACTGACCTCGTTATCTCTAGCTTGCTTGCTAGCACACATATATATACCTGCCCCTGGATATTTCCATTACATGCATCTGAGGAAGTGGGTATTCACCCACGAAAGCTCATGCTCCAAAACGTCTGTTAGTCTATAAGGTGCCACAGGATTCTTTGCTGCTTTCACAAACAACCCACAAAACTCCCCAAATATAGTTGGAGAAATGCTGCCAACACCTATCTTCAGTTTGTCTACACAACTTTGTTTTTAAAACTCAAGTTAATTGATTGCCAGTTGACTGGGGTTAGCTGGTACACGTGTACATACTAGTTGGGACACCTCACAAATGTTTGTGGTGCATCCAGACTCGCATGGACAAATGTGCTAGCTAACTCAAGTTAATCAGCAATCAATTAATTTGAATGCAGACTCAGACTTCAAGGTCAGAAGGGACCAATATGATCATCTAGTCTGACCTCCTGCACAAGGCAGGCCACAGAATCTCACCCACCCACTCCTGTAACAGACCCCTAACCTATGTCTGAGTTATTGAAGTCCTCAAATCATGGTTTAAAGACCTCAAGGAGCAGAGAATCTTCCAGCAAGTGACCCATGACCCATCCTGCAGAGGAAGACAAAAACCCTCCAGAGCCTCTGCCAATCTGCCCTGGAGGAAAATTGCTTCCCGATCCCATATATGGCGATCAGTTAAATCCTGAGCATGTGGGCAAGACTCATCAGCCAGTACTCAGGAAAGAATTCTCTGTAGTAACTCAGATCCCATCCCATCACAGACCATTGGGTATATTTACCTGCTAATAATCAAAGATCAATTAATTGCCAAAATTGGGCTATCATACCATCCCCTCCATAAACTTATCAAGCTTAGTCTTGAAGCCAGATATGTCTTTTGCCCCCACTATTCCCCTTGGAAGGCTGTTCCAGAATTTCACTCTTCTAATGGGTAGAAACCTTCGTCTAATTTCAAGTCTAAACTTCCTAGTGTCCAGTTTATATCCATGTTTTTTTGTGTCAACATTGGTACTAAACTTAAATAATTCCTCTCCCTCCCTGATATTTATCTCTCTGATATATTTATAAAGAGCAATCATCTCTCCCCTCAGCCTTCTTTTGGTTAGGTTAAACAAGACAAGCTCTTTGAGTCTCCTTTCATAAGACAGGTTCTCCATTCTTCGGATCATCCTAGTAGCCCTTCTCTGTACCTGTTCCAGTTTGAATTCATCCTTCTTGAACATGGGAGACCAGAACTGCACAATATTCCAGATAAGGTCTCACCAATGCCTTGTATAACAGTACTAACACCTCCTTATCTTTACTGGAAATACCTCACCTGATACATCCTAAGACCGCATTAGCTTTTTTAATGGCCATATCACATTGGCAGCTCATAGTCATCCTGTGATCAGCCAATACTCCAAGGTCCTTCTCCTCCTCTGTTACTTCCAACTGATGTGTCCCCAATTTATAACCAAAATTCTTGTTATTAATCCCTAAATGCATGACCTTGCACTTTTCACTATTAAATTTCATCCTATTACTATTACTCCAGTTTACAAGGTCATCCAGATCTTCCTATATGATATTCTGGTCCTTCTCTGTATTAGCAATACCTCCCAGCTTTGTGTCATCCGCAAACTTTATTAGCACAAACTTTATTAGCACATTTTTGTGCCAAGGTCAGTAATAAAAAGATTAAATAAGATTGGTCCAAAAACCGATCCCTGAAGAACTCCACTAGTAACCTCCTTCCAGCCTGACAGTTCACCTTTCAGTATGACCCATTGTAGTCTCCCCTTTAACCAGTTCCTTATCCACCTTTCAGTTTTCATATTGATCCCCATCTTTTCCAATTTAGCTAATAATTCCCCATGTGGAACCGTATCAAATGCTTTACTGAAATCGAGGTAAACTAGATCCACTGCGTTTCCTTTGTCTAAAAAATCTGTTACCTTCTCAAAGAAGGAGATCAGGTTGGTTTGGCACAATCTACCTTTTGTAAAACCATGTTGTATTTTGTCCCAATTACCACTGACCTCAACGTCCTTAACTACTTTCTCCTTCAAATATTTTTCCAAGATTTTGCATACTACAGATGTCAAACTAACAGGCCTATAGTTACTCACTTCTTTTTCTTTTCTTAAAAATAGGAACTATGTTAGCAATTCTCCAGTCGTACAGTACAACCTCTGAGTTTAATGATTCATTAAAAATTCTTGCTAATGGGCTTGCAATTTCATGTGCCAATTCCTTTAATATTCTTGGATGAAGATTATCTGGGCCTCCCCAGTTTAGTCCCATTAAGCTGTTTGAGTTTGGCTTCTGCCTTGGATGTGGTAATATCTACTTCCATATCCTCATTCCCATTTATCATCCTACCATTATCCCTAAGCTCCTCATTAGCCTCATTGAAGACTGAGGCAAACTATTTGTTTAGATATTGGGCTATGCCTAGATTATCCTTAACCTCCACTCCATCCTCAGTCAAGTATCAGAGGGGTAGCCGTGTTAGTCTGGATCCGTAAAAGCAGCAAAGAATCCTGTGGCACCTTATAGACTAACAGACGTTTTGGAGCATGAGCTTTCGTGGGTGAATACCCACTTCTTCTGCATCTGAAGAAGTGGGTATTCACCCACGAAAGCTCATGCTCCAAAACGTGTTAGTCTTTAAGGTGCCACAGGATTCTTTCCATCCTCAGTGTTCAGCAGTCCCACTTCTTCTTTCTTTGTTTTCTTCTTATTTATATGGCTACAGAACCTTTTACTATTGGTTTTAATTCCCTTTGCAAGGTCGAACTCTACATGGCTTTTGGCCTTTCTCACTTTATTCCTACATGTTCTGACTTCAGTAAAGGTAGCTTTCCTTGCTAATCCCTCCCATCTTCCACTCCTTGTAGGCTTTCTGCTTTTTCTTAACCACACCTCTCTGAGATGCTCGCTCATCCAGCTTGGTCTACAACTCCTGCCTATGAATTTTTCCCCCTTTCTTGGGATGCAGGTTTCTGATAGTTTTTGCAACTTTGACTTAAGTAATTCCAGACCTCCTCTGCCTTTAGATCCACAAGTTCTTCAGTCCAATCCACTTTCCTAACTAATTTCCTTAATTCTTTAAAGTTAGCCCTTTTGAAATAAAAAACCCTAGTCCCAGATCTACTTTTGTTTATCCTTCCATCTAGTTTGAACTGAATTAACTCATGATCACTCGAACCAAGGCTGTCCCCTACAACCATTTCTTCTATGAGGTCCTCACTACTCACCAAAACCAAATCTAAAATGGCATCCCCTCTTGTTGGTTCTTCAACTATTTGGTGAAGGAATCCATCAGCTATCATGTCCAGGAAAATCTGAGCCCTATTATTATTACTTGTACTTGTCCTCCAGTCTGTATCCGGGAAGTTAAAGTCTCCCATGATCACACAATTCCCATTAGTGTTTACTTCATTAAAAACATTAAAGAGGTCTCTATCCATATCCAAATCGGATCCTGGTGGTCAGTAGCACACGCCAAGCCTCAGGGGAGGCTCTTTCTTTCTCAATGTGATTTTTGCCCAGACAAACTCTGTTTTATCCATTCCATCACTTATTTCTTGACAGTTAACCTCATAATTGATATACAATGCTACTCCACCACCTTTGCCTTTATTTCTGTCTTTCCTAAACAGCACATAGCCTTCAATACCTCTACTCCAGTCATGACTAGTACTCCACCACGTTTCTGTTATCCCTGTAATATCCAGTTTCATTTTCTCCACCAGTAGCTCTAGTTCCTCAATTTTGTTACCTAGGCTCCTCACATCAGTGAACAAACATCTTAAATTTTTGCCGTTTGGTTTCACTGACATTCTTTACCCAATTAGATACAGACATTCTACCACCAGTATCACCTATTAGACTGGTATCTACACTACCCTTCTTCCTTATGTCCATTCTCAAACCCACAGCTGTATCCTTTCTTTCTTTGTTTTCTTCCCTCTCAGTGTTAAATTCTGGTGTGGAGATTACCTGGACATCTCCCAACCATCTCCCCCAAATTTCTAGTTTAACGTTCTCTTAATCAGTTGTGCCAGCCTCCATCCTAGAAGTCTATTTCCCTCCTTAATCAGGTGAAGTCCATCCCAAGAGAACAGTCCTCTGTCCATGAATGCTTCCCAGTGGCCACACATCCCAAAGCTCTCCTCATAGCACCACTGCCTGAGCCATCTGTTGAGCACCATAATCTTGTCACACTTTTGTTGCCCTTCTCTAGGAACAGGCAGAATCCCACTGAAATTACCTGAGCCTCGATTTCCTTAAGCATCTTCCCCAATCTGGCATAGTCTCCCTTGATACGTTCCAGTGAGAATTTAGCCATATCATTTGTTCCCACATGAAGGACAATCAGCGGATTCTTTCCCGCTCCCGTTAGGATCCTTTTCAGCCTCAGGTGCACATTCCGTATCTTAGCACCCGGCAGACAGCACACCCTTCTGTTCTCTGGATCAGCTCTGGTTACAGGCCTGTCCATTCTTCTCAGTAAGGAGTCTCCAATCACATAGACCTGCCTTTTCCTGGTGATGGTGCAATTCTCTGGTCTATCCCATTCCCTCTGGCTGCAAGTCCTCTCGATTTCTATTGTCCTCTGCAACCCATCCCGTATCTCCTGGGGCTCATATTTGGTGGTGTTATCTCCACTGACTCTTCCCCTCTTTTCTATAGGACTAGTTGCTCTTCTCTTCTTCCTTGCCCTCTCACCTTCAGCAACCACCTGCTGTGCCCCTTCTTCATTTTCCAACTCCACAAACCTGTTTCCTGAGTTCTATTTCTCCTTCACTGGCCCATCTTTTCCCCTGCCTGGTTCTCTTAGTCACATGGTTCCACTGTCCACTTTCGTCACCTGGCAGTCTCCCCTCAGAATTCTTTGGTCCTGCTTCCATCTGCAAGTCTAAGCTTTTCCCTTCAGCCTCCTCATGTCTTTGCTCCACCATCTGCTCGAACCCCCTTCTAAACTCAACCATCAGCTCTATCAGGAGGCACTTTGTGCAGATGAAACTCTTATCAGGTGCCCCCTCCAGGATCATGTACATGCCACAGCTTCCACATCCAGTCATCTTCATTGTGTCTTCCACCGCTGCCTCTGTATTGGTCATAGCCTTCCCACCTAAAATCTGTTAGCCCAGGAAACACAAACCAAACCACCACCACCCACAGCAAAACAAACCCCCAATGGGAACCAGAACACCATCCACTCCCTTCACTAGCCTGTCTATTCCTCGGCCCAGCTCTCTTTGTCTCCCCCGCAAACTCCCGCTGAAACTCCCCTGTTTACAGCTCTGTTTGCTGGCTCCTGTGCAGCTGCAGCTGTCTAAAACAGTCTTACACTAATCTGGCATGTCTACATTAATTTTCCTGATATTACACACCAAGATTGTGCCTGTGTTTGATAGGGTTCTTCCATACTGTAGACAATATTTTATAATATTTAAACTAATATAGCTAGACACAATGCAGACAACAACTCAGTCTGAAATGAACTCTAGGATGCAGAGTACAATTCATCTATATACAGCCTTCACTATATTGAATAACTTCACTTGTAGATTACTTTAGATATGCACTTGATATAATGTATTGTACCTGGTTAAAGTATCTTAGGCATCTTTCTAGACACCAAAAGCAGCAGAAACAGCATTTGAACATGCATCTTGCACATGCACTCTCCTGCAAGGAAATGAAGTAACTAGTTAGTGCGGACAGATTTTATATAAAACTGACATTTTACACCAACTTGCTTAACAGGACACTGCAGTTTTTTTCACAAAGTATTCATTTAAACAGCAGAGATTTCCTTCCTGCTTGTGGGAATTGTTTTTAATTCAGATCCTACAATATTAATGATTGATGAGCTGAACATTTTTTTCCTTTGGATGGAAGATTTTACTCTGGAAGGAAAATAACTGACGTAAGCAACTTTGGTTTGCTAACAGCTGCATGTAGCACAAAGCATGCAGGCAAATCAGTAACCGTCAGTGTAATATTAGATCGATGACCAACAGAGAGTCTATTTACAATTTTTTTTTTTTTACTGTATATATAGTATTTATTTTCTTTGTAATTTATACAAATGTTAGTTTTATTTTTGGGTTGTTTTTCAAGTGTTTGAAATAACCGGAACCCTGACAGAAATAAAAAGAATATAGAGATTTATACAAATGTGTGCATCACACACAGGAAATGTCTACACAGCAGCTGGGATCATGCTTCCTAGCATGGCTAGATGGACATGCTAGCTCTGCTTAAGTTAGTGTGCTAAAAATAGCAGCATGGCTATGGCAGCACTGGCAGTGGCTCAGGCTAGCCACAAAAGCACAAACCTGTCTAAACCCCTGGGTACGTATTCAAATGGCTAGCCTGAGCTGCTGCCCAATGCCACCACAGCCACAGGGCTATTTTTAGTATCCTATCTCAAGTGACGGTAGCACATGGTCTTGTCTATCTGTGCTGGGAAGCACACTCCCGGCAGCTGCTATGTTGACATACCCACAAAGTACTTTAATTTTATTAGGAAAGGTAAAAACGACAGGCTTAAATTCTCAAGGAGATCACTCCTTTCAGGAAACAGTCTGAAGTTCTTACAAAGACTTTGATGAATATTAATTTTATATTAAACATAAAACAAAACAGGGAAAAACACCTAACATTACCTCAAAAACCAAAGTTGTTAATCCTACAGAGTATTTTAATATATAAACATGAAATCCTACATCATGAGTGCCATTGTGGCATGGCCATTTCCCCCAGATGGTATTTAAAAGCAAATTCCATGTGGTGATATTTGATCAAAAGTCTTTTTTATCCTCTATCTTCAGGGCTCAGAAAGGTGTTTTTTTGTTTGTTTGTTTTTTAAAGTAAAGCTCTTAGAATGGCTGTGTTAAATCTTCAGGTCACATGCATAGCGGTGGAGTTGTATGGAAGCAGTGAAGGTGAGAATTGTTTAGTCTGGAGTTTAATATCCATGGAAATTTTCCAGCATTCAATTTTTTTTTAAGTGTCACCAAAGAATAATATACTCTGAACCACGATAAATGGCAATACTTTGCCATGTCTCGATGGAGAGCTGTGTTTATTATAAAAGCAGCATGCTAATTTCCTCACAATGGACAATATTCATCCCCTTCCACATTAAGACTCAGAGAAGGAGACTCTGCAGGTTGCGATTCCTCTTGGTAATTCTGTCAGGAGGAAGGGAGGGGGTTGCCTGGTGGAAAAGGCCTGGATGTCCTTCTACAAACCCACAAAACTCCAGGGACATCTATATAGATGCTCTGGCCTCTAGCAGTACCTCCCCTCTCCCAGACAGCATGGCTGCAGTGGAGCAAAGGATCCCCTGTTTCCAGAGGGAACAGGGACATCTATGGAAAAGGCAATAGAGTCTAGTTACGTCCTGTGAGACCACAGGAGGGATGATTTGCATCCCTTCCAGTCTGCCCACTCCCCAACCACTGCCACCTTGTTGGCCCCTGTACTTTGTGGAAGGGAGTCTGCAGAGTCCAGAGATATGGGGGATTGTACTCTGGTATGCCAGAACGGAGTGGAATCACTGTGTGGAGGGTCTTCCTCCATGGATTTGGGGGGAACAGTCTGGCCCACTGTTAGCAGGTGCCCTGCAGCCTGTTTAGGAGCTGCACTGCCTAACTTCAGAGGAAGTCCTGTCAAGTCCTCTTCAACTGGAAGGCTGTATGCTGGCCATGGGAGGTAGAAAAGAAGAAGACGACGTGGAGGATACACCTAGGGATACAAATAAACCCTCTTTGCTAGACAATATTGGCTCATTCAACATTTATCCAGAATTTCCAGCAACTAGCACATCTGCTTCAGATGCACAACAAAAGCAGCCGACCATAAAGTTTCTGGGTAGTTGAATCTTGTCATTAATCTGTAATATCCCATTTGTTCTTATGCATTATTTGTGACTTTTACATAGACTCCAGTGAATGGTCTTGTATGCTTCTGGTTTTAACTCCTTCACAACTGGAAAACAAAACGTATATTCTTCCTAGTAACAAAACCCTTCTTATCCATCATGTCATATCTACTGGCAAAATGCAAGCCTCAAGGTGTTTAACTGAACCAAACACCCAAGGTTTAAGGGCAAAATTTTCCACAAATGGGTGCCTAAAGTTAAGCAACTACATCCAAGTTTAAGCACCTAAAAAGAGTAACTAGATTTTCAGAGGTGCTGAGCACCCACAGCTCCTCTTGACTTCAGAGAATGTTCTGAGTACTCAGCACCTCTGAACATCAAATCCCTCGTATTTAGGCACTTACAGAGTGCCTGCAAGTGGATTCCTGCACTCATACGGAGCCCCAGTGATGTCAGTTGAGTGCCACACAGACCCACTACTGCTACTAATTTATTACAAACTGCAGATTAAGAAAAAGAGCTTAACATCTCATAAGAACAAGCCGGTCCCATGAGATTTCCAGAAATAAACACAATTTGCATTCCTGTGTTACTATGATACTTCTGTTTCCAGCAGAAGCCCAGACATGCAGAGGTACATGAAAATTAAAAAGACAAACAACAAAAACACTTAACCACCCTTCTTTATACTTTAAAAGATATGCTGAAATTCTGGACAAGAAAGTGGGCTACTCTTTGTATCCACATCTCTACCTCGATATAACGCTGTCCTCAGGAGCCAAAAAAATCTTACTGCGTTATAGGTGAAACCACATCAAACTTGATTTGATCTGCCAGAGTGAGCAGCCCTGCCCCCCTCAGGGCACTGCTTTACTGAGTTATATCTGAATTCATGTTATAACGGATCGTGTTATATCAGGGTAGAGGTGTACTCTTGAGTCTCCCATCACAAGGCAGGTGAAATCACCTAGAGAAGAGAGCTTTCATGCTGAAAATAAGCCATTCTTGGTAAGTTGGATTTTTAAAAAAATGATTATGATGTGAGAGTTTAAAAAAAAAAAAATCCTTCTGCCAACTCTAAATTGTTCCTTACTCCTCATATAAGATTTTACATTAAAAAAGTAAAAATAAAATCACCTTTGATTTTCTTATTTGAAGTTAAAAAAATCTGATCTGAGGCAGAAAGGAATAGATACAAAGAAGAAACTATTTCATGAAGAAATCAGAATAAAACACACTACAGATCACATTTCTATTTCTTACACAGAGGTTAGTTTTTCAGTACATTTCTTTCCTGAACTTCACCCCTTAACCACTGTATTATTGTGTTACACAAGTATGTACTCACCTTTTCTTTTAGAGCATCATAAAGGTATATAAGAATAATTCTTGGAATTCTCACTATTGTGATTAAAAACGACCCCTTTACAACTGTTCCTTGATGATAGCAAAAAAGAACTGATATTGAAGACAGGATCAGGTGTCGTGGCAAGCTACTCTTATTTCTATGGGGGAAAAACAAACAGTATTTTAAAATGTTATAGAAGCAGAAAATACAGCTGATTCTACTGCTGTTTAAACAAATTAATATATTTTATTGTTTCAGTTTCTTGTAACTGAAGTATTACTGGGATTGCATATCTAGTGGAATCCCATGGAGGTCACTCCGGAATCCAGTGCTATTGAATATTTTCATTAAATGACTTAGATAATAGAGTAGAGGGTATGCGTATAAAGTTTGCAGATGACACCAAGGTGGATGGGATTGAAAGCATGTTGGAGGAAAGGCTCAGAAATCAAAAACAACCTTGGAAAATTGGAGAATTGCTCTGAAATCAACAAGATGAAATTCAATAAAGATAACTGAAAAGTACTACCTCTTAGGAAGGAAGAAACAAAACGGACAAATACAAAATGGGGAATAACAGGCTACATTGTAGTAGTGCTGAAAAGGATCTGGGAGTTATCACGGATCATCAATTGAATATGAGTCAATGATGTGATGCGGAGAAAGCTAATATCATTCTGGTGTGTATTAACAGAAGTGTTGTATAAAAGTCACGTGAGATAATTGTCTTGCTCTCCTCAGCACTGGTGAGGCCTGAGCTGGAGAACTGTGTTCAATTTTGAGTGCCACGCTTCAGGAAAGATGTGAACAAATTCCAGAGAGTCAGAGGAAAGTAAGAAAAATTACAAAAGGTTTAGAAAATGTGACCTATGAGGAAATGTTAAAAATCTGGGCATGTTCAGTCTTGAGAAAAGAAGACAAGAGTCTTCAAATATGTTAAGGGCAGTTATAAAGAGGATGGGGATCAACTGTTCTCCATGTCCACTGACGGTAACACAAGAAGTAATGGGCTTAATCTGCATCAAGGGAGATTTAGGTTAGATATTAGGGAAAATTTTCTAATTACACCTCTACCTTGATGTAACGCTGTCCTTGGGAGCCAAAAATCTTACCGCATTATAGGTGAAACCATGTTATATTGAACTTGCTTTGATCCACCGGAGAGGGCAGCCCCATCCCCCCGGAGCACTGCTTTACCACATTATATCCAAATTCTTGTTATTTCAGGTGGTGTTATATCGAGGTAGCAGTGTATAAGAATAGTCAAGATCTGGAATAGATTCCCAAAGGAGGTTGTGGAATCCCCATCATTGTAGGTTTTTTAAGAACGGGTTGGACAAACACCTGTCAGGGACAGTCTAGGTTTACTTGGTCCTGATTCAGCATAGGGGACTGGATTTGATGACCTCTCAATGTCCCTTCCAGCACTATATATCTATGATTCTATGATCAATCTAGACTTTTATTGACTCCAGTTGGGAGCTAGATCAAGCCCTAAGTCCAGATGAAGGAAAACAAGTTTAAATCTTTTACCGGGTTAATTAAGTACATAGGCAATGACTATTTTCATGCATTCATTAACAGATATCACAACAGGAAAACTGGTGGAGGCGGGAGGGGAAATGTTCTAAGTAAACAAACAATGTATGAGAATTATACTTCCTTTGAATGCCTCCTACCTTGCTTCTGACATCTTTCTAGCCCCTCTGCATTCCCTATTTGATGATATTACAATAGGAGATCAGTCTGCAGAACTGGGTCCACTTGCTCTGAATCAGTGGTCAAACTAAAATAAACAGTCTGGCAAGATCTTACATGCAAAACTAAGATTTACTCTCTGATGTCACTGTAATGATTGGGGCAAATTTTGCTCTCAATTTTGCTGATTTAACTCCAGAGGTTTATTTCAACAGGTTTATTTCACGTATATATTCAGGTTTATTTCAAGTCAGAGCAGAATTTGGTCTAATGTGTTTAAAACATTATCTGGCCTACTCATAACTGAAAATATACTATTCTACTGCATTTTAGCTGTGATGTTTTGAGGCAATAACAAATGTTCTAAAATCTAAGTATACACATGAAAATTAACTTCATTTTTTGTCTTATAAGTGATGTCAGAATCCCACATGAAGGGGTTTTTTTTGTTTGCATTTTAAAGATCACTTTAACATGAATCAGATATGAGAAATGGCATGACACAGGTCTGAAGAATTTAAACTTATTAACTCTCCAAAACCAAGAAATGAACTAAAAAAAAAATAAATAAATGACTGAAATCAGTCTTCTCAGCACAATAAATCCCCCAAAAAACATTTTGGGGTCTTCAAATACAGTGATTACTATTCACTGTAGTCACACTAGCATAAAAAGGCAAGGAGACCCTTTTATTAGCAACCCTAAATAATAGGCTCAATGCTGAAATATTTACTCAAGTGAAAATACACTGAATATGGAATTAAGTAAGAGTCAGACCCCAAATCATAACTAAAATGTTCACTCTTCATAAGGAGCTTTTGAAGGATTCATTTATTGCCTTTAAAATGAAGAGTTTACAGAAAAAACGGAGCATAAAAAGGGTTTGTGTGTATGTGTGTGAGAGACAGAGCAGCTGGGTGGGATTTGAAAAGGAAGGTCTGCAAACACATTTTTATTAAATCTTCACCACAGCAGGGATTTATACAACTAAGTTAAGATAGGTATCATAGTGCTCCAATAATCCTGAGTATATCACTGCAGTCCTTTCATAGCAATAATTACTTTGCAGCTATAAAGTCATATTTCTATATGCCTATGTACCACATTATTTTAAATAGGAAATACCAGCAAAGCAGTTGCGAGTATGCAGCAGTTTTGATCTTATGGCCAGGGGAACAGCTTGAGGGATGGTGATTTTTTATGTAGAATGAGTACTTTGATAGACTCTCTTAAAAACATCATTTTTAGATGTCAGAAATACATATGTATTGATAAACTTTAATGATTTCACCCCTGTACTGCTGCTCTTTTCTATTCATAGCAGCTTACACTCAGCTGGGAAAATTAAAGATTAAAGAACAGCAAGTTGAAATATTAACCATGTTTAGAAAATATAGAGGACAAGGTTTACAATTCTGTTAATAATTCACTTGCTGCTGAAGAGATAAAGTATAAATTTTCCTTCTCTACTTTAACAGTACTGATTAATAAGTTAAGTTTGGCTTGCATAAACCTCTACAAATTTGGAGGCTGTTGCAAACCGCCTTGGTCTAGCTGCGAATTGTCATGTTCTAACGAGATTTCATTATAGTTCCAGGCATGTTGGAATCTGATTTTCCTTCTAATCATGGATCAAAGCAGGAAAGGATGAGAGCCACTATGACAACCCAGTTCCTGTTTCGCTTCCCTCTTCCTCCTGCCCCCCCAGAGCCCAGCTAGGGGGCCAGACACCTACAACCCCTTACCCCCCGAGCCCACCTCTGGGTCCCCTCCCCAGCCAATACACCCAACCTCCCTTGCCCCAGAGCTCAACCGCAGGGCCCCTCGAGCCCAGACACCCATCCCCCTCCGGCCCCAGAGCCCAGGGATCCAGAGGGAGAAACAGCCTGATGCTTGGTTCCAGGCTTGCACAAAGTAGAGGCAGCTCCAGGCCCCAGCACGCCAAGCATGTGCTTGGGGCAGCAAGCCGCAGGGGGTGCTCTGCCGGCGCTGCGAGGGCGGCAGGCAGGCTGCACTCCGCGACTTGCCTTGTGGAGGGTCCGCTGGTCCCGCGGCTTCGGCGGACCTCCCACAGGTCCGCGGAAGCAGCGGACCATCCCCAGGCAAACCGCGGAGGGCAGCCTGTCTGCCGTGCTTGGGGCGGCAAAATTCCTAGAGCCGCCCCCGCACAGAGTTTCCTGCACACTGCTGTCTCCTTCCCTCGGGGCGTGCTGGGAACTGCAGCTGCCAGGAACCCTCTAGCTCCTTCCCCCACCCCCAGCACTGTCTTCTATTTGCAAGCGGCGCTCTGCCAAGTCCATTGGCTCCTAGTGGCAGCTAGCAGCACTGCAGCCCATTTCTGTGGGGGAAAGGAAATTCTGCACGCATGTTAATTTCTGCAAAATTCTGCATTGCGCAGTGGCACAGAATTCCCCCAGAAGTAATACATGTAAGGGTTTGCAGGCTCAGGGCTCTGATCCTACAAACACTAAAGCAGGTGAGTAAAGTTACTACAAGAGTACTATGGGACTACTTGCATGAGAACAGCTATTCAACATCCTTAAGCATTTGTAGAATTGGGCCTTCAGTAAATAATTTTGGGTAACTAGTCAAATCCACAAAACGTTTTTCTTTAAATCAATGGCAGGGGGAACATCTGATCACAGTGAGGAGGAAGCACCTATGCACTTAACCCCTCAACACATGATGGAAACAAATCCTTATACAAAACAAACCAAGCTAACAAGATTTCCATGAAGAATGTTCTACACACACACACACACACAAACAAAGGGGGGGGAGGGGCCCCGTCAGGAGCACAATCTCTTTTTGCAAGTTATAAAAGAGTAGCCATTACATGAACCACAATTTCTTTAATTAAATTAATAAGGCCTCTTAGGAATTTATCTTTTATCTGAAATAAAAGAAAGCAAAGTGTAGTTTCAGTATTATTATTTCAGGTCAAACAGATGTCACCTGTAAAGCTAATCCAGCTGAAACAACTCTCGCCCTCCACATTTTTAATTCCACTTATGGACAGTGGCTGAGAAGTGCCTAATGGATTGTTGTGTTATTGAGGAAGCAAGTTTCCTCAGGGAAAGGCTGTTCCATTTCCTGTGGCCATTCACTAGCTAGAAGGAAAACCTCTCCATGGGGTATCATAAACAAAGCAATTGTGACAAGCATTTATGAAGCTGCATCACAGAACACATTAAATTGCAGATTCCTGGTGACAAATTCATTGTTGTCAATCAGAACTAAGATAGTTAACTGCCCTCTGAGATCAATACTATTGCTATTTCACCTTTCTATCACCCTTACTTCACTGCTTTGATTTATCTACTTATTTGTACTGACAGATTGAGGGAGAGGAAGAGGAATCACCATCATTAAAAATATATATAGCATTTCCCTTCCCATGCACAACTCTCTCAACACAATGGGTGTCAGCTGCCAAGCAAATGAAGTACATTTAAGGAGAGAGATTTCAATGGAATTTGGAGCACAGAACTTGTCTACTCCAAGAACCCAAGTCCACTGGCTAAAACCAGTTCAGCCTGAGCTCTATTGAGAGCCCGAGAGTAGATGCGCGTCTGACAGTGTTTTAAGTGCTATGTTGATTAGACTTACTTTGACCAGGGACAGAGAGAACAGTGCTTAAAATGGTGGTGGCAGCCAGCAACTTGTCTACTCTTGGGCTCCCAACATTGCTACACCAATGGAGTGAAACCAGTGTTCCAACAGTGGAAAATTATAGAAAAGGTCTAAGCTGGGTTTCCTGCAGGAAGAGAGGAGAGTAGAGTTCATCTGGAGTTTTCCAAAAGAAAACTTCCTATCCAAAAGTGCTGACTTGTCAAAATCAAAATGTTCTGTGGGATTGTTTCGATTTGGATGAAATTCCAGCAGGAACCCAGCTGGTTTCCTAACAGCTTGTCTGATAGCTCCCTGTCAGCCTCAGAGCCTGGATGCCCTGGGAACCCCAGCTCCCACACAACCTGGGTCCCCAGCTCTAGGGCAACCTGCCAGGTAGGCTGTTGTGCTCTCAGACTCTTCACATAGCAAACTGCTAGAAAACTGTAGCTCACATGGATACCCACCCCCCACTGGCCATACAGCTTTTCTGGGGGGAAAAAATAAATCCATTTATTCGTTTTCTTTGTTCCACTGCGGAACAAGAATTTTTTCAAAATCTCAGACTTTCACAGAACAGAAAATTTTACCATATTTGCATGAAATGGAGCAGAGGAAACACGGCAATGTGGCTGGAAGATCAAAACATTCCTCTGCAGTGTTGGAAATTGAAACAAAAACAGCACTGATTTACTGCATGAAACCCATCTTGTTTCACTATCCAATATGAAGGAAGTGAAAAACGTAAAACAGGATAAATAGTAAGTAGCAAATGAGATTTTTACAATTCCTGCACGTCTAGCTAAGGTGGTATCTTGGTAACAAAGTAAAACACTTCCAGTAAAAATATTTGCACGGCATGACATGATTTTCAATTGTTTTCTACAGTAAACTTTAGAGGCTTATTCAGCCATACCAGACTAAAGCCTGGCGGGAGAGATGGAAAGGAGAACAAGTCACACTACTTTAGAATTACTCTGGGGCTATGTGTTACACCTTTACTTAGAACTACCGACACTTACTGAGAAAAGGTTAAAATTTAATCTGGGTTTTGCTTGCACCAGGGCTTAATTTGGCTCAAAATTTTCTAGGATTTAAAGAGAGGTGATACAAATTAATGTCACATGAGATCGCGTTCGAAGCCTTGCAATGAGCTGCTTGAATTCCTAGTCACACATTCTTAGAATAATTTAGCTCCCAAGATACTACCCTAGATATAAATCCATGGCATTTATAGTGGTTTTCCTAAAAATAGACAAAGTCAATGCTAAGAAAACACCAACCATATAAGGAGGTAAATTTTACACATACCGGTTGAAATAGCAAGTAACCACTGCTCCAGCAATAGTCATTTGTTGACAAGCCAAGATGAATTCACTAGTCCAGATAAGGCCGACTAAATGGTACCACCACATGTAGCGAATGCCAGACAGAATTTTATATTGTACTTGTCCTCCTGAAATGACTTGTGCACTCCCTGAGAAGTCAAAGATATCAGAATATTAATCACAATTCCGCAAACAAAACAGAACTTAAACATGTCTCATATATCCCATGTATTCGCTTTTTTCAGTAAAGTTATAAAACAGAATCTAGCTGTTGTTTAATTCTATCAAATGTTTACTAAAGCAAACAACTAAATTTTGAGAAAAATATTCTTATAGGGCCTAATGCCTCTGTTTTAAATCAGGTCATTTTTACAGTTGCCAGTAAAGTCAATAGGACCTGTTTGAGCAAGGATTTAGGAGAAACCAGGTTACAACTTCAGGATTTCCTCCAAAATGAATGTTTGAGAAATAAACAAAAAATCTTTGTTATCAAAATCTGAAATCAGATTAAGGTCAATTACAGAAATGTCTAAAAATTAACGTTTTCACTTATGAGGACAACAGCATTATTATGCAGACAAAGCACAATTAGAGTTGCAGCTGGCAAGGGATGTGAAGGGTAACAAGAAGGGTTTCTACAGGTATGTTAGGAACAAGAAGGTAGCCAGGGAAAGTGGCGGGCCCTTACTGAATGGGGGAGGCAACCTAGTGACAGATGATGTGGAAAAAGCTGAAGTATTCAATGCTTTTTTTGCCTTGGTCTTCACAGACAAAGTGATTTCCCAGACTGCGGCACTGGGCAGCAGAGTATGGGGAAGGAGGTGAGCAGCCCTCAGTGGTGAAAGAACAGGTTAAGGACTATTTAGAAAAGCTGGACATGCACAAGTTCATGGGGCTGGATCTAATGCATCCAAGAGTGCTGAGGGAGTTGGCTGATGTGATTGCAGAGCCACTTGCTATTATCTTTGAAAACTCGTGGTGACTGGGGGAGGTCCCGGACGATTGGAAAAACGCAAATATAGTGCCCACCTTTAAAAAAGGGAAGGAGGAGAATCTGGGGAACTACAGACCAGTCAGCCTCACTTCCATCCCTAGAAAAATCATGGAGCAGGTCCTCAAGGAATCCATTTTGAAGCACTTGGAAGAGAAGGTGACCAGGAACAGTCAACATGGATTCACCAAGGACAAGTCATGCCTGACCAACCTAATTGCCTTCTATGATGAGCTAAGTGGTTCTGTGGATATGGGGAAAGCAGTGGACGTGATATATCTTGACTTTAGCAAACCTTTTGATACCATCTCCCACAGTATTCTTACCAGCAAGTTAAAAAAATACA
Organism: Gopherus evgoodei; assembly: GCF_007399415.2. Lineage (NCBI taxonomy): Eukaryota > Metazoa > Chordata > Testudines > Testudinidae > Gopherus > Gopherus evgoodei. Next base: position 77,667,040 of record NC_044329.1, read on the forward strand.
GATTGTATGAATGGACTATAAGATGGATAGAAAGCTGGCTAGATCATCAGGCTCAACGGGTAGTGATTAAAGGCTCGAGGTCTAGCTGGCTGCCAGAATCAAGTGGAGTGCCCCAGGGGTCTGCCTTGGGGCCAGTTTTGTTCAACATCTTCATTAATGATCTGGATGATGGGATGGATTGCACCCTCAGCAAGTTTGTGGATAATACTAAGCTGAGGGGAGAGGTAGATATGCTGGAGGGTAGGGATAGGGCTCAGAGTGACCTAGAGAAATTGGAGGATTGGGCTAAAAGAAAACTGATGAAGTTCAACAAGGACAAGTGCAGAGTTGTCTACTTAGGACGAAAGAATCCCATGCACTGCTACAGCCGGGGACTGACTGGCTAAGCGGCAGTTCTGCAGAAAAGGACTTGGGGATTACAATGGATGAGAAGCTGGTTATGAGTCAACAGTGTGCCCTTGTTGCCAAGAAGGGTAACCGCATATTGGGCTGCATTAGTAGGAGCACTGCCAGCAAATTGAGGGAAATGATTATTCCCCTCTGTTCGGCACTGGTGAAGCCACATCTGGAGTATTGCATCCAGTTTTGGGCCCCCCACCACAGAAAGAATGTGGACAAGTTGGAGAGAGTCCAGCGGAGGGCAACAAAAATGATTAGGGGGCTGGGGCACATGACTTATGAAGAGAGGCTAAGGGAACTGGGCTTATTTAGTCTGCAGAAGAGAAGAGTGTGTGGGGGTTGACAGCAGCCTTCAACTACCTGAAGGGGGCTTCCAAGGAGGATGCAGCTAGGCTCTTCTCAGTGGTGGCAGATGACAGAACAAGGAGCAATGGGCTAAAGTTTGCAGTGTGGGAGGTTTAGGTTAGTTTTTCCTAATATCCATTTCACTAGGAGGGTGGTGAAGCACTGGAATGGGTTACCTAGGGAAGCGGTGGAATCTCTATCCTTAGAGGTTTTTAATGCCCGGCTTGACAAAGCCCTGGCTGGAATAATTTAGTTGGGGATTGGTCCTGCTTTGAGCAGGGTGTTGGACTAGATGACCTCCTGAGGTCTCTTCCAACCCTCCAATCTTCTATGATTCTACTAAAAGAGCAGAGAGAGAAAGATTGCTTGAAAAGATTAAGGATATATATGTATCATTGAAACAAAACAGAATAAAGTATATGTTATAGCTGTGACAAAACTAGGTTTTAGAACATTAAACAGACAAAATTAACAAAATTCAATCCAAATTCAATGTCGTTTTTTTTTCTCTCTTTTTTTTGAAAACAGAATGTAGACATCTTTAAGGTAACAAGAACTCTAAGGCTGTTTGCATCAGATGTGTATTCTTGAACGTGCACACACATTTACATCTAATTATGTTAGCGAAATGTATTTCCATTTATGTTGACAAGACATGAACGTATTTCCCTATTAACCTAAAAGTAGCTACACAAAATTTGTGATGCACAGTCCCAATTGCTGAGTTCAAGTTAGACACTGCTATTTATAATTCGTGAATTTGAACTTTTGTTTGGGGGTAGGCAGACAGAGGCAGGATACTTTTTGTGGCAGGTCATTGGATCTGGAACTTACTCTCTTAATCAGTTTGCCAGGGCTCAAATTTGCTGACCTTAAGGATGCATCTGTTCAAAAAAAAGAGAGGAATTCTCTAAGGACGAGCTGTGGATATTCCATGTTACTAACTTCCAGTACAGCATTGGTGCTGTCAATGTCAACTATGCGAGTAGGGGGCAGGATAAGGAACTGTCCACTGATGTCCCTGCGCTGCTTCCCGCGGCTCCCATTGGCCAGGAACAGTGAACCACAGAGACTGGGAGCTGTGGGTGGCCATGCAAATGTAAACACAGTCTCATCGCCCACCAGCGGATTACCCTGACAGATTGCCCACCACTGGTCTAGTGGGTAGAGCTGAGAACTGCAAGTCAAAACAAACGAGTTCTCTCAGATTCAGGTAGACCTTGTTCTCATTGTTCCCTGGATCAAGAGTCATACCCTGCACCACGATGCAGCTGGACTAGACTACTAAAAAAAGTTCATAGGTTGTAACAGACTAGTTAATTGTTGCCATGAGGTAATCCTCTTTGAAGTGAAGGCACTGATGCATGCACTGGTTACTTCATGTTCAGAAAGATGTCTCAACAGAAAAGCACTGTCATGAGCTGCAGGCATTTAAGAGAGGTTAGGACTGTGTACTGCTGTAAGTACACTGCTACTGAAATTTGGTTCTAATGCTTTTTAGGCCTGTAAAAATTCAAGTTACTTTACGAGTGGAAAAGCCTTTCGTACTACCATGGTATAATTCCCCACTCTGAACCTTAGTGTCCAGAAGATGAGGTACCAGCATGAATTCCTCTAAGCTCAATTACCAGCTTAGAACCTGTAGCGCTGCCACCAACCAGGAATTCCAGTGCCTGGTACACTCTGGTCCCCCCAAAACCTTGTCCGAGGACCCCCAAGACCCAGACCCTCTGGATCTTAACACAAGGAAAGTAAACCCTTTCCCTCACCATTGCTTCTCCCAGGCTTCCTCTCCCTGGGTTACCCTGGAAGATCACGGTGATTCAAACTCCTTGAATCTCAAAACAGAGAGGAAAATTCACCTTCCCCTCTCCTTATCTCTCCCCTTCCCAGACTCTCCCTGAGAGAGAAAGTAATCCTAACAGAGAGAAATTTAACCTCTCTCTCCCCCTTCCCTCCTTTCTCCCCACCAGTTCCCTGGTGGATCCAGACCCAGTCCCCTGGGGTCTCACTAGAATAAAAACAAACAAACAAACAAACAAACAAACAAACAATCAGGTTCTTAAACAAGAAAAGCTTTTAATTAAAGAAAGAAAAAACAGTAAAAATTATCTTTGTAAATTTAAGATGGAATATGTTACAGGGTCTTTCAGCAATAGACACTGGGAAAACCCTCCCAGCCTAAGTATACAAGTACAAATCAAAATCCTTTCAGCAAAATACACATTTGAACTCCTTCCAGCCAAATACACATTTGCAAATGAAGAAAACAACCATAAGCCTAACTTGCCTTATCACCTAGTACTTACTATTTTGAATCTATAAGAATCTGTATCAGGGAGATTGGAGATAAACCTGGTTGCATGTCTGGTCACTCTCAGAACCCAGAGAGAACAACCACCAAAAACTAACAGCACACACAAAAACTTCTCTCCCTCAAGATTTGAAAGTATCCTGTCCCCTGATTGGTCCTCTGGTCAGGTGACAGCCAGGCTCACTGATTTTGTTAACCCTTTACAGGCAAAAGAGATATAAAGTACTTCTGTTCTATTAACTCCTACTATCTGTTTATGACACGTACCATCTCCCTCTTTCCCCCACTCTACCCCCTTTTTTAAAAAATGCAGACCCAAGAGTTGTTTTTCTTCCTCAGAGAATTCTGAAGTGGATCACATTTCCACATACTATCAAAGTAAATTTCATCAGCTGCACTGTACATTTGTGTCTCATTTTGTATTCTGAGCATTTCTCAACTCCTTTAACTCTTCCAGCAGTTTTAGGCCCCTATGTTCTTACAGCATGTACAACTAGCCAAACATGCTCATACATCAATTGTAATCATTACCAGCAGCAATAGTGCAAACAATACATTGGATAAGATAAATGGAGGTCTCTTCAGCCTTCAATATCATTTGAAAAGAAGTCATTTCCTTCAGTAGCAGAACTGAGGACTTTTTCCTGGTGCGCAACCTTTACTTATGAACATTCCTATTATGCAAATTGTTAAGATATTTTACTTCTGCACCGATAGACTGGTTAAAATGATTAATGAATCTCTGCAGCACAAACTGTAATTCCATTGCTCTTAACAAGCCACTGCCTTTTAAAATAATGATTAACAGTAACAGCCTTGGCTAAACAGAAATTGTCATGGGCTGGTATTGTGTGCATGTGTATCACTGCCCTCTGCTGGATGTCATCATGTGGCAGTGATCACCTTATTTCCCAAGTAATAGGAGCTAAAGATTATGTGCTGCATTCCCTCACGGCGTACATCTGTGCCTGCCTGATACCCTTTGTGTCTATGGTTACCAGGCACATACAAATCTGATGACAGAATAATGCATTATATTATGTTTCACATATAAAGATAAGTATATTGGTAGCATGGATCAAACAGCAAGGATCACTCTGACATCCTAATAAAAAATACATTTCCTTTCCTTGTCATTCCAGTGTGATCTGGTCATGGAGGCACAAAAAACAGAACAAAACCTCAGAATATGGTTCTACTTTGTCTGCAGTACATTTTTCTTCCAGCAGTATCATCACAGGAGAGAAGTCATTCACCGAAAATCAATCCTGCCAGTGCAGCCATTTGCCAATTCCAAGTGGTTAATAAGTGACTAAAATCCCCATTGTTGAGCCATGACATTGCCGAAAGCTGCCTACTGTATATATATTTTTCTTAGATTTGTTACTGTGATGCAAATACTTCAAAAAAATGTTGGTCAGATACCAAGATGCTGCCATAGAATTTTTAGTAAGACTGAAAAGTTTCTCCATCAGATTCATTAGCCCAATACTACAGCCTTATATCAGTCACAGCCAAAGAGATGCACAATATCAATATCATACAGTATATTTTGTGACTTGCAGACTTGTGCCATACATTCTACGGGAGTGGCTACTGGAGTTATTTTTACTGCTATCAGGAGCAACCAGAAGTTTTAAGTGGTTGGAACTCCTAGGAACTGGAAATCATATTTTCTTCAATTTAATCAATTCCACTGTGGGCAACAAAGAACAATTGGCCAGAAAGTACTAACTCAGAACCAATTTCCCAGTTCTTGCTAATATGACAATATTTGCCACTTTTAATGCTTCCTGCTGCAGAGTCGGAAAGTTTCTATAAACCATTGTTCTATAAAATTTGTGTTTCCTCCCAACTGAATTTCCTTTGTAACTGCTCCTTTCTCACATATGAGAATTTACAATGAACTTAGCTAGATTTAGTTGGAATATCTTGGACCCTTCAAGAAATTTGCTTTCACTGGTTTATCCGCAGCACATTTTTACTGTAATAGTTTTACTCCTCACTATACTCAGAGATATATTTTCATTATGTGAAAATCTCGCCTAGCACTTCCATCTTACACTTATACTCCATATCCTATTCCTGATGTGGATTTCACTGTTTCTGCCAGATTCATACATGAGGACACACATTACAGCAACACTACTGGAATACCACAAGGCCACATCTAGTTCTATTGGCTTTTCCAAATCCTCACTGAGCTCCAGTCCCATTAGAATACATAGTTACAACTGGTGCCACTTGATTTTGTGCTAACTCCAATCTCTTGCAATTTGGCATCTCTCCTGGCCAATGTCTGGCATTTGTCCCAGACATATAGATTTGCAATACACTTGGCTTCTGCTACTCTGACAGCCCCTGATTTAGCAAGGTAGTTAAGCAGGTGCATAACTTTGAAAACATAAGCTGCCTCACTTCAGTGAGACTACTTGTATATTTAAAGTTAGGCATGGGCTGAAGTACCTTGCTCAACTGGGGCTACAGTTATCTGATCCTCCCAAGGAGTTAGCTTCTTCTCAATGTAACAATAGATATTAAAAATGACATAAACAAGGTGATCTGCATGGATGCATAAAGATCAGATACATCACAGATGAAACATGGATCAGGTGCCTCAGAGTTACAAGATGCACACAGGCTGTAAATATTACAGAACTACAAGAAGCACAAGGGAAACATTAAGAACAGGTGCAGCACAGTAGCAATTCAATTTCACTAGCCCATCTCCTCTTGCTGCACATAACTAAAAATACCTATTTGCTGAAAAAAAATTAAATATGTATAAACATCATTCTCAAAATATTTTCTGACAAGCCCAAACTAAAACTAAGTGGGTGTTTAGCCAAAAATTAGAAACTGCTATGACGGAAAGGTAAAGATTTTACAAAGATTTTAAAAACTGAGCCCCTTCTGAGAAGGCTGGAGTTCTCAAATAACCAGGACATGGAGGTTCAGAGCAGTATTCTGATCTCCCTCAAAGAGCCCAGAAAAATCAGAGAGCAGGAAAAAGTTTTCTTCCATTTCCACAATCAGCTGATTCCAGAGAGAGTGGAAAACACAAAAGCTGTTCTGATAATATATTATGGAATATGAACCCTAGATGAGATTTAAAACCTAGATGAGATTTTATGTTAAAGAGCGTATTTAAAACTAAAAAAAAAATGTTTTTTTTCAGACTGTCAAGTAAAATACTATTTACTTTAGAGTAGGAAGATGTCCCGCTACTGTATGGAAGTTTCAGGTTCTCTTCCTCCCCCAGAAGCCTTTGCTAACTTTTTGCCATTTTACAATACAATTTTTTAAGTGTTTTTCTCCCCCCACCTCCCATGCAAGAATTACCAGGGAAAATTGTGAAACTGGCTTATACAAAATTTGCTGTCAATTGCACAAAGTAAACCCATTTTACTCTAATCTTTTTCAGATACAATAATCTTAGATGTTATTTGAAACAGGGTAAAAGGCAAAGAAAGTATTCAGACAAAAGTGTAATTTTTAAATTAACATCGTCCATTTAGCTTATTATGAGACATTAATGGAGCAAGCAAGTCAATCCCCCCAGTAGTGTTCTCAATGGACTATGCAGAGGTCAGAACATATTGAGATAAAGTGAGAAAGGCCAAAAGCCATGTAGAGTTCAACCATGCAAAGGGAATTAAAACCAACAGTAAAAGGTTCTATAGCCATATAAATAAGAAGAAAACAAAGAAAGAAGAAGAAGTGGGACCGCTAAACACTGAGGATGAAGTGGAGGTTAAGGGTAATCTAGGCATGGCCCAATATCTAAACAAATACTTTGCCTCAGTCTTTAATGAGGAGCTTAGGGATAAGGGTAGGATGACAAATGGGAATGAGGATATGGAGGTAGATATTACCACATCCGAGGTAGAAGCCAAACTCAAACAGCTTAATGAATCAAAATTGGAGGGCCCAGATAATCTTCATCCAAGAAAATTAAAAGGAACTGGCACATGAAATTGCAAGCCAATTAGCAAGAATTTTTAATGAATCAGTAAACTCGGGTTGTACCATATGACTGGAGAATTGTTAACATAGTTCCTATTTTTAAGAAAGGGAAAAAATGTGATCCGAGCAACTACAGGCCTGTTAGTTTGACATCTGTAGTATGTAAGGTCTCGGAAAAAATTTTTGAAGGAGAAAGTAGTTAAGGACATTAATGTCATAGGTAATTGGGACAAAATACAACATGGTTTTACAAAAGGTAGATCGTGCCAAACCAACTTGATCTCCTTCTTTGAGAAGGTAACAGATTTTTTAGACAAAGGAAACGCAGTGGATCTAGTTTACCTTGATTTCAGTAAGGCATTTGATATGGTTCCACATGGGGAATTATTAGTTAAATTGGAAAAGATAGGTATCAATACGAAAATTGGAAGGTTGCTAGAGAAACTGGTTAAAGGGGAGACTACAACGGGTAAAAACGAAAGGTGAACTGTCAGGCTGGAAGGAGGTTACTAGTGGAGTTCTTCAGGGATCAGTTTTTGGACCAATCTTATTTAATCTTTTTATTATTGACCTTGGCACAAAAAGTGGGAAGGTGCTAATAAAGTTTGCGGATGACACAAAGTTGGGAGGTATTGCTAACACAAAGAAGGACCGGGATATCATATAGGAAGATCTGGATGACTTTGTAAACTGGAGTAATAGTAATAGGATGAAATTTAATAGTGAAAAGTGCAAGGTCATGCATTTAGGGATTAATAATAAGAATTTTAGTTATAAACTGGGGACACCTCAGTTGGAAGTAACAGAGGAGGAGAAGGACCTCGGAGTATTGGTTGATTACAGGATGACTACGAGCTGCCAATGTGATATGGCTGTTAAAAAAGCTAATGCGGTTTTAGGATGCATCAGGCGAGGTATTTCCAGTAAAGATAAGGAGGTGCTGGTACTGTTATACAGTGAGACCTCATCTGGAATATTGTGTGCAGTTCTGGTCTCCCATGTTTAAGAAGGATGAATTCAAACTGGAACAGGTATAGAGAAGGGCTACTAGGATGATCTGTGGAATGGAAAACCTATCTTATGAAAGGAGACTCAAAGAGCTTGTCTTGTTTAGCCTAACCAAAAGAAGGTTGAGGGGAGAGATGATTGCTCTTTATAAATATATCAGAGGGATAAATATTAGGGAGAGAGAGGAATTATTTAAGTTTAGTACCAATGTGGACACAAGAATGGATATAAACTGGACATTAGGAAGTTTAGACTTAAAATTAGATGAACGTTTCTAACCATTGGAGGAGGGAAGTTCTGGAACAGCTTTCCAAGGGGAGTAGTGGGGGAAAAAGACATATCTGGCTTTAAGACTAAGTTTGATAATTTTATGGAGGGGATGGTATGATAGGATAGCCTAATTTTGGCAACTGATCTTTGATTATCAGCAGGTAAGTATGCCCAGTGGTCTGTGATGGGATGTTAGATGGGGTGGGATCTGAGTTACTACAGAGAATTCTTTCCTGGGTTCTGGCTGCTGAGTCTTGCCCACATGCTCAAGGTTTAACTGATCGCCATATTTGGGGGTCAGGAAGGAATTTTCCTCCAGGGCAGATTGGCAGAGGCCCTGGAGATTTTTTGCCTTCCCCTGCAGCATGGGGCACAGGTCATTTGCTGAAGGATTCTCTGCAGCTTGAGGTCTTCAAATCACAATTTGAGGACTTCAGTAACTCAGACATAGGTTAGGGGGTTGTTACAGGAGTGGGTGGGTAAGATTCTGTGGCCTGCACTGTGCAGGTCACACTAGATGATCATAATAGTCCCTTCTGACCTTAAAGTCTGAGTCTATGAGATATTTATCAAATATGATATAAGCTTTAAAATTTATGAACTACCGAGGGTGGTAAATAGAGGACAGCATGATGATATACTTCTGCCAACCCCTAGTTCCATTTAATGCAGATTTTCACACCTTTAGTCAAGAAGTCCTACTGATATCAGAGGGACTACTTGCACAGTGAGGAACAAGGGTGGATAAAAATCAGTGATTCTCTGGGAAAAAAATCAAATCAAATTTTGATTTGCTTATTTAAATTAGCTTTATTATTAAAATAAAACTGTTTAAAATGAAATCTGAATTTAATACAAAACATGTTAAGACCTAAAATTATTATAATCTCTTTACATATTTAAATAAAAACAAATATGCTGAATCCATGAGCCAAAAACTTTCAGTTAAAGGTTACTTTTCTATACAGAGAAAGAAAGCAGGGAAAAACATCTAATTTTTGAGGTGCTATTTTTACAAAGCTTGACAACAGGTTGTGTACCATACTAATGGCTTGAGCCTTTGGGGGACCCACAGGCTGTGCCACTGGGTGCAATATTATCTAATAAAAATAAATTTTATATGCTATTGTGTGTGTTTAATTAAATTCCAGTTATCATCCTTACGCAGCCTGACGCAAACTATGAAGAAAAATTTAATTATTTAGTAAATAAAAAATATTCACTAATTTCTAACATACTAAAAATGTACAATTAATAAGAATCAGAAACTTTGACTACTGCCGATGGAGGCACACTCACCAGCTCATAGCAGTGTCAGGGATACACGCTGATTCAGGATGAAATCCTTTGAGCAGACACAGGCACAGACATCCTGTCTGCCACCGCCACGAACAGCTGTGTTGGCTTACAGAATGGCAGTGTCCTATTGATATAGAAGGCCAGCACCCTCCATACGTCCAGGGCATGTAACCTGTGCTCCTCTTCGGATTTACGGGGCTTTGGAATGAAGACAGGGAAGAAAACATCCTGGCCAGTATGGAATGGAAACTACCTTGGACAGGAATGCCGGGTGCGGCAGCATCTGGACTTTATCTTTGTAGAAGACCATACAGTGTAATGAAAATATGGACCAGAAGTGTGGTGATGAATCTGAAGGTTAAAACCATTATTAAGAGAGAAGGCTGGAAAATTAAAAAAAAAGAAGAATATATGCATATATACATATATACACACACACACACACACACACACACAGGTGACATAGTGTAGTGGTTAAGAGCGCTGTCCTTTGATACGGGAGACCGGGGTTCAAATCCCGGTTGGTACCCCTAACGCGTCACCTGCCTACCTCAAATATGAGAGCAACACGAACTAGGAGAGCCATACCGGCTCGGATGTTGCCCGGATTAACAAGGTCCGCACCAGATATCGAGGAACCAGGACAATCTGACGATAAGTGGGCTACTGGAACAAACCATTCATGGACGAGACAAGAGAACCTGAAACTGATGGAATGCTACTATAACAGTAGACCTAAGGAGAGGGGATATATGAAACGTATGAGGGGGCTATGGATAGACAAAAGACCTACATCCTACTTACTGAGAAACAGCTAGTTATCCAACGCTTCAACATAGTAAAGAGGAAGCTGCTCTCACAGCTTGAGATAGACCACCTCCACATTACATCCCAGACTCAAGAAGGCCTGGAAGAACAAATGGATGTGCAGCCCACTCCTGAAGCTGAAACTTCACTGCCACCTCCTCCATTGCAGATCACAGCAGCTGATATGAGGCATAAGATCATGGAGAAACTAGCTACAGTCAATCCTCGAGACCAATTAGCAAGGCTCAGTGGAGAAGTACCATCAGATGGTATGTTAGAAGATGCCAGTAGGGCCCTCATGACAATCCCTACTACCACCATAACTCAAACCAATGAACTGGTATACGCTACAGCCTCTGTAATCCTGGAGATGCTTGGCTGTACGATCAAGAAGAACAACAGTATATACCCACCCTGGAAAATGAGGCTGGAGGATAAGACCAAGGTGACTTGGAGAGAAGTTAGTCAGCTGGTGGAACTACAGAAGGGTGTAGAGATTAAGGATAAGACTCGGCTACTGAAAAAATACAAGGGCCTGACTCCTTCTGAAGCCCTAGAGACTGCTAAACAAAGGCTCACAGCACTGGCTACCAGGTTAAGGAGATCCACTAGAGAAGCAGAGGCCAAAAAAGGTAAATGCCCTGTTCTCTAAAGAACCATCTAAGGTGTACTCCCAATTACAGTGCAACAGCAGAGCCACCAGCAGCAGAAACTGAACAGTACTGGAAGAACATATGGGAGAAAGAGAAGACTCATAACATCAGTGCAAAGTGGCTGCAGGACCTGAGAACAGAGCACAGCAATCTCCCAGAACAGAAATCAGTTACCATCACAGTAGAAGACATCCAGCAGCGCGTCAAGAACATGAAGAGCTGGACAGCACCTGGACCAGACATGATCCACACCTACTAGCTAAAGAAACTAACAGCAGTGCATGAACGCCTAGCAGCACAGATGAACCAGCTGCTGGCAGCAGGCTCCCACCCAAACTGGCTAACACAAGGAAGGACAGTGCTGATCATGAAAGACCCCTACAAGGAAATAGAACCATCCAATAACCTGCCTCCCCACAACATGGAAAATCCTATCAGGTATCATAGCCGCCAAGCTACAGGACCATATGGGCCAGTACATGAGCACAGCTCAGAAGGGCATTGGGAACAACACCAGTTGCTCATAGATAGAGCAGTCACCCAAGACTCAAGGTCTAGACAGATCAATCTGAGCACAGCCTGGATTGACTACAGGAAAGCCTACGACTCAATGCTGCACACGTGGATCTGTGAATGTCTGCTGCTATACAAAGTCAATAGGATACTAAGGACCTTCCTCAAGAACTCAATGGGACTATGGAAGATGACACTGGAAATCAACTCAAGGCAGCTTGCACAAGTGGCCATCAAGTGCGGCATATACCAAGGTGATGCACTGTTTCCACTGCTGTTCTGCATAGGCCTAAACCCCCTCAGCCAGATAATTACAAGGACTGGATATGGGTATGGGTTTAGGAGTGGAACTACCATCAGCCACCTCCTCTACATGGATGACATCAAGCTGTATGCTAAGAATGAACGAGACATCGACTCACTAATCCACCTGATGCGGATTTACAGTGAGGATATCGGGATGTGTCATTCGGACTGGAGAAGTGTGGCCGGATGGTAGTGAAGAGAGGGAAGGTAGTCAAGACTGATGAGGTGGAACTACCAGCAGGCCACATAGCAGACATACAGACCAGCTACAAGTACCTTGGCGTCCCACAGTCACATGGAAACCACAATGAGGAGGCAAGGAAGACAGCAACATCCAAATATCATCAAAGGATAAGACAGGTCCTGAAGAGGAATTCGAGGAAGGACTGCTAGGAACAGATGGCGTTCACCTTTCGAAGAGGGGAAAGGCCTTATTTGCGCACAGACTGGCTAACCTAGTAAGGAGGGCTTTAAACTAGGTTCGATGGGGACAGGTGAGCAAAGCCCACAGGTAAGTGGGGAACAAGACCTGGGAGATGGGTTGGAAACAGGAGGGAGCACGGGCTATAATGGCAGAGAGGAAGGAGGGTCAGGGCAAAGCTGGGAGGCAAGATCAAACCAGTATCTTAGATGCCTATATACAAATGCAAGAAGTATGGGTAATAAGCAGGAGGAACTGGAAGTGCTAATAAATAAATACAACTATGACATTATTGGCATTACTGAAACTTGGTGGGATAATACACACGACTGGAATGTTGGTGTGGATGAGTATAGTTTGCTCAGGAAGGATAGACAGGGGAAAAAGGGAGGAGGTGTTGCCTTATATATTAAAAATGTACATACTTGGACTGAGGTGGAGATGGACATAGGAGACGGAAGTGTGAAGAGTCTCTGGGTTAGGTTAAAGGGGGTAAAAAACACGGGTGATGTCGTGCTGGGAGTCTACTACAGGCCACCTAATCAGGTGGAAGAGGTGGATGAGGCTTTTTTCAAACAACTAACAAAATCATCCAAAGCCCAAGATTTGGTGGTGATGGGGGACTTCAACTATCCAGATATATGTTGGGAAAATAACACCGCGGGGCACAGACTATCCAATAAGTTCCTGGACTGCATAGCAGACAACTTTTTATTTCAGAAAGTTGAAAAAGCTACTGGGGGGAAGCTGTTCTAGACTTGATTTTAACAAATAGGGAGGAACTTGTTGAGAATTTGAAAGCAGAAGGAAGCTTGGGTGAAAGTGATCATGAAATCATAGAATTTGCAATTCTAAGGAAGGGTAGAAGGGAGTACAGCAGAATAGAGACAATGCATTTCAGGAAGGCAGATTTTGGTAAGCTCAGAGAGCTGATAGGTAAGGTCCCATGGGAATTAAGACTGAGGGGAAAAACAACTGAGGAAAGTTGGCAGTTTTTCAAAGGGACACTAGTAAGGGCCCAAAAGCAAGTTATTCCGATGGTTAGGAAAGATAGAAAATGTGGCAAAAGACCACCTTGGCTTACCCTTGAGATCTTGCGTGACCTACAAAATAAAAAGGTGTCATATAAAAAATGGAAACTAGGTCAGATCACGAAGGATGAATATAGGCAAATAACACACGAATGCAGAGGCAAGATTAGAAAAGCAAAAGCACAGAATGAACTCAAACTAGCTATGGGAATAAACGGAAACAAGAAGACTTTTTATCAATACATTAGAAGCAAGAGGAAGACTAAGGACAGGGTAGGCCCACTGCTCAATGAGGAGGGGGAAACAGTAACGGGAGACTTGGAAATGGCAGAGATGCTTAATGACTTCTTTGTTTCGGTCTTCACTGAGAAGTCTGAAGGAATGTCTAGTATAGTGAATGCTTACGGGAAGACGGTAGGTTTAGAAGATAAAATAAAAAAAGAGCAAGTAAAAAATCACTTAGAAAAGTTAGATGCCTGCAAGTCACCAGGCCCTGATGAAATGCATCGTAGAATACTCAAGGAGTTAAAAGAAGAAGTATCTGAGCCTCTAGCTATTATCTTTGGGAAATCATGGGAGACGGGGGAGATTCCAGAAGACTGGAAGGGGGCAAATATAGTGCCCATCTATAAAAAGGGAAATAAAAACAACCCAGGAAACTACAGACCAGTTAGTTTAACTTCTGTGCCAGGGAAGATAATGGAGCAGGTAATCAAAGAAATCATCTGCAAAACACTTGGAAGGTGGTAAGATGATAGGGAATAGCCAGCATGGATTTGTAAAGAATAAATCGTGTCAAACTAATCTGATAGCGTTCTTTGATAGGATAACGAGCCTTGTGGATAAGGGAGAAGCGGTGGATGTGATATACCTAGACTTCAGTAAGGCATTTGATACGGTCTCGCATGATATTCTTATAGATAAACTAGGAAAGTACAATTTAGATGGGGCTACTATAAGGTGGGTGCATAACTGGCTGGATAACCGTACTCAGAGAGTAGTTGTTAATGGCTCCCAATCCTGCTGGAAAGGTATAACAAGTGGGGTTCCGCAGGGGTCTGTTTTGGGACCGGTTCTGTTCAATATCTTCATCAACGATTTAGATGTTGGCATAGAAAGTACGCTTATTAAGTTTGTGGACGATACCAAACTGGGAGGGATTGCAACTGCTTTGGAGGACAGGGTCAAAATTCAAAATGATCTGGACAAATTGGAGAAATGGTCTGAGGTAAACAGGATGAAGTTCAATAAAGATAAATGCAAAGTGCTCCACCTAGGAAGGAACAATCAGTTTCACACATACAGAATGGGAAGAGACTGTCTAGGAAGGAGTATGGCAGAAAGAGATCTAGGGGTCATAGTAGACCACAAGCTTAATATGAGCCAACAGTGTGATACTGTTGCAAAAAAAGCAAACATGATTCTGGGATGCATTAACAGGTGTGTTGTAAACAAGACACGAGAAGTCATTCTTCCACTTTACTCTGCGCTGGTTAGGCCTCAACTGGAGTATTGTGTCCAGTTCTGGGCACCGCATTTCAAGAAAGATGTGGAGAAACTGGAGAGGGTCCAGAGAAGAGCAACAAGAATGATTAAAGGTCTTGAGAACATGACCTATGAAGGAAGGCTGAAGGAATTGGGTTTGTTTAGTTTGGAAAAGAGAAGACTGAGAGGGGACATGATAGCAGTTTTCAGGTATCTAAAAGGGTATCATCAAGAGGAGGGAGAAAACTTGTTCACCTTAGCCTCCAATGATAGAACAAGAAGCAATGGGCTTAAACTGCAGCAAGGGAGATTTAGGTTGGACATTAGGAAAAAGTTCCTAACTGTCAGGGTAGTTAAACACTGGAATAGATTGCCTAGGGAAGTTGTGGAATCTCCATCTCTGGAGATATTTAAGAGTAGGTTAGATAAATGTCTATTAGGGATGGTCTAGACAGTATTTGGTCCTGCCATGAGGGCAGGGGACTGGACTCGATGACCTCTCGTGGTCCCTTCCAGTCCTAGAGTCTATGAGTCTAAGAGCCAGCTCAGTGGGAAAAACAAGATCCACGCCATTAACAGATACGCCCTGCCGGTTATCAGATACCCTGCCGGTATAGTGAGCTGGCCAAAGGAGGACATGGAGGCTGCCGATGTGAAGACCCGGAAGCTCCTCATAATGCACGGAGGTTTCCACCCCAAGTCCAACACCCAGAAACTGTATACCAGCAGGAAAGAAGGCGGGCGGGGCTTGGTGAGCGTCAAAGCCACTGTCCTGGACGAAACCCGAAGCATCCAGGAGTACATCAGTAAGATGGCCCCCAAAGATGAGCTGCTGAGAGAATGCTTGAGGCAGCAGCAGACATGGGAGGAAGACCAAGCAGAAGAAGTGCCATGGCAAGACAAGATCCTGCATGGGATGTACCATCAACAGATAGCTGAGGTGGCTGACATTGGGAAATCCTATCAGTGGCTGGAAAGGGCTGGACTAAAAGACAGCACTGAGGCACTGATCATAGTAGCACAGGAACAGGTACTGAGCACCAGATCCATTGAAGCAGGGGTCTACCATATAAGAGAGGACCCAAGGTGCAGACAGGCCTCAGAGACAGTCCAACACATAGTGGCAGGATGTAAGATGCAGGCAGGAACAGCATACACTGAACGGCACAACAAAATGGCTGGCATTGTGTACAGGAACATCTGCACAGCGTATGGGCTAGATCCTCCCAAGACCAGATGGGAGATTACACAGAAGGTTGTGGAGAATAGCAAGGCTAAGATTCTGTGGGACTTCCAGATCCAGACGGACAAGCAGGTACTGGCCAATCAACCAGACATTGTGGTAATAGATAAGGACCAGAAGACAGCGATAGTGATAGATATAGCAGTGCCAAGTGACAGCAACATCAGGAAGAAGGAGTATGAGAAGCTGCAGAAGTACCAGGGCCTGAAAGAGGAACTAGAGAGGATGTGGAAAGTGAAGGCCAAAATGGTCCCAGTGGTGGTAGGAGCACTCGGGGCTGTGACTCCTAAGCTGGGTGAGTGGCTCCAACAGATCCCAGGAACAACATCAGAGCTCTTCCAGAAGAGTGCAGTGCTAGGAACAGCTAAGATACTGCGCAGAACCCTCAAACTCCCAGGCCTCTGGTAGAGGACCCGAGTTTGAGGAAGACACATACCACCCATAGGGGTGAGAGGTTTTTTTTTTTTTTAATATAAGAGTTAACTTCAGATGACTGTTATGATCTATTTACTTAGGAGATGGGGCATGCACCGCCTGGGGCAAAGTATTCAGTAGGACCTTAACTGCTAACTATTAACTACATTTAATTACTTAACACTAACTACTATAAACAAACTATTTACAAGGCCCGAAGTCGGTAGACAAAAAAACAGCTAGCCCTTGCAATGCAAGGAAAGGCGCTCTGACTAATCACCATGGGCGGTAAGAAGGAACAGAGGGCTTAGAGTTGGCAGTAGCTGATATACCAGTGCATGTGCATGGCATTCAAGGGGACGACATTGCCGACTCTACAGATACTGCTAAGAGAAAAATCTCCAAAGACCACGCACACACCTAGAATGGAATTGACATGAGCAAGCACTTGAAGAAGAATGAAAATGAGTTACTCAACAGAAAGTTTTTCAAACTACATTAATGGCATCTAGTGGATTATGGGTGTTATTACAGTTTTCTTTTACTCAACTGGTAATAACAAACAAGTATCACTTGAATTATTAACAAAAGCCACTGTTTAACTTTGATGTACGCTAAAGCCATAACCTGATTAGAAGCAGAATTAAAGCTCCTAAAAGCTCACTTGCAATAAGGAAGACAAATGAACACATGGGTTGATATTTCTGTATCTACTCTAACACTTCCTTTAACACTCATATTCTCACTTTACTTTGTTTTAAGTAACATGCACATTCTCACTATAAATATTTATACTTTAACTTACTAAATGGCAGAAAATTACAACTATTGACACATCTGCTAAAAACAACCCAGACACAGGATTGAAAACAAACTCCTAATGAAGTATACAGCAATACTCAGGAAACACCTGTCCGTTACAGCTATTCCCCTATTCCATTTTGTTTCCCCAGACTCCATTTTGTTTTCTGTTCTCCTGTGGCCGCCCTTCCCTGGCTGTTAAGTTGTTTACCAGGGCCACTGCCCTTCTCAAAGGGATGGCCACTTGTGCTGCATGCTAAGTGGGACCACTGCCCTTTTCAAAGGGTTAGTCCTGTTATCACCTCGTTGAACCTGGGCTTGGTGTAGGGTAGGCAATGTCCAGAGCTGCAAGGCCTATTGTGGTTTTAAGATCCTGGGCATGAGTCATAGTCTCATGTGCTCTTGAATCACCTATTGCACAGGACTATGTCCAGGCATGTCTCTGGGCTTACCTTCAGTTTTTTCCCCTGTGCCCCCTCCCCTGTGACAGAGGGAGCCTATCAGGATTACTGGTGGGAAACTGCCCAAGTTTGCCTTTAAAACCAGACATTTTTGAAACACACCTCAGAAAGGTTCCTGCATTGCTGCCTGGTCTGATCAGCCAGGGGTTCTGGGGGGTCCTTTCTCCGCTCTCGTTTTATTTTTGAGCGTACCCCCGTTTTTGAAAAACCCCCCACGAAGAACGAATTGCTACTTGAGAGATCTCCTGATTATTGAGACTGTACCGAACCCTCCTTGCCTCTGCTGATGTTGCTGCTGCTTCTGCCTTTGCTGCTGCCTTGGGGACTGGTAAGAATCCCTCTGTAAAACTTTCTATACTTTTATTTTATTATTTTAGCTGCTGGCTCTGTTTCCCCAGCACACAGACTCAAGCTAAACCTTGGTCTGTGTCTTAAAACCTCTCTTAAACTACAGGGCTCTTTGCCACTGCTAAGCTCTGCTCCTGTGGGCTTTGCTTTGGGGCTCTCTGCTTTCAGCTGTATCCACCGCTGTAGCCACCATCCCTTGGCTTCCTTGGGAGCTGGGTCCTGGATACATACCACTCTGCCCTCTGTAACCTCCCCATAGCATAAGGTGCACCATAGGTCTTGTGTTTTTTTTTTTAATTTAATAAGTTATAGTTTGTTAAGATTGTAGAGCTTGTAAGTTTCTGTGATATTTGTTGTGTTGCCTAATTGTTGGTTAAGATAAGTTTAGAAAATCATTGCCTGGTTGTATTCTGTAGCTGCTTGTCATTTTATATAAGTTTGATTAAGTTAGGGGATAGATAAGGTTTTTACTATTTGAATTTGTCTTCCCACTGCCCCAACCCACCCCCCTGAGCTCCCCAGTCACTCATTGCAGTCTCTCTGCTGTTTAAACTTGCAGCCTGTCTGCTCTCTGTGTCTCCCTGAGTTTAAATCTCCCTCTGTAGCGCCTCTATCTTTGGTTTCTGCTCCACCACGTGCTCCTCTTCCCCCATCCCCTAACCTCATTCCTCTACCACTGCCTTTCTCTCTCTCTCTCTCTCTTTTAATCCCTTCCCCCACGTGTTCACCCCGCTCCTACTGCTGCCAAACCTCAATTGTATTACTGAAGTCTAGCATAAAACCCCATTGGTTACCCTTTTTCTCTCTCACACACCTCACATTTTATATTTACACCACTGTGACACATTTTTACCTAGAGTTGTTGGTTATTTAACACATTTTACCCATAACTGTTAGTTGGTTATATGCTGCTGTGACACACCCTTTACCTAGAAATTGTTAGCTACCTGTTACATTTATACTTCAGTGTTAGTTGGTTACCAACTGTATTGTACCCCACTATTGAAACCCCCTATACTATACTAAAAGAACTCCCTCCCCAATTGCCTACCTTAACAAACCCCATACCCCTCACTATTAAATTTTCCCTGTTTTTTGCATTTTCTTAATAAAGTTTATTTTGCACCCCACCTGTGTGGTAATTGCTCCCCAAGATCCCATATACCTGCAGGCAGGGACAACACCCAACTATATCATCTTGCACTTCTCATCAAATTGATTCTGTTACGCTACCCAAAATATTTATAACCTCTAACTCTTTTGTATCCCTAAGAGACTAATAACCTTTTTGAACACTTTGGGCTCACTTGGCATTTTCCGAATTTAGATTTAATAAGGACAAACTTCACACACAGTGTTTTGTTGCATTGGAGAATTACAGTGAAGATTCCTTTGGGTTTTTGTGCAGTCTCTTATAGTCAGCTCTGCTTAAATGAAGAATGTCTGTGTTGTTTCCTCTAGCTAGCATTCCTGAAAATTAGTATTTCCAATTTAGTTTGTTCAGATTCATTCTACTAACTGCTACCAGCTTTACTAGAGTTACTGTAATTTATGTGACTAATACCTTGTACTTAGATCTAACCTCTGACCAAACAGAGCTGTTCAAAAACTACATGAAAAGCACTCCTATACTACCTAAAAATGAGCAGTTATACCCATACATCTTTAAGGCATAACCTTTATCCAGATTAATAAAAGGCCTTAACCAGATGAAAGCAAGCCACTAACTGAAGCTCCAATGGCCTCCTGAACTATACCACTGCACTGACCGTTCGTGATTCTGAAAGGTGTGCTTCCCTTTCAGTAACAACCACATAGTGCAGCATCTGGCATACCCAGGCAACATGTGAAAAGCACCAATAAGGGGCAAAAATTACAGGCTAATAACAGTGCTTTGAAGAAGCATCCATGACATCTCAAAGCAAAGTAAATCTGTCCCACAAGAACTGATGTTCAGTTAGGCAGGAAAGATTCATGAAGAGGCTACGGGGGCTGAAAATTTGGTGCCACTGTGCCTAACAACTTGGAGAAGCAGCAAGTCACCTCTCAGACAAATGCTTCAAGCAAGTGCTTCTGAAATACCTTAACAGTTGGGGATGGAAGAGGAAGAAAGAGAATCTCTCCACAAATCTGCAGAGCTTTCCATCAAATGCTGGGAAGAGATATTCAGAATAACTTTACATCTCTTTCCTGTTGTTCCCATAGTAGAAACACATTAATTTCACAACCGCTGTACTAAATCAAAACACTCCCCCTTTCTGTTATGCTCCCCATTTACAAAAAGCAACTACATAGTTTGGATCTGGAATGACATTTTATATTATGAGAACTAAAAAGAAAGAACAAAAGTTAAGTCTCTGTGAGAGTGCACAAGTGTACAGGCTGTATTATCTTTGCCTCATAAAACAGTGGCTACTTTTGCAGTACTCCTAGAAATGCAAAGGTGAAGTAAACAGAAAACAAGAACATATATTACATCTTGTACACTAACACCAACGGGTTCTGATTTTAAAGACCAAATTTTAAAACAAGATAGTGTACACCCATGACCATGATAAAATACAACTACTTACCTGCAGTTCCTAAGCTAAGTAGCACAGCAACCCAGAACACCCAGAAGAAAATGAGAATCAAAAAAGTCCACAGTGGCTGGAACAGTAGGGAAGGGACCCTGCTAATTATTTTATTAGCAACCCAAAAGAGCTGTATAGTCAGCTGAATCCTCTTCCTTAGTACAAATATGAGGGAAAGTAGAACCATCTATTAAAAGAGATGAAAAACAAATCAGAAAAATAGTAAACTAGGAATTTCTTTCTTAAATTATCAGAAGTTGTCAAATTTTGTAGGGGGAGCATGGTACTGATTTCACAAAGGAACTGCAGCAGAACATGTCTTTTCATAAAACTATTATGCACTAAATCTTTAACACTGAACTGCAATCATCATCTAAAAGACATGCACACTGGAAACTACAAAACAACAAATATTCACAATAGAAGCTGCTTCATCACTTTTCTAGCCTGCTCTACAAAGATGCCAGATGGTCTCAGAAGAGCCACTGGGAGCAGATGATGTATTTGCAATTCTACAAATGGCAAATGCATTGCACCTGAACAAATCTGCATCCAAAGAAACCTTCTCTTATTTTTTTATTTAGGAAGAGAAGAGGTGCAGAGTCCACTGTCTGATAATGTACAGAGAATATGCAAGCAATCTCTAGTGTGTATCACAATTATATTAGTCACTTTAACACAATACAGACTGTCGATTGTGGACAACCACATTTTCTTTTAAAAAAATATTAATGTAACTGATTCATTTCCCAACAATACATAACCTGTTCACACATTCATACTGGGCTACAATGCTAAATAAGGTGAAACATTCATTTCAACAGCATAAAGCCATAGTAATCAGGTTGTGTGGTGAACAGGAGGTGGATGATAGGAAGGCAAAAATTCAGCACTACAGCTTCTGGCCAGCAAACTAAACTGCAGCACAGACCTTTCACCCTTCTGCAATGGCTGTTGCCCCTTTGTGCCACCTACAAGGTATGTTGGGTCCACAGGATTCACATTTCCATGGATCCAGTGTCTCTCTGCTCACTCAACCTCATCATTAGCTTAACTGAGGATGGTCTATAGACCCACACCTCAGCAGTGTGCCCAGGGCAAAAGTCCTCCAGCAAAGCTGCTCTGCTGGCATCATCCTATACCCCTAGCACAGGGTTTAAGTTTGTCAAGAGACTCGTACAGACTCTACAAGTGAATACAGCTGAATGTCACCATAAAATGTAAGAAAAGGATTCAATAATTATAAGCAGATCTTATTTGGCTGCAAATGGAAAGCAGAATGCACTAGAGTGCAATCCACAGAGAGATAAACTGTCCATGTCAAGGTTGAAACATCACCACACAGCCTCAGTTACCCTCTACAATGGAGTTTCTCCTTTTCAATGTCAAGTGTAAATAAAGGAGGGAGCATGTGCACTCACATTACTGCAATATAGTTTTATTTCAAGGTTTCAGATTACCATCTCTAACATTAAACTCCCTAATGATCATTCTGTAAAATTTCTCACCGTGATGATGGTAGATATGATAGCAAATCCAAGTAAAAATTTTACATTTTCCTTTTCAGTTTCCAGTTCTATGCTTGGGTCATTAGTGTAGTCATAGTAGAGCCACCACAAAACACCTGAGACAACTAGAACAAACACAAATCCATGAAGGTGCAGAGAGCACTTCACAAGTGACTGGCAAGCTAATGTGTACATGTTATAGCTCTGTTACCTTCTCTTGAATTACAGATTAACTGAAGAATGGAGTAGTGTAGCACAGAATAAGAAACATTAGGAGTAAATACACATATCTGTGCTCACAGAATGAAACTGTGTGGCTGGTTTGCTATTTTGAGGTCAAAGCCAACATTAAGTCTGGTTTTCTCGCAGCCTTGAAGTTACAGCATCATTGCAGGAGATAAACATAACTTATAAGATAGCTCACATTTCAGGCTTTGATCATTCTTAATAGTTTTCTCTTTATAAATGATGCATTGTTCAATTCTCTATTTAAACTTTGTTGGAAACGTTAACACTGCTCATACTCAAATCATTTGTCAAAAGAAATTCAATCTGCAGACATCTATAAATAATTAAAACAAAACATACCTCTCAACACTCTGATCCTACAGCTGGACCTACACAGCCAGGCCTTTTCATCCACAGAGAAAGAATCCAGCACAGAACTGACTGCAGGATTGGGACCCAATTTAGCTTGCTGAAGGATAGCCGAGGAAAAACAGGCTTGCTGTTTATTCCTTTATGTTTTTCCTTCAATTCGGTGAAATAATGTGCTACTTAAACATCCATTATAAATAAATATACTTACATAACAATCCAAACACAACTAGTGTAATGAAAATATGGACCAGAAGTGTGGTGATGAATCTGAAGGTTAAAACCATTATTAAAGAGAAGGCTGGAAAATAAAAAATATACATACATATATATAGAAAGAGTTAACAGTCATCTGAAGTTATGATCTATTTAATCAAACTAATTATTTTACATGGAAAATTTAGGTTTTTCTACAGTCCTGATTTTTTATTTGTAAACACTGATCTCAAAAGCAGAGATCAATAGGCCTTAAAACTGAAGAGATTCTGTTTTGACCAGAAATGTTCCAAAATCAGAGCCTAAAATGACCAGAATTAGTAATTATGTAGAATAGTCAGGTTCGTAAGGTAAATTCATTACTGGTATAACCCTTGACTTCTGAAGTCGATTCTCTCTAGGATGGATTTACCCTCTGTTCTCTCATCCTGAAGCTAGTTTTTGTTAATTTCAACTCACAAAACATGAAATCAAAGCTATCAAACTGATTTTTAATACTGAAAATGTAAAATTACCATTACCTATTAATAACTAGCTTAATTACTTTAATATTTATAAGCATATAAAACATTTTCAGTTTACATGAGTAAGAGAGTTATCTTCCTGTACTGTAGGTATTGCTCTTCAGGGTGAGAATGCACATTTATATTCCACTCAGAGGTCCATGCTGAGCGCACCAAAGCCGGAGAACTTTTGGCTAGCAGTACACTGATGGGGTGGTGCTAGTGTAAGGGCGATCTCCCCAGTCTCTTTTTTCATGCCTGTGGTCCCAATCTACTGATTCAGTATCAGTCAGATTTCACACCCAGCACTGAACAGCCTGCACCTCACAGCATGGATGCTGCATGGATAGACACGGAACAGGAGTGCTGTTCTGAAGCTGTTTGACAGGTTCTACACTAAGGGCCGCCTATCTGGCTAAACAGACATGTTTTTCAATTTGGTTCCTAGGCTGCAGGATTCTACCAATACAATCCTGCATTCAGGACATTCTGGAGTAATTGTTGCACCTTCACTCCTGTGGTCCGTCTCTGTTTGTGGAGGGTCCACCTGGCAGTGATTCTGGCATTTCATCCTCCATCCAAGGCAAATCAAAGTCTTCTCAAACTCCATGGTAGTCAGATTTCTGAAAGGATCCCTTGTCTCTTCCCACCAGTGCAGGAAGTGATTCCTCAATGGGACCTTGGCACTGTGTTGGATGCCCTCATGAGTCCTCATCTGAGCCCCTGGCAACTTTGTCTTTTCTTATAGTAGAGACAGAGAACGAGTTATTTGTGGCCATAACGTCTGTGAGCTGAGTTAGTGACCTGCAGGCCCTTAAGCATATACTAGAATAACCAGTTTTTCAAAGACAAGGTCGCTTTGGTGCCACATCTTAAGTTTCTGTCTAAAGGTCGTGTCACAATTTCATCTTACTCAGACAATACTCACTTGTATTTTTTCCCAAACCTCATTCAAGTGTTGACAAACAGCGTTTTCATTTGGAAGGAAACTAAACCATTCCGTTCATCACTTCATCTTTTTGTTTCCTTTGCAGACTGCATGAAGGGTCTATTGGTCTCCATGCAGCTGATTTCCAGGTGGATAACATCCTGTATTACAATAGCTTATGGGATAGCTCAGACTTCACCTCTACACAGGTTAAGAGCTATATAACTAGGTTCCAGTGGCACTGGTCACATTTCTCAGTGGCATTTTGACACTGGACATTTGCACAGCTTCTACTTGATTTTTCATACATAAAGTACTCTAACCACGCATTATGTTAATACATCTGAGTGCAGATCAGATGCAAATTTTGGGAAGGCAGTCTTGAGAAGACTCTGAGCCCTACTTCCTTCTTAAACTACTTGTGAATCACCTGAGCACATGTCTACAGTCACTCGAAGAAAAGACTGTTAGTCACAGTACAGATAAGTGTTGTTCTTCAAGATATAGGTGCAGAAGTGTATTCCTTGACCCACGCTCCATCCCCTCTGCAGCCGAGTCTCAATTCTTAATGTTTGGTAAAGGAACTGAAAAGGGTCAGAGTGCTCTTAAACAGCCTGGGAAGGAGCTAATGGCCAGAAGGCATCAGCGCCATCCCTACAGGTACTGCTAGGTAAGGTTCTCTGGCTTTGATGTGCTAGGCACATTCACGCCCAAGGAAAATACAGATCTTCAATCACTCAAAGGAGAAACTAGTTTCTAAGACCTCGATGGCCCCCTCAGAATGGCAAGAAAAGAGGAAATAGTATCATTATCATTAGTATCATTTAATATCATTAAAACATACCTCATGCTAGGATAAATTCTGATTTAAAAACTTTAGGTGACAAAGTTATAAATGGAGTCAGACAAAAACCAAATAAGTGCTACAGAATAAGTTTCCAGTCTGGTTTCTATAAATCTGAATTTCATTAGTCTACTAAATGTCTTGTGAAAGCAAACAGCAGTTCTCTCTCTTAACAGAACAAACTTGTCTAGGCAGCAAATATCAAGATTCAATATTTTAAAAAGTGTGTTCTCTCTACAAAGATCTGAAACATGAGACTCTGTTTTAACAATTTTTTTTAAAATCCATCTTCTATTCATAACCTTACCTAGTGCAAGGACACTCAGTCCTATGACAGTATCTCTTCCTGCCATTATTCCACTCAGAATACGATGAAAAACATCAACTTCATTAACCACATTTATCAAGATGGATACAAACTGCGAATAGCACTCAGGGTTTTGTGGAACACATCGATTAAACAATGGAAAGGATTTGCTGGAAAATTAAAAAAAAACAGAAGTGGGAGAAAAAGATTGATTACTGGAGAGTAAGGTTTCAGATACATTCAGGGATCAATCCCGCAGTCCCAAAACAAGTGCAACTCCCAGTCAAGTTCCCTTGTTTTGTTTATATGTACTATTATGTTTTCTTCCTTTTTAGTAAAAATTAAATATATTAACACTGCCACCAAAATAAAGAAACAGTTCCAAATTGAAGTAAGCAGTTTATGCTGAATTTGGAATATTTAGACTGAATTTAGGGTTCCCCTGAACTATTTCAGGTTGTCTCAAAACACTTTCCAGAACTTAAACCAATATACAGAGATCATTTCTTCCTACCCACTAAACTGTAGCCACTTCTGGAATAAAATAGCACAGCAAATTTAACAATGCACAGCAGTTTATAATGGAAAGTGAGTATCTCTATCTGATTAAAACAGCAGGAGAGATTTAGGAAGGCAGAACATATTCAGCCAAATTGGAATTTTCCCAGGTCATTGTGATTAATACCACTACTCTTAGGAAAAGAGACAGAAGATCTTTCATGGCCACAAATAGTGAGCAGATCAGTTATATTTCACCTGAAAGACAGCACTTCTATCAGCATAGTGCCTCCACGTGAGGTATTGGTTCACTACTGACTCAGGAAGAGTGCCATCTACTAAACACCAACAGTGTTTCTGCTCTGTTTTGGGCTCCTATTCAAATATGAACTGGGCTTGACTAGTTAATTTGCAAGAATGGATGGGATCAATGCACAAGTTAGTATAGCTGTAGGCTATATCAATATTATTATTCATTGTAGGTATTTTTAATACACACACATTTTTCATGGTGTTTAAGATATTCCAACATTCTTAAGGGTGTATTAAACTAGAACTGACCAGCTTGAGAAAACAGGTAGGCCAGTCAAATATTTACATATAAAAATAATGTTATTTGGCACTGTTAGCCAAGTGTCTTAAATATATTATCTTTTTAGTCTTGGCACTGCTACACTAAGCCAGCAAGAAGGTTTTTAGATCTCAGACAAACTCATGTGTGTGTCTAAAAGGAGACAGCAGTCCATCAGCACAGTACGCCTCCCTAATTAATAAGTAAATTGTGACTATTACTAGGGAAACTGATTCAACCAGTTTTGCTTTTATGAGGAAGTATCACATACATAAAGAGACTGTTCTCAAGAATTTCACGCTGCAGAAAGAAAATACAGATTGTCAAAGCAATAAGCGCGAGGTGCCCTCTTTTCAATTCATTTTAACGTTTCACCTCTGAAAGGTCTCTCATGCTCTTTTTTCCACTTTCCTTTGTGCAGCGGAGTAGGTAAGCATAAAGAGTCCAGTTCTGTGCCTTCAGGAGGCAATGGGATTTCACTTGAGCACATGCTTAACTATCTCTGCTGAACAGGGGTATGAACTGTGTGTGTATAAACATGAGAATTCAAAAATATAATATCAAAGATATTAAAGTAAAATAAATCTGATTGACTTGATGCATAACAAAGACAAAATGGGAAGAACAGTCTTTGAAAAGCTGTCTCGAACAAACAGTGCAGTAAAGCACACAGTAATTCTTACCTTGGTGAAACTGGCAGTGTAGGACACAGCTCAGATGCCTTTGGATTTAGCGTGTAACTGGAAATGTTCACGTTATAAATACAAAGGGAAGAACCTAAGAATAAAAAACCCACAAATGGTAACTTATTAGTTCACATCCGTTTTTGGGCAGAACACACACTTCTTAAAAATACTAAAAATCTCTATAAATAGCCCTTAATTGCATGGCTGCTCAAATAAATCATTGTTTTGATGATTTTGTGCAGCATAATAAATATTAATTAGCAAAACTACAGTGTTTTTCCTCAATAATTCTGTATTTAAATTAAAAAAAACCATGATGCTAAACACTTATGTTTAAGATTTTAATCTATCTCCTAAACAGTCCACATAACAGTTTCATGAATCAAGATCAAACCCCTATCCACTCTCTACAGAGTACTGTTTTCCATTTTTCCTACTTTTATCACTACACTGTTGTAACTTCTTTTAGAAAATGCAAGTACAGCTAACTGAAACACCGGAAAAATCCAAATTTCTCTAAACTCAGATGATTACACTAATTCCTTTTCTCTCATTTCTCATACCTCGAGAAGCCTCCCCTTTGGGCCAAATTCAGAGATGATGTGTAATATGGTGTAAATTAGACTTACTTATACCCATTTGCTGGGTAGATCAAGCTTGTTAACCTGGGAAATTGGGCAACTGATCTAAGAGAAGGTCATTCTGAAAATAAACATGCAACCAGCAAGTCCTTCAGTTGTCTCGATTTACATTGCCGCTGGAAATTGTCTTGTTGATCGAGAGAGTATGTGAGTTGGTATGCAACTGCTCCTCCACCTTACACAATTTCTGGCACAGCCTTTGACAGCGTAATAAGTCCCAGAGTGATAGGGTAACGGTGAAAGTGAGAGTGATGGTCATCACTGGGAGTCATAGTTGTGAAACTGCACGTGGGCAGGTCAAGATTCTGCTTTGACTTGGAGTGATACTATAGTCTAGCAGCATCTTGATTGACTCAGCTGCTCTACTCAGGAATAGCACAGCTGATCTCAATCAAAGGAGGGTGCTAGAAAAGTTCTCCTGAAAATTGCTCATCGTGAACAGCCCATCGAAGCTGGAGGGCATCCCATCAAGCAGTCAAAATTCAAACAAGCCTTGAAAAGTTTCCTTTGTTTCAACGTTGTAAGGTGGACTGTTCGTACACCCCTTAACTGTCCAAACCAAACTAATGGTCCTGCCCAGTGGACTGCTTCAGTTGCTCAAGAGCTTGAAAGATACTGTATTCACATTGCAGCTCTGAGAGAGATGTGCCTTGCTGAAGAGGGTCAACTGGCTGAGGAGCATGCTAGGTGTACTTTTTTTCTGGAAGGGATGCCCACAAAATGAGCCCCACAACACAGGTGTTGGCTTTGCAATCAGATGGAATCATGTCTCTTGTTTGGGGAACCTGTCGGTATGAACAACCGACTGGGAACTCTGCCCCCGAGTTGAATGATACACTTCACTGATCAGGTCTTACATACTGACAGTGATTAACTCTGATGAGGGTGTGACATTTTGGAGTTCAACCCAGACCAGTAACGGGTTGTGTCACCACCTACCCTGCACCTCTGGGTGCTTTCAAAACTATGCTTCTGTGGTTCACAGCCTTAACACCAACAGCCTGCACACAAACATACCGGTCACACCCTGGCTTCCACTGCCCACTTACCATTTCTAGAATAACCTTAATACCCTCCCAGTCCTGAATTTTCCCAAAATCATCTGCCAATCTGCTGAGGGCCCCAGAACTGAGTTACTGTGTTACCCTCTCTGACTCAGCAAGTGAGAATTTTGCTGCTGCTAAGTTGTATGACAACTTCCTGACACACCAGCTTGTGTGCCTTGCCAGCAAACTCTTCAGGGCTCTGTCAGCCCAAACCTTGCCCTACAAGTAACAAACAGTGAACCCCAACTCCCGAGTTCCCCAGAAATGTCTCCCTCTAGCATGCAGCCCTCTCCTGGAACACTCACAGAACTTAATAAGTTCTTTGCTCCTTCAAAGAGACAATGCAGCTCACTAATTTAATTAGGGTTTGACAAACACACTAATTTCAGTCACAGCCATCAATTGGTTTATAGTAAAAGTTAAACAAGTTTATTTAAAAAAGGGCATAGGATTAAGTGAAATCCAGTATAAGGAATAAAGACACAAAAGGCTACAAAAAAAAAAAAGTAAAAATATGCTGAAAACTGTTTTAGTCTTAGAAGCAAGTTACAATCTTTGCTTAAGCAGATTTCTCACCAAACTCATTTCCCAGAGACTTCAACCCCTTTGGCTAAAGGATCCAGCTCTCGCCCCTTGAATCCCTCAAGTGATGGACAACTCACATCTTTTTGCCCTCCTTATATCATCACAAAGTTCATTGTGTCTGTCTCAAGAGCCTAGAAGGCTTCCTGCTGTTCTTTCCTTCTTGTGGATTTTCTATCCTCATGTTAATTTGTATTTAAACAGCGCTTCCATTGTTTTGACTCCACACTGCTTAATTTACATTGGAGACAGGTAGATAGCCGCCTTTCCTCCTGTCTGGAAGAAAACCTGTTTCTCCCTGTGTTTGAGCACCAACTTTAAAGCATAATATCAGTGAGTATCCATGATTCCTCCTAGGGTGTTAATACATACATTTCACAATGATATTAATCACCAGAATGTCACTGGCTTTCATAAAAAAATCTTACTTGATACAATTTTAGAATATAGTAATATTGTATACAATCAATTGATTCAATTGCTTATCATTTGAGGTTAAGAACCCTTGTCTTTATTGTTAAGAGGCTACCTTCCACACTTGCTAATTTGACACTTTTTTTTTTTAAACCTTGCATTTAAATGTACCTTCATTGTCTGCCTGACCATCAGGCTGGTCCGATAAGGAAATGACATTCTTTTTTCTAAGGCAGACTGTGCTTATGCATTGCTTGCCAAACACATTTTAAGAACAAATTTCTAGTGCATATTTATAACTCTTTGTACACAGCCCACACAAGTCAGACAAGAATATTAATGATGATACATTATACGCCAACTTTGGGGAATATATCATGACTAAGGATACAATTCTGTCACAGAGGTCATAAAGATCATGAACTCCATGACTTTCCGGGACCTCCATGACTTCTTCTGGAGCAGGGCCAGAGCAGCAGACCCCAGAACAGCTGGCCAGTGGCCAGCCCTGGGGTCGAAGGAACAGCAGCCACGGTAAGCTCTGGGACTGCTGGAGCACCAGCCAGTCCCAGAACAGCAGCTCCGCAAAGAGCCAGCTGGCGGTCAGCTCCTAGGGCTACCCAACAGCTGACTGGCCTGGACCTGCTGGAGCACTGGCCCTCAGCCCACCGGAGCAGCGGCCAGGGTTGGGTCAGCTCCCTTGACCCTCCCCCAGGAAGGAGGTTTGGCCAGTTCCATGCAGGGGGAGGGGGTGGAAGGGAAAGAGGGCTCAGGTCAGCTCTGCACAGGGAGGGTGGGAGGGGAGGGAGAGGGAGTTCAGCCAACTCTGCACAGGGAGAGGAGGGTTTGGCCAGCTCCGCGTGAGGTTGCTGGCCAATGGGAGCTGCGG
The DNA here is from genome assembly GCF_007399415.2 of Gopherus evgoodei. Lineage (NCBI taxonomy): Eukaryota > Metazoa > Chordata > Testudines > Testudinidae > Gopherus > Gopherus evgoodei. Next base: position 77,697,927 of record NC_044329.1, read on the forward strand.
AGCCAGGGCTTGGGACGGGGGCAACGTGTGGAGCTGAGAGGAAGGGAGGGACATCACCACTTCCAGAGATCCGCGAGGAGTTGGGTAGGGAGCCTGCCAGCCCTATGAACCCCTCCCCCCAGCACTAGTGGGGGTCCCGGGCTGCCTTCCCCAAGCATCCGTGGTGTCCCCCCAGGTTGCCCCCCCCACAGCACCCCCTGTCGTCATCCTGCCCTTCCCCGCCGCCCCCCACATTTAGTCAGGGGTATATAGTACAAGTCATGGACAGGTCACTGGCCATGAATTTTACTGCCCGTGACCTGTCCATGACTTTTACTCAAAAACCCGTGATTAAAACATAGCCTTAGTTAGCGTTGATGGTGATCTAAACAGACTCATTTCTAATCACAAATATGGTGAAGCAAGTATTTCTCCTAGCTCCCAGTCTTTTTGTATTCTTTGCTGCAATGCTAGAAGAAGCCTTTTGTGACTCTTCAAGTGGCATCTTTACGAGCTTTACACTGTAAGCTCTTCAATCTTTCCCATCTACATGCAAACACCAAAGCGACAGACACATTGATCCAAGAATTGCTCTACACTGATGACTGGGTTTTGATGACACACTCTGAAGCCGCAGTAAAAGATCTTACAAATTGTTTTGCTGAGGCAGCTCATGACTTCGGCTTCACCATCAGCCCAATGAAAACCAAGTTTATGTACCAGCCAGCTCCTCCACAGCCTAACTAAGACCCATCAATAAGCTTGGAAGGTATGAGGCTCCAAGCCGTCAAACAGTTTACTTATCTCGGCAGCACGTTGAACAACCAAGTGACAACTGACCACAATGTGGATGCGTGAATTAAGAAAGCCAGTACTGTATATGGTCACTTCTATCACTGAATCTGGAAGCAATATGGAATACGTCTACAGACAAAAAAAATCAAAGTCCATAATGCTGTTGTCCTCACGACATTGTTCTATAGGTGCAAAACATGGACCTGTTAACAACAGTACATTAAAAATCTTGACAGTTTCTATTTGTGACACCTACAATGATTGCTGAGCAACAAATGGCAAGACCGGACTTCCAACACTGAAGTCCTGGCAAAAGCTGGTTCAGTTGGCATCAAGGCTCATTTGATCAGTGCTCAATGGAGATGGACTGGCGATGTAATTTGTATGCCTGAGACCCATCTATCAAAACAAGTCTCATATTCCAAATTAAGCTCCAGCAATCTTAAGCGTGGAGGGCAGACGAAATGCTTCAAAAGACACCCTGAAACAAAATCTGCGCAAAATGGACATTTTGAGTTGAATTTTGAGCAACTGGTGATTGAGCATTTTTAAAGTTATGATTCTGTGACTTTCCAGAACCTCCAAGACTTCCACAGTGGCAGGACTGGAGCAGCGGCCCCAGGGCTGGAGCAGCCGAAGTCAAGGGGGGGAGCAGAACAGGGGTTGGGCCAGCCCCTGCCACAGGAGCAGTGACAGGGCAGGAGCAGCTGCCGGAGTCAGCCCCAGGGCTGCCAGAGCAGCAGCCAGACCCCAGGCTGCTGGAGCAATGGCCCCCAACAGCCCTCCTGGCAGCGCTTCTACTGTTAGTCTGCCCCACCCAAGGTATTTTTAGTAAAAGTTAGGGCATTCTGTGAATTTTTCTTTATTGCCTGCATCTGTCCCTGACTTTTGCTAAAAATATCTGTGACAGAATCGTAACCTTAAATCATATTACATGGTACCACGCCATAAGGCAGTGTGTCCTCGACTTTGAGAGGAATCATGCTAAGAACTGGAAGTACAGTCCCAGACACAGAAACAAGGTGCAGCTCAATCAATACAACCAGGCAAATAGCTCTGTGGCCAGCACCGTAAATGTTCTTCCCAAATTCGTCCATGGAGTCACACGAAGACCCATTAGTAAAAACTACAATTGTCACAGTCATCCTGAAAATCCAGGTGACTAGCATCATCACTGCACAGCTGCTGATGTGTAAAACAATGTAATGGAGTCTACACTGGTGTAAATTAAATGCTATAGAGACAGAAGGTGGTGTATCAATGTGTATATTCAAGAAGGGGAGGAGGCTTTTTTTCTTGCTACACACTTCTCTTTGGTGTACGTTTCACTCATTTACATTTCCTTAGACTCCATTCGTCATACTAAGTGGGAATGTAAATTATACATTACTACATGTAAGTCTAAGAGAGCCTTAGGAGAATTTACATTGGAGCAATATACATGTTGGAGGGTTGGGAAGATGGTGGAATAACAGTACACCAACTTCAGCTCCCTCTTGAGTCACCTCTGAATTTGGCTCTAATTCTCATTTTCATTAATACTGAATCTTTAAAATTTAGATTCCAAAGCTATGTGAATTTATTAAGGGAAACGAGCACAGCTTTATTTCTACCTTACCTTCTGCATTTCATTGTCATCTATCACCAATCCTCCAGACTGGAGGCACACAAATACCCACATATTTAGGTATTTAGAGTCTTGTTTGCTCCCACTAAGATAATGGCAAAAACCTTATTAATGTAAACTGAAGCATGACTGGGCCCTTAATGATTTAGAATGGAATAAAATATCATCCAGCCTCAGACCTAAGAACTTTAGTCCAGTATCTTCAGGCCCTCTGCTGGTAAAACACTACATCATAATGCTAGTGAAAAAGCAATGCTTGGATGTACTCAAACCAATTAAAATGCAATATTGCCAGCTCTCTAAAGACAGATAGGCAAATTCTTTACATGGAACTCCATCGACATTTAATGTAATTCAGTTATACTGAGACTATTTAAGGAGCATCACTGAGGTACACAGGTCTTTATGTACATAAAAAAGCATCAAATAATAATCAAATTATCTCAAAATTACATAAACTCATTGTAAATAGCTATGCTTGCCATCCAATCTAAGAACAATTCTCAGAGCGCTAGTTATTGCCTGCAAAATGCCAAACACCCTATTCAGAGAGCAGTGTTGGCCAGGTTTATGTAGTTTACTGTTTGAAAAAGAAAAAGAACCAGATTTAGAATCAGAACTTCCCTGCTTCGTACCCAGAGAACTCAAACCCTCGGCTTTTTTACAAAATGCTCTGGATAAGTATATAAATGGTTTCTTAATTGTGCCTCATGGGGTTCTCCAAGGAGCATTTCAGATTTCCACATTCAGCTTTGTATTCTATACATGGATAACACTGGGTAGAGGCCAGGTAATTTGTCTCAATTCTCTGGTATCTTGAGTATTGAGTCTTAGCTGTGTAATGTACCACTGAGGTAAGGATCAATTTTAGCTTACTCTATTTAAATGTTGGAAAGCAATGCAAAAGAAGTAACTGCTTTTGCACAATAGCTACTTGTCTATGCTTATTTAGAGTATCAGAATAAAATCAAAATGATTCTACTTTGGCTCTGAAAACAAAACTCATTACATATAAAGGGCTCACAGATCTGATTCGCCAATGGAATAATAGTGTTTTGCTATAGTTTTAATTGAATTTGAAGGATCCAATTCAAAGTCAACGCAGATTTCTCAAGCATACAAACAGCATCCATTCACTAACTCCCTCTCCAATCTGAACTAGTTTGTCCTCAATAGCCACCTTTCTGCTGAACAATCCAGTCCTGTGCAGAATTGCATACAACAGTTTTATACACACAAAAGATCCATAAAATTTCTGATAACTAAAACATTTAAATAAGCATGAACTAAAACATGCTTTCCATTGACTTAAACAAATCAATTAATGATAAAGAAGTAAACATCCAATGCAACATATTTCAAACAGGAGTACATTTTCTAGAATTAAAAACTGCATAACTCTTCCAGACACAGATTAAGGAATCCATACTCTTTACTACATACCATTGTTCTTTGCAAAAAGCTGGATGTCTTCCAGAGAGTTAAGTTGCTCTTGAGGACAGCTAGATACACACAAGGCGACTGAATTGATTTTAAGGTTTTTAATTTCCAGACTGCACGAATTCAAAAAGAACACATGTCTAGGAAGGAGGCAGAGAATTCACTTTTAAGGCAAGCTTTCTATTTTTCATATCATTTAGAACCTGCTCAATATCTTTAAAAACACTACAAAACATGACAATTGGTAATGTGTTCTTCCACACAAAATTGGAACACCTGGATTTTGAAGTTAAAAGTTAAAAAGTGATTCTAGCATAGGCTACATTTTACACCATATTTTTGCCTCATCTTAAATCAGATTGCAAGCCCCAAACATGCAATCAACCCACGTGGGCAGACCATCATTACATCTTGTGGAGTTTCCTGGGGTATGTGAATCCACAGGCAGGATCAGGAATTGCTTCTGTTTAGTATTCTTGCACTCTTTCATATGTATCTCTTAGCAAAATGCCTATATGCACTTTAGAGGCTATATGCACCAAAGTGACCAAATTTCAAGTGTTTAATTCATTTAAAAATCTGAAATACTTACTTTTTATTTGTCATATCCTGTCCAGAAAGAGGTGCACCCTGAATATAAGTGTTCTTCCTACCACATACATTTCCATAGCTGTCATACCCAAATACAAGTCTTTCTGCAGCTCCAGCTGTTACAGCATAGCCAGTTATAAACATCTATTAAAAATATACATTATATTATTTTTTTCTTTTGAATTCACGATACACAGAATACTATGCTTTTTTCCCTCCCCCAAACAATGAACATTCCTTGTTTAACCTACATAATTTTTGTCCGGTGCTCGAAAAACCAGACAAAATTTTCAAACATTGTTTACACTGTAATGAATATTTCAGAGTGAAATTCACCACTGCCTAGAAGGCCAGAGCAAGGACTTTGAACCACTTAGGCCCTAGAGTATGTTGACTTTAGGATGCTTCCACATTTGTTACAGAACTTGGAAGGTGTGTAGTTAATGCAGGGTAGTACAGGAACAGAAAAAATAGTCTTGTGTTTAAAGAAGCTGAACATCCTGCATTCTAACCCTGCCTGCAACAGAGTTCCTATATAATGCTGCACAAGTCACGTCCATCAAACTTTTCACAGGTGTTCAGTAATCATCTATTCCTAATTTTCTGAGTGCCCAATGAGGGACAACTGTGGCCAGATTTGCAGAAGCTCTGAGCACTCACAGCAGCAACTGAAGTCAATTAGAGCTATGCTTGAATATATAAAGTGATGTAAAAATGAAAATACTGTGCTCTTGGGGACAGACATTGAATGAGAAGGATAAAAAAATAAATATTGATTAAATAGCCATTCGCTGAAGGAGGCTGAGCTCCAGCACCAAAAACAATAATATGTGATCATGTAATTAAAGACTGCAGCATAATACATATGCATAAAAACACCAAATTAAGGTTACACAGGCAACCTTACTTATGGCATTTCCTAAATTTTGAGAGCTTGACTTTCAACTTATATATTCTTTTAAGAAGTTTTGGGGTTTTTTTATATGTAATTAGTCTGTGCAGAACTGAGCCTCATCCTGCAAGGAATTAAGTACATTTATTACTTTAATCATATGAATAATCAGATTTGTACTTAGTGTTCGGAATCTAGTGATTTATATCAGCAGTTCTCAACCTGGGGGTCCGCAAGCCCTGAGCCCATGGGTGGAGTTGAGGCAACTTAGGAGGCACTGGCCCACCCAAACTGAAGTGCTAGAGCAAGGTACTACCATGGGCAGCTCCATACTCCCCCACACTACTTCTCCCCTCATTCAAGGCTCCGCCCCCTGGCCAGGTCAGAGGCAGTTGCTTCTCTGGCTGGTCCCATGCAGTGGAAAACTCTGGCACTCTCTCATCTTCTCTTTCTGCAGCTGCTAGTGCCTGGGGCTGCAGCTGCTCCTCAACTCCCAGCCCACTTCGACTGCTTGCGCAGCTAGTAAGAGCTGCCTGGTAGATGAACCCAGCTCTGGGGCCAGCAGAGCCCTCCGGGAGCAGGGACCACAGGAGGGGAGCCCTCCCTGCACCCTGAGCTACCCCCCTGCCCACACAGAGCCCCTACCGACCCCTCCCTGCACCTGAACTACTCCCCTCCCTGCACCCTGAGCTACTGCCCTGCCAGCACACAGCCCCTAGCTACCCCCTCCCTGCACCCTGAGTTACCCCCTGCCCACACAGAGCCCCTACCTACCCCCTCCCTGCACCTGAACTACTCCCCTCCCCGCACACAGCCCCTAACTACCCATCTCCCTGCACCCTGAGCTACTGCCCTGCCAGCACACAGCCCCTAGCTAGCCCCTCCCTGCACCCTGAGCTACCCCCTGCCTGCACACAGCCCCTAACTACCCATCTTCCTGCAGCCTGAGCTACCCCCTACCCGCACACAGCCCCTAGCTACCTCATCCCTGCACCCTGAGCTACCCCCCTGCCTGCACACAGCCCCTAGCTACCCATCTTCCTGCAGCCTGAGCTACCCCCTACCCGCACACAGCCCCTAGCTACCTCATCCCTGCACTCTGAGCTACCCCCCTGCCTGCACAGAGCCCCTAACTACCCAATCCCTGCAGCCTGAGCTACCCCCTGCCCGCACATAGCCCCTAACTACACTCTCCCTGCACCAAGCTAACCCCCTGCCTGCACACAGCCCCTAGCTACCCTCTCCCTGCACCCTGAGCTACACCCCTGCTCGCACAGAGCTCCTAGCTATCCCCTCCCTGCATCCTGAGTTACACATCACTGTACACACAAAGCCCCTAGCTAACCCCCCTGCACCTGAGCTACACCCCTCACTGCACACAGCCTGTAGCTAACCCTCCTGCAGCGAGCTATACTCCTCACTGCACACAGCTCCTAGCTACCCCCTCCCTGTACTCTGAGCTACACCCCTGTCCACACAAAGCCCCTTGCTACCTCCTCCCTGAGCTACAACCTTTGCTGCACACACTCCTAGATGCCCTCTGCCTGCATCCTGAGCAGTTTTCAAGTGTTCTGAGCTGAATTATACATTTTTGGTTGCACTCTCCTCCCAACCCAGACAGGCTGGGTGGCCTGCCGAGGCAAGTCAGGGGTTGGAGGTGGTGCTTCCTCCCCAGGGCCCACCGTACAGACCTGGCCTAAGCCCTGCCAGGCCATGCCTCTCCAATGAGAAGTCAAACTATACCTGTGCCCAAGCCTCCCCCTCCTACCCCAACAGCCAAAGCCTGGAGCCACGGTGCCCTGCAGGGCTAATGCTCCAAGTCCACATCTCCACCCCCACCAGTGGCTATAGGCCAAAACCCCAAGACCCCCCTCGCTGGATCTTGGAGTTTTTATAGCATGTTGGGGGGGGGGGAGGTGGACAGGACTTCAGAAAGAAAAAATGGTTGAGAACCTCTAATTTATATCACTTGACTATTGTGATGCCTGAATTTTTATATATTAATTTATCTTAATATGGCATTGTAGTGACTCCATAGTCAAGGTTGCTATGTATATGTGCATCTCAACTCTGTCACAACAAAATATTTTAGATCTAGTTTATTTATACAGTAAATATACTTCCAGCAATCAGACAGCTACCTCAAAAAGTAGCAAGAAGGATGCAGTAGTCTTTTGTGACCCTACTTCTAAATATGAAAAATTCTGACAGATGGAAGTTACAAGTCCAACAGAACTTTATTTGCTAAGCTGGTCCATACTGCTTCCATACAGATTGCAAACTAAGACAAAAGCTCAGCATACCGAATCTGATCTAAGACTATTGATAACAAATGGCTGGCTCCAAACATTAAATAATTACAAGAGGGTGTGCCAACATGTATGCACCAATAATGTGCACTTCCAGATCATGAAACAACCTGAAACAAAGCCAGTGTGAATAAATAACGCTGGATGTCACCACAAAGGTGTTTTAAACTAAAGGAAATCATAATTCAAATGTGAGTAATAAAATATATCGCAGAGTGTAAGCAATAAGAATAATGAAAGAATAAAATTGCTAGATACCACCATGGTTTGACATGTCTTATATCTACATGTGCATTAAACACAAGGTGGCATACAAAACTCATCCTGCTTCTCAAGTCAGTTTAGTTTATAAAGTGTGCCAGAGACTTACACAGAGTTCTTTTGCATTAATTGTAAGTTTTTAAAAAGATGTTAGAAAATTGAAGAGACTATGATTATTAATTTGCATTGTGGTAATGCCTAGTGGCGCCACTGTCCTAGACACTGTACATAAACATAACAAAAAGACAGACAGACTCTGCCCCCAAGAGCTTGTTCTAAGTACAAGAAGCTGAGCTTCCCATTGGATCCTTGCAACCAAACCCTCTGATCAGGTGCATGAAGCTAAACTCATTTCATTGTGGCTTTGCGCAAGCACAAAGGTTGTCCTATCTGGTCACAAGATGAAGGCCCTATAATTTCTGCAGTGAGGTCACTTAAATTATTAAAGTATCAGAGGGGTAGCCATGTTAGTCTGGATCTGTAAAAGCAGCGAAGAATCCTGTGGCACCTTATAGACTAACAGACGTTTTGTCATGCATCTGATGAAGTGGGTATTCACCCACGAAAGCTCATGCTTCAAAACGTCTGTTAGTCTATAAGGTGCCACAGGATTCTTTGCTGCTTTTAAATTATTCAGAATCACTTTAAACTTACAGTAGTTCTAAGTAAGATTTCTCTTTCAACAGATAGCATGCTTACCAAACCAGCCCAAAAAAGAAAGAATAAAATCAACCAGAGTACATCTGTGCATTTTCTATAAATTAGAGGTCTCCATTCTCTTTGTCCAGAAATCCCATCTACAGAAACCTAAAATTAAAAATAATTTTTAAGTGCAATTGAAGTTATAGTTCTCAGTTTCAAACATCTGAAAAGCAGTGAAAGAGTAACTTTAGCTTGCACAAAATGTCAAACATTTGGTAGTGTGTGTAGTCTTAACAATAGTGAATTTATTTTACATGTACTGCACATTACTATATTAAACAACCTAACTGTCCTCCAAATAATGGGGAGTACTTTAGAGAGTAGAGAAAATGGGACACACCCAGACAAATGATAGCTATCCACTGTTACCACCATCCGGAGACTACTATCTACTCCTGCACAAGACCTGGCTCACAGAGTACCCTGGGAGGCACTTCCATGTGACTATACTGGGCAAAGAATTGTCAAACGACTTTAAGCCAGCACTTTCTCTCCTCCTTTTTTCTAAGTACTTTTCCCCCTGATGTAGTGGGCGAGTTTGCTGCTTCTCAGCCTTTTCGACTCACTCAAGTGTCATAGCAATCAGTCTAGTATCCAACAACAGCTCTATGGGGGGCTGTAGTCTGTGCCAGCCAGAGGCTGGACTCCATTTAGGGCCAGCTTTTGATCTCGGTCATTCCAGCATCAATGGAGTCAATCCGGACTGGCATGGCTGTAGCAGACACCAGAATCTGGCTCCTGACGGGTCTTTCCCAGCTCTAACTACTAGCAGGAGTTGTGAGAGTTCTGGGGGGCGGGGGGAAGCCACCCAAGGACCCCCGAGGCTCCAGGTAAATGGGATCTCCGTTAGCAAGAGCTAGAACCCGCACAGAAAAAAAAAGGGGGGAGGAGGGGGGGACTGGGGACAAAGCCTTCCCTGCCTGCCCGGGGAGCGAGGGAGACGGGGCAGCGTGTTGGACAGGGGACTCCCGTGCTGTCCCTCGGAGCCTCCTCCCTGCCTCTGCCACAGACGCTCTTGCGCGAGGGGGAGACTTTTACCTCCCGGGCGGGAAAGGCAGCAACTCCTTACTGCGGGCGGGGGCACCAGCCTATCGCTCCTCCGCGGGGCTCACAGCTGGTCAGTGCAGCCCAGGCCCTTGGTGGGTCCCACGGAGAATTTGGGGGGAGGCAGGGGGGAGGGAGGCTGCAGCTGCTGCCGGCCACCTTCCCGACCGGACAGCGGGGTCTTACCTGGTACTCGCCCCAGCAGCACGCCATGCCGAGCCGAGCCAGGAGGGGGCTCCTCGCGCTCGGGCCTGCCCGGAGCGGTGCAGGAAGTCCAGGGCCGCGCTCAGAGTAGCCTGCCTGCCGGGCGTCCAGCCGTGGCGCCGTGCCTGGGGCTCCGGCCGTGCGGTGCAGAGGCACGGCCCCTCCTCCCGGCTTCCAGCCCAGCGCGGGGCGGACCCTTGCTCGCCTCACCTCCTGCCAGGGCCGCTGCGCGGCTCCCAGACCCTGGACAAGCGGCACCCCCGCCTCCCCCCGGGGAGCCAAGGCGGGAGCGTGTCCCCCGTGCAGGTAGCTGCGCAGGTGGCAGCCCGAGCGTGGGCGGAAAAGGTGCCACCTGCGAGCAGAGCTTTCTCCCCTGCTGGGGCACAAGCTTCACACTTGCACGCATTCGCCTAAGGGTTTGCATTGTACAGTCGCAGCCAGCGACACCAGAGCCTGGCTGAAATCAGAGCAAAACCCCAGTACAGACGTGCGTGCTTGTCACCCCTTCAGGGCTTCTCCGAGTTGCACCCCTTTAAAACATGTGATGTTAAAGTGAGGTACTTAAACCAGTGCAAAAGGCCTCTTAAGCCTCGTCTACACACAGTTTTTGCATCAGTTTAGAAACTGATACCGTTAAATCAGTGCACCCCCCTAGTGTGGATCAAAACAAGCCTACCAATATAAATACTTCTATATCAGATTAAATGCATCTGCACTAGGGAGTTGCAGCAGGGCTGCCCAGAGGATTGAGGGGGCCTGGGACAAAGCAATTTTTTTGGGGGGCCCTTCCATTAAAAAAGTTGCAATACTGTAGACTACTATATTCTTGTGTGGGGCCTGGGGCAAATTGCCCCATTTGCCCCCCCTCTGGGTGGCCCTGAGTTGCAGTAGTTCAGGAGTTCTCAGTCTTTTGTATTGGTGACCACTTTCACATAGCAAGCCTTTGAGTGCAACCTCCCGCTTATACATTAAAAACACTTTTTCATATATATAACCCCATTATACACGCTGGCAGCAGACCGGGCTTCGGGGTGGAGGCTGACAGCTCGTGACCGTCTCCCATGTAGTAACCTCGTGACCACCTGAGGGGTCCCAACCCCCATTTTGAGAACCCTTGCACTAATTTAACTATATCAGTTCACTTTAACTACAACAGTTTCTAAAGTTACATACACTGTATAGTTTGTATAGTAACATCAGGGTAAAAACTGTTTTTGGACAAGCCTAGTTTAAATCAGGCTTATATTAGTTTAGCTTGCATTAGTAAATTTACAGGCTATGCTAAACCAAAATAAGCCACTCTTAAATTGAAAAAAAGAATGTCCACACAGGACTTTGCACAAATGATTTCAGTAAACAGTTTAAATGGTATAAATTCATATGCTGTCCATGACCTGTTCCTCCATTAAGCCCAACCTGGTCCTATCCCTCCCTGAATAGGATGTCCTGCCATTTAGAGGATGGTCACCCTCTGGCTCAGACTGATATTGACTATGTTTGCATTATTTTCTTTGGCATCCTAACATCTATTTGTCTTCTGCAGTGTCCCCACCATCATCATCTTTTTTATTACAGACAATCCCATACTGATTTCACATCCTACTCTCCTTCTAACTTCTTCCCTTTACACCTGCCATCTTTTGAAGAACTCTCATCTCTACTGCCTCCAGCCTTTTGATATCTGTTTCATTTAATGCAGTTACTTCCAGACCATGGAGTAACCTGTTAGAACATTGGTTTAATACATTTTTACTTTGGTATCAAATGTCAAGTTTTTTCTAGAGTTAAATTCCTTATCTTATGCAGATGAAATATTTCAACTGGCAGACATATTTGAATTGATTATATTTTTTGCTGCCATAGAAAATTGGTGTAGTTGATTTGGACTAAGAGAGAGACTGATGTAGCAGAGCTGCTATTGAATAGTGTAAGTGGATCCAGGATAAGAAGATTGTTAAAGGAAAAATATGCCCATCTGAGAAGGAAAACTATGGGTAATTTCCTGAATCCTTTTGGAATAGCAAAGGGGTATTTCACTTTTCCAAAGCCTCAAAATGGTTTTGTTTGAATAAATCAAATCACTTTCTTGACTAATGAGAATCATTTTAAAAATTCATTTGATGGGGAGGTTCTCAGTTCAATCTTACGACACATGTCTTAACAGTATCCAAATGCATTATCGAATCTGATATCCAAATGTGACATTTCAGCATGTGTCAGAAATAATCTCACTGCAGCATTCTGGATCAGTTTATGTTAAAAGGATGCCAGCAAAGTTGCAGAAAGAGTTACAGTCCAGTCTGAATGTGATATTCTGTATTAAATCCATGGGATAACCATTAGAAATTGGAGAGCTGTTTACAGCAAGAAGCTTGTTCTTTTATTTCAGTGCAGCAAGTAACTGGCGGCCATTGGAAGTGCAGTTCTGGAGAGCTAACTTTGAGTTCATTCACAATTGTACTTCTCAGGGTTTACAGATATACACTGGCTAGTCTGGATAGGGATTTTGAAGTTACAATTAATTTATTTGTTAGTTTAAACCATAGAATTTGCAGAGCTATTTGAAATACAGAATGTTTCCTATTTCACTATGAATAACCCACTGACATGCATTTGGTAATTACCTATGTATTGTCAAAATGCCAACGATCACATAAGTTTGATCCCTGTCAGGCTTGGGTTTTGTACCCTAAATGGCATGGAAATTATTTAGGTTATTATATTAGGGTTTGATCCTGTAAGGTGCTCAGCATCTTCAGATCTCATTGAAGACAATGGGAGTTTTATGTGCTCAGCACCAACCATGATCAACTGTTTGTTATTTGAATGGCCAGTGAGTACTGAAATAGCCAGCCAACTTTACTGACCTACTTTTTCAGTGTGCTGTCCTGGCTGCATTTTTAAATGTTTACTATGTCTTGCTCACTAATATAGATTAAAGAAGATTTATGCAACACATTATTAAATAACAGTGTTAACAGTACTTCTTTCTTCCCTTTAGTGCTAGCCAGTCATAAAATATCTTTTTGCTGGAGATCTTATTTTGAACACTTTAATAAAACAATCTGAAAAGTAACATACCGTCTGTGGTAGTAGCGAAACAATGTTAAATTGAAACTGTTATGGCACATCTTGCAGAGAAGATAGTGGCTATTTTATGCTGGATTAGAAGCTTTCATGAAAAAGATTCTAGTTCAGCGCCCAACTGAAAAACAAGAATGTGACTGCAGGGTCACTGTAGCTCACAGAATATAGCTAATGAAAGATGTATTAATTTTCTTACTTAAATGACTGTTACATTGATGCTTTCAGGTATCTACATTTTTAAATATTTACTTTATGTATGTTTTTTTCTTCATATCTTATTAAATTTGCCTGAATTCATCATTGGATTACCCTGATGCCATGGCCCCCAAGTTGAGGGATCCTTAGCCAAATTTTAGGGGTAAATTCCTGATGTCAGAAACAGGGAGGGGGAACAAATGACCACACAATCATTTTTTAAGAGGATTTCATTTTAGGTACTCCTTAAAAGCTAAATTAAAAAGGTACATTTTAGAAAAAGAGTTAGTTTGTTACCTAAGTGTGGTGTTTCTTAAATGGAAATAAACAGGCCTTTTTGCTGTATTTTACAGGACTTAGTACATTTCTACATTATATTTATGAAGAAAAATACAAATGTGAGGCACTTATTGCAGTTTTTACAGAACTTTAATATAGATACTGTGACACAGAGGCTCACTACTTTTGATGGCTCACTACTCTGTGTCAGCAACACTTATCAGGCCTGACATACTCACCACACCTAACACACTTGTCATGATACCCACAAGGGGGCAAGTAATATATATTGGAAAACTAATAACTCACTGATGATTAATATTCTTGTGTGATGCACACCTGGGGTGTGCACAAAGAGTTATGGATATGTGCTAGAATTATGTTCTTCAAATGTGTTTGGAAGCAATGCATACGTCTAGCCTGCCCTACACAAAGGAATTGGTATTTGTTTGTCAGACCAGCCTGGTCATCAGGCAGAGACAGTGAAGGTGCAGTTACATAAAAAGTAAACAAAGCCATCAAGCTAACAAGGGGTGCAGGTAATGACTCAACTATCACCATCAGGGGTTACTCTCAGATGAACTACAAGAACAGAAAATGAATATGGCTCCTGCACTCCGGAGAAACACAGGAGACTAAATCCCTAGGAGGCCTTCCTGACTTTTAGGATAAAGACAATTTCTTGGGAATATAAGGGACAGAGCTAGACTCCATCTTATCCTTCACCTGGGAAGACAAAGGACCCAAGCACTTTGTTCTCCTTGTGTTGGGTCGTGGCCAGAGAGTCTATCACTTAACCTATGTCATTTTGTCAATAAACTTGTTTGACTTTTAATCTAAACCAACCCATGCTGTATTTGAATTGAACTGATTGTTAACTGAAGTTACAGTAATAAGCTGTACTCTCCTTAGGGGAGCAAACCTTGTTATTTCCCTGAGTGTTCCAAGAGAGGGCTGGGCACTTCAGAACAGACAGTTTTGGGGAAATTCAGGACTGGGAATGTGTTGGGATCACCATGCAAGTAGCAACCTAGGTTGGTGGAGAACAGAGTGGGGCTGTTATATTGCATGCAGACTGCTGGGGTCAGAACACTGAACCAGGGCTGCACAGCACACGGAACCAGGTTACACAGCACACAGACACTTACAGAACTGCATGCTTGATTGTTGGCTGTTGGTATCCGGGATGTGAGCCGCAGCAGCAGAGTATTTAAGGCACTTAGGACTACATGGAAGGGAGTGACGCAACCTCTTGCTGGTCTGGGTTGCACCTCAAAACATTACAGGTGCATTGACACTTGGGCATGCGGTATTTTTTTAAACTCTACAAAATTTGTTTACCTGCTTAACTTCAGGATGTTACTAAAGTATTCTGTGAGAAATCTATTTGCTTTACCATTGTTTCACTGAAGTATTCTACGTTCTATGACCTTACATCAAAAACTATAGAAATGTAATGACAGCAGATTCAGCATCCCTCCCTTGCTGTGCTGATGTAGGTGCTCAAAGGCTTATCCACAAAGGGACTTAGACGGGGCAGTACTCAGTGTTGCTGTCATGGTATAAATCACCACTCGGAACCTTAGCGTCCAAAAGATGGGGTACCAGCATGAATCCCCCTAAGCTTAATTACCAGCTTAGATTCTGTAGTGCTGCCACCAACCAGGACTTGGAGTGCCTGGTACATTCTGGTCCCCCCAAAACCTTCCCTGGGGACCCTAAGACCCAATTCCCTGGTGAGTACAGACTCAATTCCCTTGAGCCTCAACAAGGGGAAAAAATCAATCAGATCTTAAAAAGAAAAACTTTTAATAAAAGAAAGAAAAAAGTAAAAGTTGTCAATGTAATTTAGATGGTAAAGGTTACAGGGTCTTTCAGCTTATAGACACTAGAGAGAAGCCTTCCCCTCAGCACAAATACAAATTAAAATCCTTCCAGCAAAATATACATTTGCCAATAAAGAAAACAATCAAAAAGACTAAACCGCCCTTCTACTTGTACTTACTATGTGAACAGAAAATTAGAGAGCCTGTAGGTATGTCTGGTCGCTCTCAGAACCCAGAGAGAACAACCGACAAACAAACAACACAAAACAAAGACTTCCCTCCACCGAGATTTGAAAGTATTTTGTCTTCTGATTGGTCCTCTGGTCAGGTGGTCGAGGTTCACTGCTTGTAACCCTTTACAGGTAAAAGAGACATTAACCCTTAACTATCTGTTTATGACAGTTGCAACACCTAATTTTCAGGCGCCTAAAAAATCAATGAAACAACAATGGGGCCCACAAAGCCTAAGTTAGGCATTTAGGCTCCCTACACATTGCACGCGGAGAGATAGGCGCCTAAGAATGTGATCTACCAAAGCTAGCACACTAGGTGAGGAGCCACCTAAGCTAGCCAATGGGAGATGCAAATGAAAGGGGTATGTACTGTGTTCTGCCCCTCTCATAGAAGTTAGGTGCCTAAATCCAGGCTGTAGACAGGCACCTGTCTCTGCTTGTGAGCCAGAGCTGGGAACTCTTCTCTTGGAGTCAGGTGGCTTAAGTGCCTAAGCTCTTTCTTGCAAGAATGAGTTAGGCACCTGCCTAACTACACACAAAAGGGATGGAGGAGAAGGTGATGGTGGCTATTATATGTTGGATAAATACTTAAATAGTCATTAGGCCAGAGAGAGAATTACTCTATACTTTAGACTCGTGGTTAAGGCACCTACCTGAGAGGTGGGAGACCCTGGTTCAACTCTTTTCTTCCCATCAGGCAGAGGGGGAAATTGAATCCAGGTCTTCCATTTTGGAGGCAAGTGCTCTAATAAGCATTGGGCTAAAAGTTATAAGGGGTTACCACCTCCTCCTTGCTTCTGAATGGTCCCAATCCAATAAGTATACACAGAGTACACCTATTGTATGGGCCCCACAGGCCTGTCTTCCCCTGGTTTGTAGATTGTGCTGGGGCATAGGCCTGAGAGAGGCACCTGGAGTGAGGCATCAGTGCACATGCCCAGAGGCAGAAATATAGGGAACTTTTAATTCCCCAAATCAGAGGGACTGTGGCTGTTGGCTTTGTAAGTCACAAAGGTTGGTTGCTCTGTTAGCCTCCAGGCATGTTTTTATTTAACTGTGTGTGTCAACATTTGATCTGATTCATGGTTTGTGAGACTGACTGATTAGTTTCCAATTAAATTAACAGAAGTTGTATTTTTCCCAGGCTGTTTCTGAATGTTTCGGGAAGAAAGGGAGCCAAAGCTAAAACCCTGATCTGACTCCAGGTAAACATTCAGGTGGTTTGGAATGCAAAGACAGGTCCATATCTGAATTTTGAAATTGGCCCTTTTCTATGTGATAGGTTAAACTAAACTCCTGGACACAGTCACCTGCAAAACATATGGTGTTTGAAATATGGATTGAAACCTCATTGCCCAATCCCTTTCCTAGGGAAAACCAACTCTGATCTAGGAACAGCTAATGAAAGCTTGACCATAGCTATAGCTTTTGCTACCAGAAGTGTTATTTTCTAACAATAACTCCTGCTCAATGGAAATAATTTTAACTGAAAATGCCTTACAAAGGACACACTAAATAACGCAGTTATCAGTCAACTATTTTTATTTTCATCCATTTGTAGTTTTCCAAATATATATTGTCAATTTATTGTATGCTGTTTTCATCAATTGTAAAAAGTTTTATATCTGTATCTTCTAGGCTAGGGGATTTTGCACAAGGAATTTTGTCTTTATTGTATTTTTTCTAGATGGATAAATTAAATATAACTAGAGGAAGTACAATCACTTGTCTATAGTCTTGCACTCTCCTACTTCCAAAATAAGCAGTAAAACCTGGAAAAAGATTAGCTTCTCTTTGAATAATAAATTTGTAATGAAAGTTCACAAGGTAATGTTAACAAGTGTGCATTTAAGAGGCTGTTAATATTTTGAAAATGTATCTCCTCATGGAAAATTATTAAGGAGAATATTAATAACAATTAGTTGACTTATCTTGACGCAAAGGTTACTAATATCCTGTGTCTGGTATAGCTATGTATGTTTTAGTTTGCCTTTCTTCATCAGGTTCCAATTTTAGATTTCATAGCAGGCATGAATTTTTTTTTGAGCAATATTCCTGAAGTTTTATGTTACATTTTTTAGGTGAAGAAAAAAGAATAGCAATGGAACAATGATTTTTCAATAAGGACCTAATTCAAAGCTAACTGAAGTCAATGGAAAGACTCCCAAATCAGTAATTTAGGGCCTGCTCTGGTAAACATTACAGAACATAGTGCTTATTTGACTTCAATCATGGTAGCAAATACTCTACTTGGTAGTAAGTACTTGCAGAATGAGACCTCACATTTGTATTTGCAGGTAACTAAATGAGGGCTTGATCCAATGTGTCAAATCTAAGGAGCATCGCTTTCCTTACAGTATTACATTCCAAAGCTTGAGCAGGTGTTAGAGTCTGCTCCAGACACACGTCGCAGCATGGCTATATCTTGGGCATCTCAGTACTCTGATTTGAAGAGAATATCCAGGAAGTTATCTAGAGTCCCTTGCCAAATTATACTAGCAGTACTTATTTTTAGAGATGAACCAAATCCCCAGCTCTAAACATTTTGGACTTTGAGGAAATTTGGATCTGAACTGCATGGACTGGACCTGACCCCATCAGCAAAGTTGTGTCTCATCCCATAATATTGCTGATGGTAGAGCAGTGGTTTTAAACCTGTGGTCCATGGACCTCTGGGGGTCCACAGCCTATGTCTAAGATTTCCAAAGGGGTCCATACCTCTATTTGAAATTTTTTAGGGGTCTACAAATGAAGAAAGGTTGAAAACCACTGACATAGAGGATGATATGCTATTACTGCTACCATTAGCTTAATTGGCAGATGGCTGTGCAATGGTTCTAAAAGTTCCAAACTACTAATGAACCATGTGAGTGTGAATATAATGCCACATGATGAAATTTCTGTTTTTTCAGTTTGTTTTTAAAAAATGTAGGAAATGACACAAAAAAGCTATATTAAAACAATATTAAGTTTGCCAAGTCAAGCCCTCAATTTATTTCCCCATAATCATATAATTAAAGATGTATCATAATGCATTCTCATAAGGATGCTGAATTAAGGCAACTTTAATTCTCAAATTTCCTTAACTTTTGAGTGCTTGACTTTGCAACCTTAAATATGTTCTTTTAATGTAGTTTTTGTGTGTGTAAGAATTATGGAGACTATTTATATTACCACAGAATATTAAGGGTCAGAAACTGGAAGTTAACTTTTCAGTTAATCTGTTTTCCAACATGTTCACACCTGGCCTGGAATCTTAGTTACTTGAAAGACTTCCTGCATCGCATATGTTGTAATATGGGAAATTTGTTGTGTAAGATCCCACATTACTTGAAGGGAAATAGCAGAGATAAGATAATCTTTAAAATAAAATACAATAGAAAATTGTTGATATCTGCTACATTCTGTTCCATGAATTATTTAGTAGTTAATTTGGAATTTGATTATTTGATTAAGGAAATGAATTCTGTAGGTGACATATGATTAAGACAAAGAAAGAGAAAACCTAAATTAATACAATTATTTTAATTTGATCTCTTATTTCATTAATGATACTGTACTTTGTTAGGGCATAATCTTTGATTTCAGTGGGAGCTGAGATTACTCAACACCTCTGAAAACTGAACCTTTATACTGGAAATGTTTGTCTAGGAGCTTAAACTGTATATCTATTTTTTCAGCCTCCCAGAAATTACAGAATTATAGAGAACACATTCCATATATTTCTATTTCTATACAGTTGTTTATGCAGCCAATACCAATCACTTGTATATTGAACAGATGTAGCTCCACACATAAACTTTTCCACTGGAACATGACATGACAACATTGAAATATCTATCCATCCCAAGCCTTACTTACTTGATCACAGACTGGCTGGTCTTTTAAGGCAAGTGTGGTTCAGCCTTAGCTGTGACCTAGGAGCTAGCCCCCAGCTTATGATTATATGGAAACTGAATGATGAGTAGTGATCCATCTGTGAAAGGGGGGCAGGAAAAGACTATTCAAACATACTGCCAAACTCAATTTGGAGCAAAGACTCAGGAGATAGGAGCAAGGGGAGTTCTCTCTCTGGGAAAGGCTTGGGAAGCCAGGCTGGAAAGCCAACAGGAAGCAGGATAGACTCCCGTGGGGGAAGCCCTGAGCTAGGGCCCACAAGTGCCAGGGATATCCCTAAGGGAAGCTGCCAGAGTCCCTGGGAAGGGGAGGCAGTGAGGGAATTCTGTTAAGACAAAGAAGCAGCAGAAGGGGAACTCTGCAGGAGAAAGTCAGGCTCCTGTGTGGGAAGCCCTGAAGTAGGGCCAATAGGAGCACTTCAGTTGAGCCTGATAGAGGTGGAAGAGTTATTAGTTTATACATTTATCTGGACTTTCAGTTGGACCTTTTTCTACCTTGGAAAGGGAAGAAACTTTTAAGTAATTTAGGTGGAGGGCCAGGCCACAGACCAGGGCCGGCTCCAGGCACCAGCTTAGCAAGCAGGTGCTTGAGGAGGCCACTTCAGAGAGGGATGACATGTCCAGCTATTCGGCGGCAATTCGGCGGAGGGTCTGTTGCTCTCGCTCAGAGCGAAGGACCTCCTGCTGAATTGCTGCAGATCGCAATAGCGGCTTTGGGGGGGGGGCTGCTTGGGGCAGCAAAACCCCTGGAGCCGGCCCTGCCACAGACCATCTCAAGGGAGACCACACTAGCTAGGAAGGGCCAAGGAAGTGGCTACCGGGGGGTGCCAAAGAGGACTTCTTGCAATGCAGTGCTCTGACACAGGGGGATGCGTGGTGATGAATACACTACCTTACACCACTCATGTATAATAATGCCACATCTGTTTATATATACTGCCTCATAACACTGCTGTAATGAATGCATGCTCTACTATTTGCTAGTCTTCACCAGTTGACTTTTTATACACAGGTAACAGTCAATATGTAACAATTTTCAGTTAATAATCCCACACTGCTACCAGCTGCCTCTGCAACATCATCCCATCCTCCTTAATGTGGATTTACACAGCACTAAGGGTCCTCGTTTTCAGGATGTATTAACTTCTGAGCAAGTTCCCTAAGGGGCGGAGGGATTACAATGTGTATTACATATAGACCAGCCTCATCCCAGCTGACCACTGCTGGCATTTTATTCAGATTCCCTATCATCTCATCAAACATTCAGGAAAGCAATGGGGGATACCGTGCTGCAGAGAGGTTTATTTTTGATTTCCTGTTTCTACATAGGAAAAAGCAGATTCAATCATGAGGGATCCCTCTTCACCATGCAAACCTCTAGGGCACCATTTGGACCTAAGACACTGTTGGAATACATCCATTTTACTGAAAGTGATTTACCTTTATAACTGACTCTCTTCAAGCCCTTCGTAACATTCTAGGGAACTTAGTGTCTCAGGATTACTGCTCTCTGTCTTACATGCCATGTTAATTACAACTCTAGACAAAGAATTAGACTGACCTTGTAGCTTTGCAAAATGTCAGGTTTAGAGTATATGAAATATCTTTAACAATATATTACACTTATGGCAACAGGGGAAAAGGAACTTTGATTTTAAGCTTTCCAAATGTTAAGATTATCAATATCCATCTCAAGTCCAGAGAAATAGGATGGTGCTCTATTTGCTATTGAACCTGGCCGTTCCAAAGGAGATGGAGGTGAATTGTTCACGGCTTCAAGGAAACTGACCCACAAATACAGTGAAGTTTGGGAATTGCATTAGGTCGGAGGTCCCCATAGGGCACTTTTCTCTGTAAATTATATGAAAGAAGGAGAGAATGGAAGAAGCTCTTTAGAACAGGGTAATATGGGAGAGTGACTTGGGACAAGGCAAATCAGGCAGCCAGCTAGTAAAGAGCAACATTGGCATGATCTAGCCTCTATAACCATATGTGTGAAAGGGACTGAGGCTTTCTAGTCCATTAACTGGATGGAAATCATAGCAACCAGCATTTGTACCAATATTGTGTTCACTTCAAAGGAATTTACCTGAGCCTGGCAAACTTTAAACAAAATGACTGGCAGGTTATTACTGAGTAACAAACAAATTAATCTTATCGAAGATAAGGGGGGAAGCCCTTTGTCCAAACATAAGATCTTTCATAAGTAATTTCCTTCTCTTAAGAGCAGTTCACTTTAATTAAGTGGGTTTAACTAATTTATGTTTATCTATGAAAAGTAGCTATGTTGAATCGAAAGAGTTAGGTTGGAGTTCCAACTTTAGGCTGGTGCACTAGTAGAATCACTGAAATCAGTCTGCCTAAAATTTTATGGTTACCGATTTCCCCCAGAAGGTGTCAGTGTAAGGCAGGTTCATCAGTCATATTGTGTGATTACAGTGATTTCAGCACTAAGGACTAAGCACTAACTCCCTTCAAAGTGATTGCTTAAATATCACCAAGTGATTTTAAGTACAGTTTTGCTTAATTTTTAGTTATAGGCCAACCAGGCAACTGATTTTTGCTGATTCCTTTGGTGGCTGCTTAGGACTGTTTTCCCTGTATTTATTCACATCCCATAGCATGAAGGAATGCATCTAGATTTTGTTTCCTCCATGTGGGGCTTTGGAAGCATGTAAATCACATTTTCACAAAGTGTTGTTTTTTTTTAAATAAAAGTCCTGGCAACATATAGTGAAGTTTGGGCAGCAGCTTGTCTTTTTTCTTTCCTTTCTTGCTATAAATACTCAAAATGATAAATTGAGAAGACCTATTGAGTTAGATCACCTAGTCCATTCAGGATTCCCCAACCTGTTGGTCACAACCCCCAGGGAGATCGTCAAGGGGCCTCAAGTGGCTGTGGATGGGCAGGCCCTTACTGTGGGGGGGCGTGCAATAGAATCAAGAGAGGAAGTAGGAGGGCAGTCTCAGGAGAGCTGTATTGTTGCAGCAGCACTGGGCACTCCCTCCCTATGGCTGTGGGCCGCACCCAGGTAGGAGGAAGGAAGTGCCTGGATGCAAATGGGGGAGGAAGAGAAAACACACACCAGCCCTCCCCCAATCCAGCTGTGTAAAGACAGAGTTCTGAGGGAGAGAGAGGATATGTGGATGGATTGGAACAGATGGGACCTTGGGAGGGGAAAACAGGTAGGGAGCGGAGGGGATCTTGTATGGCTGAGGCACAGAATCAATTTCTTTTGTGTGGGAGAGGTACACTATCAGCTGGCACAGTACAGCTCTTCCCATCTCTCTTCCCTCCCCTCCAAGTCCCACAGTTTTTTTGATCAAATGACTCACAAAACAGATGTAAAATTGTCCTTTGAAAATGTCATAGGTTTCAAGATGATTTTTTGGCTCTCTTGTGGATGTAGATGGGAAAAAAGGTTTAGAGTCACAGACCTAGTCACCTCCTGCTAGCACAGCGCAGCACAGGTTCTCAGCCTAGGGACTATACTAGTTACTAACCTAATAACAGATACTGTATTTATTTGATCAACTAAGAAAATATATGTGCTGTTTGCAGATGGGCAGGCTGCCTGTATTTGTAGTACTTGTACAGACAGATATGGTTTCCAACCAGCAGCACATTAAATTGTGCCAAGTGGCAACAGCTCCTTTATGATGAGGAATGAGGACATGTTTTGTAATAACCTATGCCAAAATTTTAAAATAATATAGAATAGATGTATGTCTAAATAACTGTGTACAACTTGGCACAACTATATACTACATATTATGGTGTAGGTTATTATAAAACATGTCCTCACTCCTCATTATATGGGAACTATTGCCACTTGGCTCAACTTAACCTGCTACCTGTTCTACTCCACAAGGATTACAGTTAGGTATTATATTGTGTAAATATATAAAAATACCTAACTGGAATCCTTTTGGAGTAGAGAAATGGAAGTATATCATCTGATGCACCTAGTTTCCCTTTGTAAATACCTGACTTTTATTTGATTGGCAGAACTGTATGAATTGTGAAGATGTTTTGTGCTACCATCCCTGTTGGAATAGACATCAATAACATTTGAATTTGTACACTAACTTTTATTACACTTTTGTCACGGTTGATCTTTCCAGTGGCTCAACTGCATAGTTAGTACTATCTTAAGAAAATATTAAGTTCAAAATATTAAGTACTATCTTAAGAAAATATTAAATTTCTCTCCTGATATCCCAGTGAGGTGCAATTTCAAGTAATACAGTAACTACAAAATATCACTGTTGCCAATTCCTTTTCTCTTTTGGAAGAGGAAATTATGCACATTCAGAAACACAAAATAAATGTATCTGAGTGTGTGTCCAATCCTATAAGGTGCTGAATACCTCGTATGAGGCAAAGCCAGTAAGAGATGTGGGTACTCAGCACTTTAAGGGCCTAATCCAAAGCCCGCTGGAGTCAATGGGAACCTTTCCACTGGACTTCAATGGGTATTGGACCAGTACCTAAAGGAGGCATTTAGCAACTTGCAGGATTGGGTCCTTATGAAAATGTGAAGCACATTTTCTGCCAGCTTTTTTCAAAGCTTACGCATAGCTTTGATACTTCAGATGTTTTTGATAAGGTATAGAAAAACACTGAACTCCTCTAATTTTATGTCTGACTTCTGCCAAAGACGTAATTATGAATTAGGGCCTGATCTTGCAAACCCTTAGTCATGTGAGGAGTCCTTACACAAATTATCCCATTGAAGTCAATGAAACTACTTACACTAGAACTTGCAGCATTAGGCCCTCAGTTTGGAACTGGTAACGAGAACACATTCTTATTGATTGAGTATAGAGATGTAGTTCTTCGTCTGTGAATATCATTGCCTGGCAAAAGTGAATTTGCCCTGTCTTTGCATTGTTTCATACTGAACTAGTGTTGGGACAATGCATTGATGAACAACCTATAGCTGCCTAGGTAGATAGACCTGTTGTGCTGAGTAGCATATTGGTCTGAATGAGAATGTAAGTACTCTGGGTGTAGGACCCTGGCCTTTTTGCATGGTCTTTAAAGTACTGTGGTTTATGATGCTAGCTAACAAAATGTTCTTTAAATAAATGAGAGTGCATATTAAATCATAATGGGCCTGCATCTGTCTTCGCTTATGCTGGTTTTACACTAGTGTAACTCCATTGACTTTAATGAAGTTACTCCAGGTTTACACTGGGTAAGTGACAGACGAATGAAACCCAAATTGTTTTCCTCATATTTGAAAATCCCATCCCATCAAATAAACGGAGATGGGAAAACCTTGTGCCAGGCATTCCTTTTATGTGTTATAGATTTTATTATATCAGTATTGCAAGTCAAACTACAGTGTGGGCTTGAGCCTCCAACAGTTACTAATGAGAGCAGTACCTCAATGCAGTATACAGCTTTTAGTTTGTAGTTTGTAGTTTGTAGTTTTTGTTTTTCTGTATCACTTATGCAAATGAATGTAAAATACAAGAAGTAGATCCAAAATCTCACTGAAGTGGAGGTTAGAGGAAATCACAGGCATAAACTTTTTAGTGCTTGAAAATAGAACATCATATATGACATTTTGTTGAATCACTTGTTATTAGTGGAAGTAAATGTAACATTATATTTGTTCAGTGATGATATGCTCCCTTTACAAGGAAGTGGCAAGTTGCTTTAAAAATAGTGATGAATCAAGATGTTTGATCAACATTTGCAAGTGGCTCCTTGTATGAACTGGTTCATGGCTAATAAATAATCTTTTTGAGCAGTTCTCAAACTGTGGGTCGGGACCTCAAACTGGGTCACAACTCTGTTTTAATGGGGTCGCCAGAGCTGGCATTAGACTTGCTGGGGGTCAAAGCTGGAGCCCGAACTCCACTGTGCAGGTCCAAAGCTGAAGCCTGAGCCCCACTGCCTGGGGCTGACCCAAAGGCCAAGGGCATCAGCCCTGGGTGGTAGGCCTCAGGTAACAGGCCCCCTTCCTGAAGCTCAGGGCTGGCTCCAGGCACCAGCAAATGAAGCAGGTGCTTGGGGAGGCAAATGGGAAGGGGCGGCACGCCTGGGTCTTCAGTGGCAATTCAGTGGCAGGTCCCTCAGTCCCTCTCGAACCGACGGACCTGCTGCCAAATTGCCACCGAGGAATGAAGCAGCGCGGTTGAGCTGCCACCAAAGTGCTGCCGAACGAGGCTTTTTTTCCCCTCCTTCACCGCTTGGGGTGGCAAAAAAGCCTGAGCCAGCCCTGCTGAAGCTGAAGCCTTTGGGCTTCGGGCTTTGCTCCGCCCAGGTTGGTGGGGCTCGGACTTCAGTTTCCCCTCCTGGGGTAATGCAGTAATTTTTGTTGTCAGAAATGGGTCATGGTGCAAAGAAATATGAGAACCCCTGATCTATTTATCTGACTTGTTGCCTAATCTACTATGGATTTACCTTGCCAAACCTTTCTATAGAAATGTTTTTCATATAACAGTCAGGATGTCTCATAAATTATGCCTCGCTGTATTTAAAACAAAAGAAAAAATACTGTCTTGCTCCTTAATTACTCACAAGATTTGTGAAAGGAAAAGGAACGTAACTGTGGAATTAACAGAATGGCAGTGGGGTGGAGTGTGAGGGAATTAGTTATTTTTTAAAATGTTAATTTTGTTTGTTCAAAATTCTGCTGAATCAGTGCAAAGGCCCAAAACTACAAGCTCTCACTCACATGAGTAGTTCTATCCACAGGAGACTTCAATGTGTCTCCTCACATGAACAAGGACTTGCAGGGTGGGACTCTGATATATTCCCTGTCAGAAAACTGCCAGCTCTTAGTCATATGTGTCGTTCTTACTCAGAGGATTAATCTCATTATAGTAGTCCCAACACTTAAGGATAAGGGCTACTCTGACCCTATGTGCTACTCTTGCAGACGGATGGGGTCTAGGATATAATAGGTCTTTTCCATATCTTAACTGATATCATCTCTATTGTCAAATAATATTGTCAGCATCGCTACATTTAAATGTCACACACCTAATGGTGAAAGTTGCTTATCCTCAGTTATATATATCAGGTTCAGATGGTTATTGCCACTGGCTGGCAGAAGAAGAAGACCTACAGTTTCACTTTAGTGGCCACGTGGGTTCTGGCTTAATGGTTCTGTTCAGTTGTCCAGGTGTACTCCAAATACTAACAAAGTACTTGTAAGAATATCACTCATGTAATTTCAAATATAACTTTTATATAGCTTTCAATGTCTGTTAAAAGGTCAGTTGAAACATGAAAGAAAAAATCAGATTTCCTATTATAGAAGTAAAATTAAAATGTACTATTTGTATGGTATTGTCACTAAAATTGTTTTATTTTTAATCTGAGATTTAGGAACTATATTTCTCTGAGGCAAGTTTTCAAATGCTAACACTGCTACTGCAATAATAATTCACTTGTGAATATTGTGGTCATTATGGTTATTACTGAATCATGCTACGGGTTATCTCAAAAAACTTGAAAGTTTCATGTTCATTCATATCGGTATTTTTTGTATTTATAAGTAATTTTATTTAACACTTTTGTGGTATTATGGAAAATGAGGATAATGATACTTATCCCCTTTGAAATACAACTTAAATCTTGAGAAGAAAAGATGTGTACATAAGAGCTAAGAATTATTATTATTTGATTTATTATTATCAATTGCACAATGTCCATGTGTTTTATATATTGGGTCATTACTATTATGATTAAACAATGGAACAGGGTTGTTTACACTATTCCAGTATCACTGAAGTTACTGCTATGTTAATGTTCATGCAACAAAAAGAAAATATAATTCTACTAGATAAAAGAAAATGTTCTCTTCTTTCTAAGAAGCAGTTGTATAGCACAAAACTATTACATTTCTCTTATTAGTCACAGTGTAAAGGAATGACACTATTACATATGATACAAAAAAATTGGATAGTAAAAATATCTATATCTTTCAGTTGTTTGTGTGGCTGCTGAGGAAACACCAGTATGTAGCAATCATTGTATGTTTTACAAGGGAAAGATGTATTTTTAGACAACAGGATGTTGCTTTTCTTTCTAATGACTAAAAAGCATAAGCATAGTGTGCAGTGACAGTTTTGCAAGGCAATTTTTGCAGTAAAATACAATTCAGTTCCTGTTCACGTAATACATTTTGCACAACAGTAGGCAACTGCTAACACGAACAGTTTAAGAAAGCTTATAAAACCCAAAGGATATACATATGACTGGGAATTCCTTGATCCTTCCTGGTCACTACGAGATATGGATTTATTGGATCAGAAGGAAGGAATTAGCAACCATGGACTAAACTATGCAAACCTTGTGATTTAGTCTATCCTCATCCAGTGACCTATCAAACACATTACTCTACAGACTGTTTTATTAACATAGCATGCCATATAGCCAGAAGTAATCAAGCTGATAAAATAACATGCCTCAGCAAACAGTGAGCTGAAATCCAGCTTTGGTATATGAACACAGCTGTACTAGAAAAGCCAGTCGGTTAAGAGCAAACTACAGTTCTAATCCATTTCTGGCTTCCCTCTGAACCCGCAGACATGTCACTTTGCTGGTTATTAGTGGCTTTGTCTTGTAGTGCTGGAAGTGTCATTCCCAAGCAGACTGCAGTCATGGAGCGTACTAGTAATTTGCATCTTTCACTGCATATACACCCTGATCTCTCTGCAGTCCCATAAATTCTCATTTGCTCAGCCTATTACTGCAGGAATGATTTGCGCAAAGCAGTGGGGCTGTGTATGGGACCATGAGAGTCTGAGCCTTAGATTCTCTCTCAGCTCTGCCATTGACTTACTAGCTGGTGGCCCCAGAAAAATCACTTCACTATTTTGAACTTCTATATCTCCATCTGCAAAATAGTGACAAGAGCTCATCCACTCTTGTACAGTTCTTTAAGATCTTTGGATGAAAAATGCTATATCAATGCTGAGAATTGTTTGTATTACGTTAATCTGTGCAGGATCTATCATGGAGTCAGATAATTATAGCAAACAATATGCAGAAAGAACATTCCCATAAGTTATATTCTAGGTATATCTTGACCCAATGCTGTAAAAGTTCTTAAGTTACCAACTAGGATATGTGCATATTATTTTGTCTTTCTATCAGATTCAGAATGAAGTTAACCAAAACTTTTTTTTATGCCAGAAGAATATGCATCTTTCTCAAAAGGATTTTCATTTGAAATGTAATCTAAATACATTTAACTATGAATTTGTTTTCCCCTAGGAATCAGCTATAAAGCAGAGAAGTTTCAATTTCATGTGCTGGTGCCCACGGATGAAGTGTGAAAGAAGACAATTTCCTGTTTTGTTTTATTGTCCAACAGTAGAAAAACCCCATAATGATGCATGTCAGTTTTTCCCGGAATAATGCAATTTCCACTCTCACAAAAACTCAGTCTCAGGGTTGCAAGCAGTGTATTTGCATTTGATTATCTGTAGCAGACCCGGTTGCAATCCCCAAAGGGGCACTAACACTCACAGCCTGCATTATTTTTGACTAAAGTTATACAATTGTGTGTGAAGTACACTGGTGACAGGGTCCAAAGTAAATATTAAGTCAACAGCTGTTTAACTATGTGTATCATATATGGGATGTTAACTGGCAGAAGTTCAGGTTTGTGGGATGTGGCTTAACATATTTTTATCTGTGTTGACAGTCTGTATTTTATGCTTCTTATTGTGGCGTCCCCCAGAACCTCTGCTTAAAGTAATAAAAGGCATGTGACAGTCTGGACAGTCTTTGTTTTCTTTATGCTACAGTTCGTATGATGTTATGTTAATATATTTTGCACATTAATACATTACTAGTCTGTCCTATTGCTGCATGTTTTTAACCTACATGCTCCCGTGTTCCAAAAGTATTATCTGTGTTTAAGGTAGTCTGAAGGAAGTGTTGGGTCTGCCATTGCCTGACAATGCTGTCTGTCACAAATCTTCACAGCTTAGAAAGCTCTACATGTAATGTATACTCCTTCCTTTCAGCAGGCAAGGTCATAGTTTTTTTAATCCTGACCCACTTCAAAGCTTTTTATTTTCCTGATCTGCAACACACCCCAATTAAAGTCTTGATTAACAAACAAACATCCTATAGTGGAAGCCTAAGTCAGAGGAATGATTCCAATTGGAATGTTAGATGGAATTTAGGAACTAGAACAGCTAAAGCTGAAGCTCCAAGTTAGAACATAGTAACTGCCATACTGGGGCAGATCAATGGCCCATCTAGCCTAGTATCCTGTCTTCTGACAGTGGCCAATGCCAGGTGCTTCAGAGGGAATGAACAGGACAGACAATCATTGGGTGATCCACCCCATGTCATTCACTCCCACCTTCTGGCAACCACAGGCCAGGGACACCCAGAGCATGGGGTTGCAGCCCTGACCATCTTGGCTAATAGCCATTGATGGACCTATCCTTCCTGAATTTATCAAATTCTTTTTTGAACCCTGTTACAGTTTTGGCCTTCACAACATCCCCTGGCAACAGTTCCACAGGTTTGCTGTGCATTTTGTTTGTTTTACCCTGCTGCCTATTAATTTCATTGGATGACCCCTGGTCTTTGTGTTATGTGAAAAAGTAAATAACACATCCTTACTCACTTTCTCCAGCCAGTCACAATTTTATAGACCTCTATCATATCCCCTCTTAATCGTCTCTTTTCCAAGCTGAAACATCCTCGTCCTTTTAATCTCTCCTCATATGGAAACTACCATCTCCTTAATCATTTTTGTTGCCTTTCTCTGTATCTTTTCCAATTCTAATATATCTTTTTTGAGATGGATAACCAGAACTGCACACAGTATCCTAGGTGTGGATGTACCATAGATTTATATAGTGGTGTTATGATATTTTCAGTCTTATTATCTATCCCTTTCTTAATGGTTCCTAACATTCTGTTCGCTTTTTTGACTGCTGTTGCACACTGAGCGGATGTTTTCAGAGAACTATCCACAATGGCTCCAAGATCTCTTTCTTGAGTGATAACAGCTGATTTAGCTCCCATCATTTTGTATGTGTAGTTGGGATCTGTGTTCCCTATAAGCTGTGTGGCCGCACAAGAGTCAATGAAGTGCTGCCCACTTGATTAGCAGAGACATGCACATCCAGTGATGTGTGTTCAGATGCCCCTCTCCTTCTGCTGTGCTGCTGTGTTGCTCCTGTCCTCTGCCTTGGAGACCCTGGCCAGCAGCTCCTGGGACCCTCCTGCATGCTGTGCAGAGCGGAGGGGACAGGGAGGCACTGATGTCAGAATGTTCTCCTTCCCCCAGACCATGTACTACATCTCCTCAGAGTGGGGGAAAGGGCAGGGTCGGCGCTACCATTTAGGCAGCCTAGGCAATCGCCTAGGGCGCCAGAATAATTGGTGGGCGTTGTTTTACCGGAGGGGGCGGCAGGCGGCTTCGGTGGAGCTACCGCAGTGGTGCCTGCAGAGGGTCCGCTGGTCCGCGGCTCTGGTGGAGCTGCTGCAGTCGTGCCTGCGGACGGTCGGCTCCTTGCACGGCTCCAGTGGACCGCCCGCAGGCATGACTGCGGCAGCTCCTCCGGAGCCGCGGAGCACCAGACCCTCCGCAGGCACCACTGCGGCAGCTCCACCGGAGCCCCGGGACCAGCACGTGGGGCAGCAAAATTGCCGTGTGCCTAGGGCACTCAAACCCCTAGCGCCGGTCCTGGGAAAGGGGACAGGGCTCAGGATCAGGACAGAATTACTGGCAGCTGCTGCAGTCTGAACAAGCCTGAACAAGCCGCTGTGCTTAAAGAGACGGCTCACAGTGTCTCATAGACTTCCCCAGCAGCCAGCCCACACACACTCTGTCTCTACATCTCTCATACATTCTCTCTCTCACACACACACAGTCTCACTCACACTCACTTCCCAACACATACTTGTGTTATTGTTCTTTTTGCTACTTCTTGGTGCTTCCTGAAATGCACATATATTCTCTGTAATTTTATTCTATAAAAGTGCTGTTATTTTAATTTTTTGACTGGTCTATGCATTTCATAATTTTACTTCTTTCTGATGCTTAAATTTAATTCCTTGAGTAGTGAGTTCTAAAATGCCTAACCTGTTCTGGCTGGAGTAATTATCCCTATGGGAACTTTTAAAAAATATATAATATATCTAGGCTTTTTGTTTCTACCGGTGGTGCACATCCACACATTACCTCAATTTTGGTGCACATAACAAAATTCATTCTGCACATAGATGGAAAAAATTATAGGGAACATTAGTTGGGATTATGTTTTGCAGTGTGCATTACTTTGCATTATCAACATTGAATTTCATCTGCCATTTTGTTGTCCAGTCACCCAGTTTTGTGAAATCCCTTTGAAACTCTTCACAATCTGCTTTGGACTTAACTATCTTGAGTAATTTTATATCATCTGCAAATTTTGCCACCTTACTGTTTACCCCTTTTTCCAGATTATGTATGAATAAATTGAATAGCACTAGTCCCAGTACAGATCCCTGGGGGATACCACTGTTTACTTCTCTCCATTCTGAAAACTGATCATTTATTCTTACCCTTTGTTTCCTGTTTTAACCTCTTACTGATCCATGAGAGGCTTATTGCTTAGAGGCATATGAGGAGGTTTGCAATAGACAAGCTCATTCTAGATAGTCCAAAAGGAGGAGAACTGAACACTGTGGAAATAATGTGCCTTGTATCAGAGCAGGACAGAGATCCTAAAGCTTGAAATCATCAATCAGAATTTTGAAAAATAGATGGGTGGAGTCATCTGATAAATCTCAGAAACTGTTTCGTGTTAACTTTAGAGAGACAGGGTGGGTGAGGTAATATCTTTTATTGGACCAACTTCTGTTGGTGAGAGAGAAAAGCTTTTGAGCTTACACAGAGCTCTTCACATCTGAGAAACGTACAGTGTCACAGCTAAGGGCATGTCTACACTGGCAAAGTTACAGTGCCGGCAGTTACAGCTCTGCTCAGAGAGCACTGAAGGGAACCCACTGTTGTGTGTTCACACAGTCAGCTGCCTGTGCAATAGCATGTTCACACTTGCGGCACTTGCAGCAGTATTCGGAGCGGTGCACTCTGGGCAGCTATCCCACAGAGCACCTTTTTCTCTTCTGCCACTAAGAATTGTAGGAAGGCAGAGGGGGCCGCAGGGCATCCCGGGTCCTGTCCCAGAGACCCGTGATGCATTGCTTTGCATCCCAGAAATCCCTATGCTTCTGTCCACATTGGGCACCATATTTCAACAGTTTGTGTACTGCGCACTCTGCCTCTTTGGGCTGTAGGAATGGATCCTGAATTGTTGACCAGTACGCTGCTTGCTCTGACTAACACGTCACGAGTGGCAGTGGCATTATTCCTTAAACTACAAAGGCAAGAGGAGTGTGACACTGATCTCGCCATGCATAGTAGCCATGACATGAAATTGCTTGTGGCATTCACGGAGGTGTTGACCACAGTGGAAGCCGCTTTTGGGCTCGGAAAACAAGCACTGAGAGGTGGGATCACATTGTCATGCATGTCTGGAAAGACAAGCAGTGGCTGCAGAATTTTCGACTGAGGAAAGCCACATTCATGGGATTGTGTGATGAGCTCGCCCCAGCCCTGCAGTGCAAGGACATGAGAATGAGAGCTGCCCTGTCACTGGAGAAGCGCATGGTGATCACACTGTGGAAACTGGCTACTCCAGACTGCTACCAATTGGCCGCTAACCGGTTCGGAGTGGGAAAGCTGACTGTTGGACTTGTGTTGATGGAAGTGTGCAGGGCAATTAATCGCATGCTGTTCTGAAAAACTGTGACTCTGGGCAACGTGCATGACATTGTAGATGGCTTTGCACAAATGGGCTTCCCTAACTGCGGAGGGGCGATAAATGGCACACATATTCCAGTTCTGGCACCAGACCACCTAGCCACCAATTACATTAATTTCAAGGGGTATTTCTCAATGGTTCTCCAGGTGCTTGTGGATCACCAGGGTCATTTCACAGACATTAACGCAGGCTGGTCTGGAAAGGTGCATGACACATGCATCTTTCGGAACACTGACCCGTTCAGGAAGCTTCAAGCAGGGATTTTCTTCACGGATCAGAAGATCACCGTAGGGGAAGTCAAAATGCCCATTGTGATACTGGGAGACCCCTCCTACCCCTTAATGCCATGGCTCATGAAGCCATACACGGGGCAACTTGAAAGCAGCAAGGTGCAGTTCAACAAAGCAGCTCTGCTGAAGAACCTGTATCAGTGGATTGCCCAGTATCTGCACAAGAGTTTCCTGGAGATCTCTGAGAGTCAATCGACACCGTATTCTGTTGCTCAGACTAAGCATGCTTGGGACACAAGCCTGCTTTCTGCAGCCTTCGTGCCCCCAACAACTTGTTTCAGCGATTCCCAAAGTCAGATCCACTTATCAGGGGCCTCCTCTCCTGTTTGTACTTCTCCAGTCTCTGACAGCTGTGACTGACTAGCCTCCTCCAGGGTAGAAAAGAGCTCCTGGCTGCATGCATCTCTGGCCTCTGAGTCATCCTCTGCCTCTGGATCCCCCTCTCCCTCCATATCCTCATCCAAGATTTCCTCCTGCTGGCTCGGTGCACTCTCAACTGGCATATGAGCCACCAAAGTATCCACAATGGTCTTCACAGTGGAAGTGGAGTCACCACTGAGTATCGTGTCCAGCTCTTTGTAGAACCGGCAGCTCATGGGCACAGCACCGGAGCAGCAGTTTGCCTCCCACCCCTTGTAGTAGGTGTTCCACAGCTCCTTCACTTTGACCCTGCACTGCAATGTGTCCCAGTCATGGTCATGAAATCTGTCCGTAGGTATCATAATTGAAATCTGTCCGTAGGTATCATAATTCCTATGGCTGGAGGGCAGCTGGGACTAGACAGCCTCCTCTCCCTAAGTGCTGATGAGGTCCAGAAGCTCAGCATTACTTCAAATGGGGGATCGCCTGGTTTGTAGAGCAGGCATGGCCACCTGGAAAGATGTGCTGAGACCACTGCATGCGTCACCAAGTAAACAGGAAGGGGACTTTCAAATGATTTACGGGGTGGGGATGACAGTTGTTCACCTGATGGCAGGGCAGTAGAGTTCAAACCGATGACCAGAAAGGTGAAAACAGGCATTGTGGGACACCTCCCAGAGGCCAATTGCAGCATTGTAATCACCACGGTGTCTACACTGGCACTGCAGCACTGTAGCCCTGGTGCAGAAAGCTCTACGCCTCTCGTTGGTTGTTTTTTTTTAAGCGCTACAACTGTGCAGTTTCTGCAACTAAGTGGCTTGGCAGTGTGTACACCTCAGGAGTTACAGCACAGAAAGCTGCTTTACTGCGCAGAAACTTGCCAGTATAGACAGGGCCTAAATCGAAGGTGGAACAGATGGTTTAGCATAAATAGTTAACACATATTTCAAGAAACCATTCAAAGTGAAGTGGCCTGTTAACACACCTCCAATCATAAGAAGGAAAGGCAGCTGGGAGAACATTGCTAGTGGGTTATAGATTGTTGTAAAAAGCCATAAATCTCTATTTAGTCCACGATTTTTAGAGTCTAGCAAAGTTATGAATTTAAGCTCCGAGGCTCATCTTTTGAAACTGTTATGACGATTTCCTTTGAGAAAGAGGATTGGGAGGCCAGATGTAAAGTGATTTATCTGTGAAAAGTGTTCACTCACAGATGATAGAGTGTTTTTGTTTTTTATTATTTTCCTGGGTGAGTTCATTCGAGAGCATAGTGACTGATTTCACCCACATTGTTGTTGTTGGGGTATTTAGGGCACTGGATGAAGTACACTACATGTTGTGATAGGATGTACAGGACCCATGGATCTTGAAAGGTGTGTTGTGGGGTTTTTTTGATCATTTTAACAGTGGAGATACGTTTGCAGGTTTTGCATCTGTTGTTCTGGTGCTGCTTTGAATTGGTGTGGCCTGGTCTGTGGGAAGCTTGCTTTTGACGATGAGCTTGGAGAGATTGGGGGAGGGGGTTGTATGAAGGCCAGAAGTGGGGTTCAGGAAAGATTTCTTTCAGGATGGGGTCCCCATCAAGTATAGGCTGTAGTTGTTTGACAATACCTTGCATGGGTTCCACTATGAGGTGAACAACTGGGTGACAACTAGGGGTGTGCAGTTGGAGGGGGCTTTATTTCTGTATTGAAGCAGGCCCTCTTGGAGTATTTGGGTGGTCTGTTCCATGACAAGATCTACTTCTCTGGCGGAATGTCCTTATTTGGTGAGGGCAGTTTTGAGTGTGGCAAGATGTATATCCCAAAGTTTCTCCTCGGAGAATATTCTGTGGTATCTGAGTGCCTGGCTGTAGATAACAGATTTCTTGGTGTGTTTGAGGTGGTTATTGTATCTATAAAGGTATGTGTGGCGATCTGTGAATTTCTGGTATATAGTTGTCTGTTATCTTTGTTAAATTTATTTGTACTTATGAGACAGACAGTGGGAGTTCAGAAAGGTGATCACTTCATTTCTGGTCACTATTCCAATAGGAAAAGAAACAGACTAAAATCTCTTTGTCTAAGCAGACCTAATCAGAAACATTCTAGCAATTGTAAAACTTAAAACAAAAGAAACATTAGGATTTTTTTTTAATGGGCATATAATATTCTTTTCCTCTGGACATTTCATATAGAGTTGTAGTAGCAGTAATTTATCATTTAATTCTTCAGTTGTGCGGGGAGGGAACCAACACAAAGATGCAGAGTAAGATAAAAATAATGTCCCAAGAAAATGATGCCACAAGCCAAAGAAAATTATATATAGGACTGGAAAACACACTCTCTGGGTGGAAAGTCATTGAACATGGAGAAGCAGGGTACAGACAAGAGTTTAACAATCTTCCCCTGCCTTTTCTAGTACTAATAAATCTCTGAACAGTGAAAAAGTTAAATACTTTTCTCTTCTCATTTTGGACCTCTTCACTGCCATGGAAAGAACATATCAAACATTGATTATTACAGTCAGAATCTTTAGATTTCTAAATCAATGAAATATGGGACTATGGTTAAGTTAGGATTTATAGTAGAGATGGTCTAGAGCTGCAAAGTTCAGATCCAGATTTAAAGTTTTAAGCTCAGGGATGTTTGGTTCAGCTCACTGAAATAAAGTACAGGCATTCAGATCCAAATTAGAACTTTAGCAAAGTTTGTGGGTGTTTGGACTTGTGGTTTTGGATTTAGTCCCATCTCTGTTAAATGGTTATGATGCTCTATACCTCAGGGGGACACCCTAGACCCCCATGTTCATCCTTATAAAATGATTGTGTGGTATCCAATGCAAAGTTTGTCATGTCGGGTGTCTTTATAAGGCTCATGATGCAGTGAGCACTGTTACAGTAATGTTATAGTCATTGTTATTATAGTAATGTTATAGGTTGTAATTTCATGTATATAGTTATGAGGCTGAAAATGTGTCCTCATGGCTTAAAACAAGCCCAGGCAAAAACTCTCCAAGAGCAGAGGAGCAGTTCACACCTCATCAGGGCATGAATGGGACAAACTCAGCTCAGCCTCACAGGAAGAAAAGATACTAGCCTAGGCAGCAATAAAGGCTCTGTTGGACTCTCGAGTGAGTCACCCCCTCTTCCCTTGGTCAGTTTGGTACTACGGTGAGGTAATGCTCACCTGATTCTGAGGGAGGGATGGGGCAAAGCCAAGAGGGAAGAGAGGATGTGATAAAAGGGAGAGACGTTTGCCATGCTCTTCCTCTCTCTTCCACCTCAATCTACAGACACTACCACCAAGTGACTGAAACACTGATCAAAGGGAAGAACCTGGCTGAAACGCAACCAGCCAGCCTGTGGTGAGAAGCATATAAGTTTGTAAGGGCACTGAAAGTGTTAAGGTCAGCTTAGAATGCATTTTGCTTTTATTTTGTTTGACCAAATCTGACTTGTTGTGCTTTGACTTATAATCACTTAAAATCTATCTTTGTAGTTAATAAATTTGTTTGTTTATTCTACTTGAAGCAGCGTGTTTGGTTTCAAGCATAGCAGAGACTCCCTTTGGGAAAAGAAGCCTGGTTCATATCAATTTCTTTGTTAAACTGACAAACTCATATAAGCTTGCAGTGTCCCACAGGCATAGCTGGACACTGCATGACAGAGGTTCCTAGGGTTGTGTCTGGGAGCGGAGATATTGGCTAGTGTCATTCTGTTGCACAATCCAAGGAGCAGCTTACATGCCAGAGGCTGTGCGTGAACAGCCCAGGAGTGGGGGTCCTCACAGCAGAGCAGGGTAAGGCTGGTTCCCAGAGTCAAGAATTGGAGTGACCTAGCAGATCACTGGTCCAGATAACACCAGGGGAATGTCACAATGGTATAATCCAGTTTTTTAAGGAGTCACACTGAAGGTTCTATAGTAATGGTTACATAGGCATTGACAGTCTGTAAAAAGACATTTTTAAAAATGTAGAGTCAAATATTTTCAACTACAACTAGAGCTGATTAATTTACAGTGAACAATTTACTTGAACTGAGCCTTTTTCTGCTCATTGACTTTTCCTGTAAAGATTTCCTCAAACTTTTTTGTTTAAATTTATCCAATTTTTGATTTTTTTATTCTGTGGATTGATCATGAATATTCTGAATTTGAGTTGTGCATTTGTAGTTGGCCAGATAAATCACGTATTATTGTTTGTTCCCTAATTATATGAATGCACAAACTTTTATGGCACTGTCATGATGTGTAGAAACCCTACCCTGGAGAAGAAGGGGTTAAGGAGCAGCTGTGAGCTCAGTTGGCCCTGCTGCACTATAAAGCCTGCACAAGCAGGAGGTGGAGCTTAAAAAGGGAAGCAGAACAGCTCAGAGGGAGATGACAGACAGTGGAAGGGAACAAACCTTGCTCTGAGCTCTTGGGAAGGAGCATCCCAGGAGCTCTTGCTCCCTGAGGCTTGGAGATTTTGAACTGCCCAAGCCTGCAAAGGAGGGACTAGTGACAACTTTAATTTTGTGTTTGTTTCTGTATTTTTTCCCTTTGGGAAGAGGGGACAGTGGTAGGACGTGATCCAGAGAGGCAGGTACATAGCACCCAAGGTACACGTCTTAGCTGCCTACTATTGGGCCCTGGATTGGAGCCCAGTGGAGAGGGTGGGCCTGGGCTCCCCTGCCAATCTCTAAAGGAGGGAACTACGACAGAAGTCTAACCCTTGGTCGGGAACCTAACTGGGGGAAATCTTGGATGTGCAAGAGGTCAGAGCCTAAGTCCTCAACCTAAGGGGGAAGCCCTTACTGACTTCTCAAGATTTCCATATCATTGGACTTTTTATGTCTATCCCGAAAGGGATGGACTCAAATGTTTGACCTGGCCACAGGGCTGAATTGCTAAAAGGACAGACCCCCACACAGCAGCTCTATAGTGAGAAAGGGGAGTGCCTGGGAGAAACAACCTACCACATCCTGACCTGACCACTAGTGTTGAGTGTTGCTTTCACAGGCATGAATACTTACAATTGCGTCAAAATTCATGCTCCAGAAGGATTTGGTGTGAGCAAACTGAATTACTCATGTGTTCCTGGAACACCAACTCAAGAGGGATGCAAACACGGCCAAAGTGAATTCATTCACAGATTTAACTGAACATTCGTGAAAAGTATCTTGATTTATTCACCCGTTTCTGCTTATGCTCTAACAAATTATTACATAGTTCTTGTTAATATTGAGAATGATTGGATGAGATTGGGTTGTAATTTTAAGGGGTAGAGAAAAGACAAGGGACTCTGTTAATTAAAACTATACTTACAGTGTGTTTCTATATGGTTGGAAGGATGTGATTTTTATTGGCAAAGGTCAGTAAATGTTGATTTCTCCATTCACACACATACAGATGAAAAAATATTTCAATTGATGATCAATGTACAGATAGGCAAAGTGAGAAAAATGCTGCTGGAGAACTTCAGTTTGATATAAGTATATTTACTTTGTATATTTTGCATGTAATGTTGATACTTTGTGTTTTCACTGTTATAAAGCTCTTGAATCTCAACATCTACTGTCATTATATAATTGTTTGACTCCCACCATAACTTCCTGCAACTGTCAAAATGTAAATCATTAATCAAAAAAATACTTAAATATTATCCATCCCCATTTTTAAAACAAATCAAGTTTTGCCAAACCTAAGTATGCAGTGTGTGGGCTGTTATACTAAATACTGCAATGGGCATTGTACATGAGATTATTGGGTGCAATATTGCAGGTACTCAGTGTTAGAGTAGCTCACACTCACAGCAGAATCACATAGACTGTTAGACAAGGAAATGTATCCTCCTACCCCTTGACTCATACAAATGACTACACCACTTGCATTCAGGGATGTGAAGAATCATTATTTTGTTTAATACTCTGACAGGGGAGCAGCATCAGGAAGAGAGATGATAGAACAAACCCTCTCCCCTCCACTGAGTTCCAAGCTCTCTTTGCCAATAACTTAATTCTTCACTTTTGTGTTTTCCTGGATCTTTTCATCACCTACACCTCCACTCCCCCCAACCCTACACAGTAGGCCCAGAGATGAATGGGTGATAGAGACTGACTCATCCCTCACCATGGTTCCATCAGGCTTGAAGCATGCTTGTGGGATAGAGTAAGGAAGCTCACTGCTATTCCTCATGCTGTTACTGTCCTGTGGATAAAGAGAGAACTCTTGTCTGGCCCTTTTCACAAGAGCTACTGTAAATTCACTAAAAACAAAAAATTAAAGGATAAAGTGGAAAAAACCTAGGAAAAAGCTAGTTAAAAATAAATAGAGTTGGGGAGAGCATTTCACTGTATCTGAAGTAATCTAGGCCAAACGCTGCTGGAACCCGTGCAGTGATAGGGAGCAGTCCACAGACCAATGTGTCACTGGCTACCAGGCTTCTTCTGGTACAGGATTGCACAGGGCAACTTTGCTGCTCTTCTGAGAAGGTGCAATGTGCCCATTTCTCATTTGCAAGTCTTCTAATTAGCAAGATGGAGTTGTACACGCCCTGTAGCTCACAGACCAAGCCCCTTGAGAATTAAAGGTCAGATCCAAAGTCTGTTGAAGTCAGGGCCGCCCAGAGGATTCCGGGGGCCTGGGGCCATCGGCGGCAGGCGGCTCCGGTGGAGCATCCGCAGGCATGCCTGCGGGAGGTCCACCGGAGCCGTGAGACTGGAAAGCGGCAGGCGGCCCCTCCCGCGTGGCGAAATGTCTAGAGCCAGCCCTGTCCGGGGGGGGGCCCTTCCGTTCCGGGACCCGCTGGCGAAGTGCCCCGAAGACCCGCGGGTGAATTACTGCTGATTAACGCTAATTCGGTGGCTGGGGACCCCCGCCGTGGGTCTTCGGGGCACTTCGGCGGCGGGTCCCAGAACGGAAGGGCCCCCCACCGCCGAATTACCGCCGAAGACTGGGTTTCACTTCGGCGGTAATGCGATGGCGGGGGGTCCTTCTGCCCCGGAGCGGAAGGACTCCCCCGCCAGCGAAGACCGGGAGTGGAAGAAGCTCCGGGGCCCGGCCCTGCAAGAGTTTTCTGGGGCCCCAGAGTGAGTGAAGGACCGCGCTCCAGGGGTCCCGAAAAACTCTCATGGGGGCCCCTGCGGAGCCCGGGGCCTGGGGCAAATTGCCCCTCTTGCCCCCCCCCGGGCGGCCCTGGTTGAAGTTGATGGAAAGATTCCATCTCAGGACTCGCTCGCCAAACCTTGCTCTCAAGTGCTCTGTATAGAGTGCCCTGCCCTGCTGCTTGTATAGAATGAAGAGCCAGTCTATGCCTTTTACTCCCGGCCCCCACTTTGTGCACAAACACAAGGCAAGAATGAGTCCTTTGTCTCAAGGGCAGAACAAATACAATGTATTCTACCCTCCTTGCGCAAGCACCAATGAACAGCCCATAGAAGTCAGAGAGGAAAAGGCCTATTTGGTCACCAAGTCCTCTCCCACCTTCACTAATAAACAGAGAATGCTCCCTCCAGTGCATCTTCCAGAGCTCTGTCCAGACCAATTTGGAAATAGGTCAAGTAATTGAACTTTAATCACTTTCCTTGGATGAATATTCCCATGCCTACAGATCTCTCTTCCACTATTCAGCCAGGTATTCCTGCACATTACTCCTGCCACCACCCAAAATAATGCCTTGTCCTCCTTATTTATACTTTTAAATGATATCTGTTATGATCTCACCCCATCCCAGTAATAATAAGACCAAGGAGCTAAACATATGATCTCACATCAGTGTCAATCAAGAGTAATTCCATTGACTTCAGTGGAGCTATTCTGGATTTTCACTGGTTTAGCTGAAAGAAGACTCCAGCCTGCTATAAATATTTCACTTTTTAATCTTTCCTCATAAATCAATCTCTCGAGCCCACTCACATGTTTTCTTCCTTAACTTTCCCTATATTTTATAATGAGGTGCCCCAGACTCAATGTAGTAGTCACCTCAGCAGTATGGAGAAGGGCTTTTAGATCCCTGCTCCATGACATGACAACTCCACATGCAGGCCAAAATTATACCAGCCAATTTTGTTGACTATAGCATTGCAAACTCATGCAATTTTCTGTCCATTATCATTCCAAAGTCTCTTTCAGTATTACTGCTTTCTAGGTTTCTCCTCTTATTAGGTTGTTTTTGTCTTTCTGACAGGATCAGAGCCTCAGCTGGTGCAAACAACCATGGTTCCACTGATTTCAGTGGGACTACATCAATTTACAGTAGCATCTGGGCCGGTGACCTCAACCACCACTCCAACTCCATTTTCCTCTAGGCCATTCCCCTAGCAATTCAAAAGTACATACTTATATAATCCTTGTGATCTTATCTGAGTATTGCATATAGTCCACACCAGAATGGATTGGATCTGTTAGCCTCCATTCCTTGTAGCAGTTGT
This sequence comes from Gopherus evgoodei, assembly GCF_007399415.2. NCBI lineage: Eukaryota > Metazoa > Chordata > Testudines > Testudinidae > Gopherus > Gopherus evgoodei. The sequence continues at coordinate 77,740,129 of NC_044329.1, forward strand.
TTCTTTCTTTAGATTGTCACCTCACTTATTAGAACTTGTTAGCATCAGGGTGCTCAGAGGTCCCATGTTTACACGTCTCCCAATCACTTTTTTGAAAGTTTATATTTACTAGATTGTGTCTTTGTTACATCAGTTCAGTATTCAGGACCCAGCTTCACTCAGATTAAGCTCTCTCATTGTTTGGATTCACTTGGTTGCTACTTCCACTGCTAGCTGGCCTCTTGCTATCTGCCTTTGTATACCCTCAGCAAATCACTCACTTCCTGCTCCACGCCCAGTTTCCCCAGGGCCCAATACCAGCTTCATAAATAGTCTGTTTCATACCTGAGCCAAATCACTACAATGGTCTCAGCACAGAACCTACTTTCTCCAATTCAGTGGGCAGAGCACTTGGATGAACTGAGAAACAGCAACAAGTAAATATTCTCACAGCTTCTATTTCAAATTCAACATTCTCTAAAAAATGCTAAATAAAAATACTCATTGAATTTTAGACACTGCCTGATTCTCTGATCAAACACTCCTAGCATTTGTGTCTCTCTGGGCACCTCTAGACAGCATGCTTCTACACAGGGACATATGCAGGTAGCCCCCTAGCACTGGTAAAAATAGCAGTGTAGATAGTGAGGCACGGCTTAGGCAAGCACTAGAGTAAAGACATGCCTGAAGGGTGTAGTATGTACTCAAGTACACACCTACCCAGCTCATCACTCGCCCAAGCTGTGCCTCCCCATTTATAGTGCTATTTTTAGCAGCTTAGAGTCCTACTACTTCTGGTAGGGGGTGAGGCTGTTCCTCCCTGCCAGCGCCTTTCCTCACTGCAGTGAAGAAGGGCTCAAGCAGCGGGGAGCTGACGATACCTTTCCCCACTGCCTCCCTCCACCAGAGTCTTTCACTGACCCATGTAGCTACATGCTGCAGAACAGATGCAGCCTGCTGTTCCTGCTCTTCACTTTGGCATGTAACTACACGTATCCATGTCGCTGCCAGTGGTGTGTAGGGCAGGCACAGCCTAAGTTACAATCTTGTAGGTCAGCCAGCAATTCAGCCAGAGGATGACTGAATCTGGGAGTTATACAAGCATACCTCAGGGCGGGACTTATTCATAGACTGTAAATAATGCAGTAAGAAACCATGCAATTTTTTAAACATCATTTCACAATATCTAGTTACTGATCACCCTTACTGAAGTTGTTTCGGGAACAATCACTCCTGCTGTTCACATAACCAGCCAGTTGTGACTGTGTTGTTCCTGCTTGTGTTTATTTATTTTTTAAAATACCAGCCTGGATAAACGAACAGTAGAAGACACTCCCTTGGCTTAAATTACTCTTGAATATAGAAGTCAACCTTGTTCATTTGTTTTGTTGTTGTTTCTTTACATGTGTGAATGTTTGGTTCATCTTGTAAAACTATGGGCCCACTGAAAAATAACAATGACTTTTACCAATGAATAATAATTAATTAAATATTTATTATATTATTATTATTATTACTATTATTAAATATTTGTACTAGTTACTATACAGACATATAATGAACAGTCTGTGCCCCCAAAAACTTAGATTCTGAAAGACAAGACAAAAGCTGGATGAGATAAACAAGCAGGTGCAGGAGGGGGAGTTGAAACAGAAGTATAAATAAATATAAGAAAAAACAGTCTATTCCCAGCCATACAGTAGTAGTGATCACAGCCATCATCTGCCGAGCCCTTAGCAGACTGCAATTTAGTCTATGGATTATGGAAGAAGTGAGGTTTGAGGAAGGACTTGAAGAGGAACAGTGATTCTCTCAGCCTCTCATTAGTTCTTTTATTTCATGAGGGAGTCAGAGTATGTTTCCAAAATGAAATGTTTGCGCCAAATTCATCCCTGGGGTGGCTCCATTAAAGTCAGTGGAGTTGCACAAAGATTGGAATTGATCTCTGCTCCAAGGATTTTACAAAGGGCTACATTCCAGTGGGAGAGGGGGGTTGTTTGAACACGATGGCCTGCATCTGATGGGTAAGGGGGCTAATCTTCTGAATTGGAAACTAATTGGAGCAGGAAAGGAAGGGTGTTTAGGAGGCAGATGTGGTACAATACTACTCAACCTTGATGTGTCATAAACAAACCTAACCAAGGTTGGCAAAGAATGTGAAGAGAAGAATTTTTGCACTTGCTTATATGCTAGGAGTCTGCATAACAAGCAAGAGGAACTAGAAATTCTCATTGACGAGAAGAAGTTTGAAATCATTGGTATTACTGAAAACTGCTGCACAATTTGTGTGATTGAAATGTTAAAATCTGTTTAGGAATGATAGCGTAGGTAAAAGGTATGCATTAAAGATGCCATTACCTATTTCAGTGTTGCTGATAACTCAGACCCGCAGGATCTTGAATGCCTAACTAACAAAACCCAGGAGAAGGTACTGATGGGAGTCTGTAACAGATCACTGACTCAACTAGAAAACAGGATAAGTTACTCCTTAAGCAACTGTCTGTGATGTGTGGAAAGAGAAATTGTATTGTTATGGGGGACTTCAATTTGTGTGAGACATGCTGGAGAGCTCAGGCAGCCGGTAGTAAGACATCATTAGAGCTTGTAAAAATTAGAGATGAATTTTCTAACACAAAAGGTATTGCACTCCACATGAATAACGCTGTTATGTACTTCATTACAATGGATAAAGATGAATTAATCACTTAACTGAAAGTTGGTAGTCGCGTAGGTACCAGTGATCACGACCTGATTACATTACACAGGGGCAAACAGTGGGCAATCCTATCTCTCTGTCTCTCTCTCTTTGGCCTGGTCTACATTTCTACACTGGGGGTGATGTTGATGTAAGATACGCAACTTCAGCTATGGGAATATCGTACCTGAAGTCGACGTATCTTATTCCGACTTACCTCCTGGCCTCACGGCATGGGATCGACAGCCATGGCTCCCCCATTGACTCTGCTACCGCTGCTCGCTCCGGTGGAGTTCTGGAGTCGACGGGGAGCACGTTCGGGGATTGATATATTGTGTCTCGACGAGACGCAATATATCGATCCCCAATAAATTGATCGCTACCCACTGATATGGCAGGTAGTCTGGACATACCTTTTCTCTCTATATATATTTTGTGCTTTGAAAGGGCTAATTTAGCAAAGCTGAGGAAAATTATCAGTGAAATTGACAGAGAGGAAAAATGTGAATTAATTTTGGGAGTTCTTTAAGAAGAGTCTATTAGATGACCAAAAAGCCAATGTTTCAGGTCAGTTCAACAAGCCAAAATGAAATGTTTGAATAGTAGAATGTTTTGTTTTGACTGAAAATGCTGAAGAGAAATGTATCACCATTTTTGAATCAAAGTTGTTCACAACTTTTCATTTTGTGACAAATGTTGATATTCTAGTTTGGGAAAAGCAAATATTGAAATATTGGCATTTCCCACACAATGGCAATTCTGATTTTTGCTCAGCTCTAGTTGGCTGATACGGATCTATTCTGTATAAACATCAGCTTGAATAATATATATCTGAATCCTGTATCTTCAGGTTTAAAAAATTAATCCAGTATTTTACTAATAGAGAATTGTAGTTGTTCTCCATATGCTCTTTACAGAGGGAAAATATAATACAATATAAAATATGAAATTAAAATTCTCTATTGATGATATTTTTCCTTAGTGAATACAGTTGAATGTTGTTTATCATCACCCAAAGTCTACACTCCTTAGAGTATGGCTGAAACCTATTTCTCCGCCACAGATCTTAACATTCCAGAATTTGGAGGAAGTTTGGATCTGCAGTGAAACTTAAGACTGAACTCCTAGCTTTTTATTGGACTGGATGAAAATACCATCTGGAGCTGGATTCTGATCCCAACTTTGACTTAGTCCCATCTGTAATGCTGATTCAAGGTAACATTAGGACATGCCATACTTCAGGATGGGAATGTAATTTAGAGAGAAGGGATGTTTTTTTTTCCTGAGATATGTCAAGGTCGAGGATACCACTGCCAAAATCATGTTTTTCTTTTTCTTCCCAGGATTTAAAATGCATGTGCTCAGCTGATGCTTTAAAACTTTTACTTTATGGTATAAAATATGAAACTTAAAATGGTCTTTAAGCATCCATTTATTTAAGATGACAGAGAAAGGAATGAAAATATGGTAGGAACACCCACAGCAGTGTTATTAAATGCAATAATAACCAGGAGAAAAGAGAGAGAGAAATGTTTTTTCTGTGATTTAAGATTACAAGGGTGCCAGTGGAATCAACTCCATTGACTTCAGCATAAATGGTGAAAAGTAAACTAGTTATTGAGATTACTATAATTTAGACTTTGTATCATTTGCTTTTATTTCTTTCTATAATTTCTTTGAATACTTTCTCCGTGATTTTCCACAAGTAGCTCCAAATCCCACAATTTCCCATTGAGCTTTCTGAAATTTCTTAGTGGATTTGAGCTTTATAAAATAAAGTAATATGGGGGTAGGATTAGGCCCTAAAATATTAGCAGATAATATACCACCTTTCTTTAAAGTGCAGTACAAAGGTGGGTAAGTATTATCCCAGTTTCACAGTTGGGAAAACAGGCAACAAAAAGAAAAGTGAGTAGGGCAAAGTGACTTATGGTGGCTTATGTTCTAGAACCCACCTCTTCCCTTTGCCTTCCACTGATAAGATCATTGTTTTTCAGTGTATGACTTTTAATTTAACAATGTTTCTTTTAAGAGAAGTGATCAAAATATGCCCTGATAGAAGTCTATTAGTTTCAGCAGAGTCACCACCTGACCTGCATTTAACCAATGGTGATAAAGAGACACCATCAATTTGAAATCTAGCTGATTTTAAAAACTGTTAAAGGTAGTTTCAGCAGTAAATCGCCCCATGCCAATTTTTGTGCTTTCATAATCACAGTCATAGCCTCCATTATCAGCTCAATGCCGACAGATTTTAGGGCATGATCCTGAAAGGTGTTTTGAACAACTGCATCTCCCACTAGAAGTTGTACCCTGAGAAATTAGGGCCTGCTCCTGCTCCCATGTCAATGCAGTTAGGATAGGTCCCTTAACAACTGCTAAACTAAGACCAATTTCCTGCTTAATGTTTATTCTACATATGTGTGGCTGGTGGCTGTGTATTTTTGTCTTCTATTTTCATAAATAAAAAACTTACAGTAATTGACCAAAACATTATATCATTTGTGTATCTGTGGTTTTTTTTTACCATGACAAAAGAATAAGAAGCGAAGAGTTTATCATACTGGATTAGGCATCAACCCATCAAATTAAATATCCTGCCTCTAGCAATGGCTGATGTGCAGTGCTTCAGAGGAAGGTGAACCCATTCACAAGACACAAAACAATTGTACAAAGCTGTGTGGATGTAAGAAATTCTTTTCTGAAGCCTCTGGAGATCATCTTATGCCCCGCAGCATAAGATTTGATTACCTACATCTAGGCTGATATGGATAATCACAAATATCATTATTGGTCAATGTTAAAATTCAGCTACAGCATGACTTCATACAGCAGTAGTTTTATTATTTCACATAAGTCAACAAACAACTCTCAGATGGTGGCAATTTTCAGTCACCATCCATCTGGGATGGATTTTTACTCATGAAAGGTTCTTATCCAATTACCAATCTCCTGACCCATGCAGTCCCTCCCCTATTTTGTAATCTCCAGGTAAAATATGACCATGGCGTCAATCTGTCAAATGTTACTTTTCCACCTATTCTGTCCAAGTTGTTAGGTGTGATTTTTTGTTCTTGGTGGATGCACAAAACCCTTACACACCTCACTTTCTACATGTTTCCCTCTCTCTCTTTCTAAATTGTCAAACTTAACTTTAAAAAAAAATGCTTTGTGGTCAATCCCTAACCCATTTTTAAAATAATATTTCAAATGTAAGCAATGCTAAGCAACTACTCATTTGTTTCAATTTCTGTGGTTACTACCCAGAGGATCCAATTCACTATATTACTTAAATATAATTATATGGTATAGATTTGGTAAAAAATTTATCTGCCTTAAATCTGGTATAAAAAGTATCTTGCTAGATGCTTTTCAGTAACTGTAACGAGTCCTGCTACTGCCATTGTTCTTAAAGAAGGAAAACTAAAGAACTGAAAGGAAAAACTAAACCAAAAAAACCCCACAGGACTAAAAATATCTTGTAATACTGTAATTTTGATAATGTGTATGTGACTTGCTGAGTAATGTTATCCCCATTAAAAAAACAATGCTGTCCTTATTCTTGGAAACTGCTTGTCATTCATTCAGACCACATCCTCTGCACATCAAGGATCTTGCTGAATCTTCTCCCATAACATCAGTGACTGTGTTTTTTTCTATTAGTTCTTTCCGTTTCTAAGATTACACAATTTCCAAATTATTTGATTCTCCAGAAAAAGCTGTGTCACTGTATGTGAGTAGCAAATGTTGTGTCAGAAATTGCTTGGTAATGGTGTGACAGAAGTGGAGTGGATATATAATAAGATCATATGAATGCTGTAGAATTTCTATGTATTAAGCTATTACTACTGATATGCAATAATGATCTGGACACTGTATGTGATCAGATCAATGAGGTTATTCTGTATTGGGTAAAAAGACTTCCCCATGTTGACTGTATTGATGTAATTTGTATTAGGGTTAGTTTATTATACACCTATAATGCTTGAATTCAATGGGAACTGTACAGGAAGGCAATACAATGTGTGATGGGGCAAGGCCAGATGGCTACAGTAAAGTACTGAGAAACAGGTATGTTAGCCCCAGGCTAAACAAATTCCTAGGACCCTGGTAACCAAATGGCAGTTGCTCCAGGTTAATCAAGGCACCTGGGCCCAATTAAGATCTTTATAGAAGGCAGTAGAGATAGCTACTTTAATTAGAACACCTGCAGCCAATCAAGGCAGGCTAATCAGGGCACCTGAGTTTAAAAAGGAGTTCACACCCCCCCCCCCCAGACAGGCAGAGAGGAGCCAGAGGACAAGGAGTATGTGTGAGGAGCTGGGAGCAAGAAGCTAAGAGTGAGAGAGTGTATTGCTGGAGGATTGAGGACAAGTGTTATCAGACACCAGGAGGAAGGGGCTGTGTTGAGGATAAAGAAGGTGTTTGGAGGAGGCCATGGGGAAGTAGCCCAGGGAGCTGTAGCTGTCATGCAGCTGGTACAGGAGACACTATAGACAGCTGTGATCTACAGGGCCCTGGGCTGGAACCCGGAGTAGAGGGTGGGCCTGGGTTCCCCCCAAACCTCCCAGCTCCTGATCAGACACAGGAGGAGCTGACCCAGACTGTGGGTTCCACAAGAGGGGAAGATCACTAAGGTGAACAAATCTGCCAATAAGCGCAGGACCCACTAAGGTAGAGGAGGAACTTTGTCACAAATGGCTTCCCAGATAAGGATACTTAAGTACACACTAGAAAGTCAATGGAGGCTAGCTGTTAGCTTCAGAGATCCTGTATTTTGTCTCCAATATGCACCAAATCTTGTTATGTCAGGCTGCAACTGAAGATCAAAAGACCACCACACAGCAAATGAAGATGTGAAGGCTATGTTGCCATGTCTTCTCTGTTGTGCTGTTGTTACCCATGCTACAAACACTCCTTCGTGTACTGTGCAGACATACCCTAAAGAGTTAAAAAGCCTCTCTGAGGAGGAGAAGAGTGGCTTCTCTTATGAACAGCTGTCTGGGCAGACAGGCTCAGTGGAGGAGGCTGAAGGAATTGAGTCTCCCAGCTGCAGGGAATGCTAAGTCTTAGGGAAGAACTAGTTATGTGTGCAGTATGCTTCATTATTTGTAAGATATGTTTTCTCTTAAATAACACTTGGATTTAAGGAGAGGCCACTCAGGCCAATCTGCCACCTTGGGCAAAACTTCAGTGTGCAACCCCTGTCCTATCCTCTTAGAAGTTTGCAGTAGGGACTTGCCCCACTGCTCCCCATACAGCTGCTCAGCTCAACCACAACAGGACCCAGGCAGCCCACACCCTTGTCTGACACCCTGCACTCTCTTCCCTCCCCAACCCAACCAGTCCATCCCTGCTTGCACCCCCTGCCCCAGATCACACATACACACCTTTCTGGATGAGCTCCTATCTGTCATGCTCATAGCATGGGGTGGCCACTATGCGAATCCAAAGTGGTGGTGGCAGCAGAAGTCAGGACCTACTTGGGCACCAGGGTCTGCGGGGGCTGGGGGTGGCATGGCAGGTGCAGGTTGGCCACTAACGTGGAGCCAGGCTGGTCATTGTGCTTGTGGCCAAAGCCCCAGTAGCACTTGCAGTGCCACTAGAAGCAGCCCTGAGCAGCTCAGCGCCTGAGCTGTGGCCAGAAGCCAAATGACTGGGGATGGGGAGCAGCTGCAGAGGGGGCAGGGGTGCTTCCCCAGAGCCCTGGTGGAGGCCGTTTCCTACTTCTAGGAGCCCAGCTGGCAAAAACACCCTCTTCCAGGCAGCCCTATCCCCTACTGTCCATGGAGGGAACTTGGGAAAATCCCAAAATCTGTCACTTTAGGTAGCTGTCTAGGTTGCCTATAAGCCTAGAACAGCCACTGGATTTAAGGAAACTGTTTGATCACAAATTGCCACTATTATGTCCTGGAGGGAGCAGAACTGCAGAGTCTGAGCCCAAGTCAGACCTTCTAAAGTGATCATGGTTGATACACAGGGATCTGTCACCCAGCACCTGGTCTGAGAGTGGGAGAAAAGCTTGCTTCAACCCCAAGAAAGAGATGATGGCTCCAGGCCTGAGACCTAAAGCCTAAAGGGGTTGTAATTGGAGAGATCAGGAGGTGCTAGAGGTGAATTATATGGATCATTCAGGTGGTGGCTGGTAATTGTATGGATCATTCTGTTGCTTAAAACATTCCTCCCTACATAATGGTTTATTTGAATGTTTGGCCCTGTTGATGTGTCTAAGCTGAAGCAATTTTCTTTGCTTGGTCAACAGAATGGTGATGCTTTGTCCAGTCTCCAGCTAAGTCTGTGTTTGCTACTTTCAGTCTATTTACCTAAGGCTTTTTCCATTCTCTATACACGTTCTTTTCTTTGTGCAGAGTAGTTAATGGTTAGTAGAAGTCATATAATGCCCCCTTTGTGTGTTTGTTTTCTTGGCTGTTGCCAGGCAAAGACTATTTTTCTTCCCTGGAAAATATAATTATTTATTTTACCATACAGGTAATGTGAGAAGAGATTAGGATATTTTCCGCCACTTCCAAGTTGAACAAACATTTGTATGAAGCATTTATTGGAAAATACTTGTGCTGTACCTAGAGCAATATACATTGTAGATAAATGTACCATGTCTATATAAAATCTGATAGATACTATTCTTTTCAAAATTGTATTAGCCAAACTACTGTTAGTTTAAGGATTTAATTAAATGCTGTTAAGATAAACTTGGGACGACAGAGCAGTCTAGCAGTTACACTAGGAGCCAGAGACCCAGGGCTCCCAGATTCTATTCCTGACTGTAACTGATTCATAGTTTGACTTTGGCCAAATCATTTAACTTCCCTGTGCCTCTATTTTCTCATCTATAAAGGGGAGGAACCTCTCTTTTGTAAAATGCTTGAAGATTCTTGGATGAAAAAAATGCAAAGTATTGTTACTATTATGTCCTTGGTTTGCCTTCTCCAAAATGTCCAATATGCCCTTCCTGCAGTGTAATAAAAAATGAAGAATGACAGACTAACACAGCTGCTACTCTGAATCTTTCTTCTTTGTGAGCTCTGTCTTGCTAGGCGCTGAGCACCCACAGATCCTTCTGATGTCAGTGGACCTAGTCCTCTTTTCTCACTGCTGTAATTCAAAATGAACTCATGTAAGAGATAGGAAGAAGGAGGCCCAGTGAGGGTTGGAAGTTCTTAGCACATTACAGGAAACAGTTGGCATCAGGCCCAATGATGGGGAAAATCTCAAATGGGTTGGAATTTTGGTTTGGTCTGATAAACAACCCCAAGTTTAGATGTTTATCTGAATGTTTTAAACCGACTAAGATTTCAACTAGTATGGAGCTCTAATGAGAAGAGATTTTTTTTTTGTTTTTTGTTTGTATTTTGTTTTTCCCTCTAGGCTATTTCTTGTACTACTTCTGCTTATAGTAAGGTTGGATACAACATGAGCACAGTCTATCTCAATGTATATTTTCCCTTTCTGCACTGATTTTGGCCAGAATCCTCAAGCTGAGGTTTAACTGCTTTTTAATAAAAACATTGTACATTTTTGGTGGGGTCATGCAATGAAGCAGCATTTAACCACCGGGAACTGATTGAAATCTGGCTTGGGTCACATGCAGAATCAATTTAGTGGTTTCAGTTTAGTCCAGGATGAACACTTTTTCACATCATAAATCTTAGCACAGAGTTTGGTGTAATGGACAGTCTCTTCTCTGGTGACGTCTAGGATTGGAACAGGCAAGCTTTTAGGTCATGATTGAAGTACATTGGCTGGACTATGCCAGGCAGTTTGGTGCTGTCCATGCAAGATTAAATATTGTTTGACATCCAGGGGTGGCTCTAGCTTTTTCGCTGCCTCAAGCACAGCAGGCAGGCTGCCTTCAGTGGCTTGCCTGAGGGAGGCCTTGGTCCCATGGATTTGGCAGCTTGCCTGCGGGAGGTCCGCCGGTCCTGCACCTTCGGCGTGCCCGCTGCCAAATTGCAACCAAATCCGTGGGACCAGGGGCCTCCCTCACACAAGCCGCCAAAGGCTGCCTGACTGCCACCCTCGCAGGAGCCGGCAGGGCTCCCCCCTGCGGCTTGCCACCCCAGGCACATGATTGGAGTGCTGATGCCTGGAGCCGCTGCTAACAACTACAAAGCTTTGCTAGATGGCCTGCTATAGTGTTACTGTTGTGGCAGTTAGATACTAAAGACTGTGGAAAAGATTTGTGTTGGCAAAAGCAACAAGCAGAGGACGGCTTGGTTAGGAAAAAGCAGGGTCGTAGGAGGAATTTTACTTTATTTAATTTTCTATCACTAAAGCATCTTTACTGCTGGTTTGAAAAATATGGAACAGTAACAGGCAATTCATCCTAAAGTGACCTTTCCCAGTGCAAGTTCTCTTCTCGATATTTCTTCTAGACTGTAGACAACATTTTTGAAAAGTCATGTGAGTTTGCAATAACTGTGCAAAAAGTTCAGACTACAGGAGATAATGTCTAATAAAAGGAGCATGTGAAACTTAGGCACAAACACAAGCTTCTGCAGCTGTTACCAAATCACTTTTACCATTTGTTAGAACAAAGCACTCTTTAATTTGGTATTCTTAAATCTCAATGCTAAAGCATTTACGATTTAAGTAATTTCTGTTATGTTAAGTTTATAAGAAGCTGCACTAGCAATCATTAGGGTTTATATAGACAAGATAAATCCTGCTAACATAGGGTGACCAGATGTCCCGATAAAATCAGGGCTGTCCTGATATTTAACCCTTTGTCCCTCGTCCGGTCAATGTACGATCAGGACACCATTTGTTCCCCTATTCAGGTAAGGGGGAGGGATAGCTCAGTGGTTTGAGCATTGGCCTGCTAAACCCAGGGTTGTGAATTCAATCCTTGAGGGGGCCACTTAGGGATCTGGGGCAAAAATCAGTATTTGGTCCTGCTAGTGAAGGTAGGGGGCTGCACTCAATGACCTTTCAAGGTCCCTTCCAGTTCTAGGAGATAGGTATATCTCCATTTATTAAATCAGGAGGTGAGTGGGAGGGAGGCACTGACTCCATGGGTGTTCTGGGGTTGGAGCACCAATGGGAAAAATTTCAGCCAAGGTCCCCTGTCCTCCTCACCCCAGTGCACTGCGTCTCCAGTGCTTCCTGCTGCCTAACAGCTGTTTGGCAGCGCTATGCACTTTCCAGGAGAGAGTGGGGAAGAGCGGGAAAGCAGCGTGCTCAGGGTACAAGGTGGAGAAGAGGCAGGGGCAGGGACTTGGGAGAATGGTGGCAGATAGTTGGGCGGGAAGAGGCAGGGGATGGGCAAGCACTCAACTGTCAGAGGGGAAGTCAGTGCCATAGGGGTGAGTGGCGGGCGGGCAGGTGAAGAGATGAGCAAGCAAGCGAGGGGTGTGAAGGAGGTGAAGGATGGGTTGGGGACTGAGGAGGGATGCAGCAAGCCAGCAGGGGGCTAGGGGATGGGGAAAGATGCAGTTGGGAGGCAGAGTGGGAAGCGTGAGGGACCTAGGGGGCAGAGCCTGGGAAGAGTGGAGGTGGACTGTAGGCAGGGCTGACGGCACCCCAACGCGTTCTAATATTTTAGTGTTGTGATCTGGTCACTCTATGCTAATATCAGTGAGAGTTATGCTCACATATAGGAGTCTGCAATATGAACTGCTTTTGGTTCCTTGATTGCTTCCAATGTAGTACTGGGGGCCAAAGTTGCTTTTTGCCCTTTGTATTTGCTTACCCTATTGCAAGCATTTCACTCAGATGCAGATCTTGTAACAATTCATGCCATTGATCTCTGTAATGAAAGACTGAAACATGATCTACAGCAGGGGTGGGCAAACTATGGCCTGCCAGCCATTTTAATCTCGTCCTCGAGCTCCTGCTGAGGAGCAAGGTCTGGTGCTTGCCCTGCTCCTGCGACCCAGCTCCATGCGGCTCCTGGAAGCAGTGACATGACCCCCGACTCCTGCTCCTATGTGTAGGGGCAGCCTGAGAACTCCACTCTGCATGCTGCCACTGCCCCAAGCACTGCCCCCAGAGCTCCCACTGGCCAGGAACCGTGGCCCATGGGAGCTGAAGAAGCGGTGCCTGCAGATGGGGCAGCATGCAGAGCCGCCTAGCTGCGCCGCCAAATAGGAGCCAGATAAGGGACATGCCGCTGCTTTCAGAAGCTGCTTGAGGTAAGCACTGCCCGGATCCTGAACACCTGAGCCTCTCCCGGCTCCCCAACCCCCTGTCTCAGCCCTGATCCCCATCTGAACCCCTCGATCCTAGCCTGGAGCACCCTCCTGAACCCCAAATCCCTCCTCCCTAGCCACACCCCAGTGCCTGCAGCTCCAGCCCTGATCACCATTGCACTCCTTCCTGCACCCAACCCCCTGCCCCAGCCCTGATCACCCTCCCGCCCTCCAAACCCCTCGTCCCAACCCACAGCCCCCTCCTGCACCCTGTACGCATTTCTGGCCAGTGCCTGCACCCCCAACCAGAGCCCTCCCCTCCTCCTGCATCCCAACCCCAATTTTGTGAGCATTCATGGCCCCCCTACAATTTCTATTCCCAGATGTGGCCCTCAGGCCAAAAACTTTGCCCATCCCTGATCTATGGGGAATGAAGCATAAGGGTCACTTGAAAGATACAGCTAGTGCATTACAGATAAATCCTGGTTTTGATTACACCAGTGTAAATCCAAAGTGACTACAAATTGAGGATGAATGTGCCTGTCTGATTACTAGGGGTGCTAGCCACAAAGAGCACTTTACATTTGCTTTCTTAGATCACTTCTGAGTACAATTTCAGGAGGTGGTTGTTGAGATCTGCATGTTTTGGGTCCTGACTACTAAAGAGATCACCTACCTTTACATAGAGCTGTTACATTTGAGATCAGCTGGCATGTTTTTGCTAAGAGGAAGGTCTGGAGAACAGAGTCAAGGCATTTGATTGGAGGGGCCTCATTTCTGAAATTCAGTTCATCGGGTGTTCTGACGAAGTCCTGGTTTGTAGGCCTTTATAGTTTGGTATCATATTAACTTAATCTGTTTTCATGGGCATCTTGCAAGAGGATTTGTTTGAGAATTATATTGAGTTTTATTTGGATGGAGTCTGTTTGAGATCGATAGTTGTCAACATGTTGTGTATTAGTTTTTACACTTTGTACATAAATGGTCAGAGATAACAGATTAACCAGGTCTTGGTTGCAAGACAAATTAAAGATTTTATTACTAGCTTTAAAATTTGGCTTCTTTCATGATACTACTTCTGAGGTTCTCATGTGTTGTATATTACTGTATTCCATGAATCTGGAAAAGATTAATATACAAGTGGGAGGGTTGTGAGAGAATAACAGGAGCATCTGACTCATGTCATTAGAAATGCTAGCCCACCAGCTCAGCAAGAATGCCCTGAGGTGGGGGAGCGGGGAGACGGGACGAAGAAAAAATGTGGAAAACAAGGAATAGGGTGTTCAGTATGTAGATATGAATTTGTGTGTCCTGTATACATTTCACTTCACATGCACATACAGTCATGTGAAGGAATTGCCAAAAGGAATTGCCATGAGGAATTGCCAAAAATAAACATATTTCATGAAATTGGTTTAAAAAATTGCAATTTTGTTCCAGACTAGCTATTTTGTAGCCCAGAAATTTTGCGTTAAATGAAAATTTTACCAAAAAAATCATTTTGTGGTTCATTCAAATATTTGCATCTTTTTTGTGATCGATACTTTTATTTTCATAAAGAACAATAAAAAAATACAAAAAGTCTTATATATGTTACCAAATATAGCACATTTCACAGGATAACCTATAAAATTATGCAATTACACAACTTAACAAGTTGTCAAAGCTCCAAGCAAATATTTATCTTTTGATATAAACAAATAATCAGTAGAACAAAGTAGAATTCAAATTTTGAAACTCAAAAGCAGTCAATGTCACTCAAAACTGTTCCTATTGGGGAAAGGGGAGGGGTCCTCCCATTTTTTGTTTGGTAAAATCAGATCACTTTTACCAATTCATGTTTAATCCATCATTATATTGCTAGGTTGTTGCATGTTTTGTTAATATTTCATATAGACTAATTGGTGTGTGTGTGTGTGTGTTTACACCAGGGGTTGGCAACCTATGGCATGTGTGCCAGAGATGGCACGCAAGCCGATTTTTAATGGTCCCAGCAGGCAGCAGCGTGCCATTAAAAATCCTGCCCAGCCGGCTCTTCTCCACCCTCCGCCCCCTCCCATGGGGGCAGGGGGCAAGGGGCAGGAGGCAGAAGCTTGGTCCTGCCGCTTTCCACAGTGTACTGGGTTCCTGCCCCTCCTCCTCTTCCTCCTCCTCCTCTCCATCCCTCCCTCCCTGCTGGCCGATCAACTGATGGCCCTTGCGAGGGAGAGGGTGGGGGAGGGGCAGAGTCAGCGTGCTCACTGCTCCCTGCGGAGGCAGAGAAGAAGCGAGGGCAGGGCCTTGGGGAAGAGGTGGGTGGAATCGGGGCATATCCCCTCCAGCCCCCTGCCGTGAGCACCCCGCGACCCCAGCCCACACCCCACCTCACACACACTCAGCCCTCTGCCCGGAGCCCTGCAGCCCTGCACACCCCCCAGGCTCCTGCCCTGAGCCCTGTACCCCCTCACACACACCCAGCCCTCTGCTTGACTCCTTCAACCCCACCATCATGACCTCAACTCTGACTCTGGCACCCCCACACATACCCAGGCCCCCCACACCCCATGCCCTGGCACCTGCACCCCCCCTCACATGCTCCCAGCCCTCTGCCCTGACTCTTGCACTCCCCCACATCCCAAGCCCCCCCCACACCCATGCATCCCCCACATCCTCACCCCCACCCTGAGCACCAAACGGGAGCTCCTGCATCCCCTCCCCTCATTCCCATCTGCACCCCTCGCACCAAATGGGAGCTGCCCAGGAAAACGCTCCACACCCAAACCTCCTGCCCCAACCCTGAGCCCCCTCCCTCATTCTAGCTCCTGGCCAGACCCTACACCCCAACCCCCAGCCTGCTCCTTCACCCCCAGCCCTGTGCTCAGTGCACTCCCACCCTCAGCCTAGTGCAGAGAGAGAGGAAGAGAATGGGCCAGAACCAGGGAGAAGGTAGGTACCCACTGTATGTGGGCATGGCTGGGACCCCAGACCAGCAGCAGGCTGAGCAGGTCTGGCAGCCGGGATCCCGGCTGGCAGGAGCCAGCGGATGGAACCCCTGAGCGGCAGTGGGCTGAGCCGCTTAGCCCACTGCCGGTCTGGGGTCCTGGCTGCCAGCCCCGCACAGCCCGCTGCTGGTCTGGGGTTTTGGCTGCCGGTCCCTTGCCAGCTGGGGTCCCAGCAGCAGGCCCTGCTCAGCCTGCTGCTGGCCTAGGTGAATGGAACCCCAGACCAGCAGTGGGCTGAGTGGGCCAAGATCACTGCATAAGATCAACTTTTTAATTTAATTTTAAATGAAGCTTCTTAAATATTTTGAAAACCTGGTTTATATTACAATACAACACTAGTTTAGTTATATAATATATAGACTTAGACAGAGAGACCTTCTAAAAAACATTAGAATGTATTACCGGCACGTGAAACCTTAAATGAAGGTGAATAAATGAAGACTCGGCACACCACTTCTGAAAGGTTGCCGACCCCTGGTTTACACTTTGATCTCCTCTAATAAGTTTACTAGCAGTCACCACACAGTGAGATGCCACAGTTTCTTCTCTCTACTTGGAAAGGGAAATAACTGAGGTACTGAACTTTGAGGAATCCATTAGCAAATGCCAACTTTCTAAGAGCAGCCACTGTGCGTGCATGTGTGTGTATAAAAATGAGTACATAATGGAGTGGAGTGATATAAAGTGTAGATGGGGGAGGGGCTATTCCACATTTAAGGAGAAAAGGGAAAGGAAATCTTTGTGGCAGGTATGATTTTTTTTAACTGTCTGAAGCATCTCAGGGATTTACAATATTTAGTTCTTATACAGAGCTTTTCTTTTATAGATCTCAATTGCTGTACAAAAGGAAGGTAAGTGTTATCCCAGTGGAGGAACATTAGGGAGCAGATGGTGGTTAAAATCATCAAAGGTTTATAAATATAAATGCAATGTTTATATGGATATGACCACCATATAGTAATGTATATTATGCATTATAAGTGGTGGTCTTATTTAAGCCCCTGTCATAGTTTTTGCCATATCTTATTATTCTTACAGGTATATACTATCTGCTAGAGAAGTCAATTCTCCATCTTACTTTAAATGCAGTTGTGGGCTGCTAATTTTGAGCATAATATCAGTTTCCTGTCCTGCTTACAGTAATGGGTTGTTATTTGTGAACGGATTGTTGGATTTTTTGTTTGCTTTAGTTCTTGGGGGCAGTGCTATGGCAAAGAGGTGTGTTTTACAATGACTTGAATTTGGAAAAGATAGGAAAGAAAAGAATCCTAACTTCCTTATAAGGATGAGAGAACATATCCAATATTGCAGGCCTAAGCTGTGGGACAGAATGTAGTGTATATCGTCCATCACAGTACTAGTATCTAAGTACAAAGGACTTAGTAAAGTAACTGTGAACAAATCTAAGAATACTATTTAAGGCAACAATCTCCAAACTTTTATGGGTTGTGTGTCCCTTTATCCCTGTCCGGGTGCCGCCCCCACCCCCTGGGCTGGGAGCAGGGCTGTGGCTGGGGGCGGGGAAGGGGAGAGAGGTGCAAACAGGGGTAAGGGGGCCAAGGCAGTGGTCGCAGTTGGAGATGGGGCTGGGGCTGGGAGCAGGACTGCAGCCAGGGGCCAAGGCTGAAGCAGAGCCACAGCTGGGCTGTGGTGGGGGCCAGCAGCTGGGTCTGCAGCCAGGTATGGCTCTGCTCCCAGAATGCCTCCAGCCTGTGGTTCTGCTCCCAGAATGCCTCCAGCCTCAGCCCTGTTCTGGGAACGGACTGGGGGCGGGGCGAGAGTGGAACCAAACCAAGACTGGGGATGGGGCCAGGTGCAGGGATGGGGATGCAGCTGGAGGAGGATCAGGAACAGGTCCCGCCACACTCCTCCTGGACGTTCCTCCATGCCTCCCTCGGGGGATGCTCCCCACAGTTTGAGGACCTCTGATTTAAGGCAATTTTTTCACATAGTTTCTTTATGCACAGAAGTATTATAATTTTCTCAAATCCACTTTTATTCTGTCTCTCTTTTCCCTCTTCTAGTGAAACAGTAAAAAAGAGCCAGTAAGGCACTCTTCCTATAAAAAAATGTACCAGTGTCTGCGTTACTTTGGTCACACACACAAATGCAGACAGGCGGGAAGAAAGGCTACAAGTGTTACTCATTATACTGACTGCTTAACTTACTCACTATTTTGCCATGTGTGGGTAATGTGGTCATTATAAACCATGGCTCATCAAACTCATACACACCCTTCAAAGATATACATGTGATTTATTTCCTATAAGTAAAACCTACCATGTTTTTGTAATTATATATTTTAAATAAATACTTATTTTTGGTAAAGTGTCCTATTCATTTTCAACTTCTTGGTGAAAAATATTATATAATTTCATGGACTTCAGTGGCATTAATTCTGACTTAGACTCGTGAAAGTGTGATGAAAATCAGGACTGTTGTCTGTAATTTGCATTGAAAAGCAGCTACTGTGCCTGAATAATAACTTGATAAATTTGTTTAGAGTTCTAAATATTTTGTGTTGGGTGTGCTGATCTGGCTGGATGATTAATAAGAGGGAGCATACAGTATCTTTTCATTGTATAAAAGGGACAGGTATGGTTGGTACTAAATTAGATAATGCACATAATATTCCTTGGCTATAGAAATACATAGATGATTTTAAATATGACATTAAAATCTCTCTAATATGAGGGTAATATACTAGTGGGCTAGTTTTTGGCGCCACTGAAGTCTGTACAAAAGGGAGAACTTGGCCCCCTTGTATTTAGTCTGCTCTGGCTGTGCAGGGCTACAGGACTGTTGAAATAATCCCCATCCAGATCCCAGTAATATTCACATAGTTAAATCTTAATCCTTAGACTAATATCTGTGATGGTCATTGGCGTAAGCTAAGCATTTCTAGTAAAAAGCTTTCTTTCAGCCTTATGATCAGCCCCATTGAATGACTCAATGATTAACTGAATATTTACTTCTGGGAGTACCAGGCTGCTTTGATATTAAAATATCTGCAGCATACCAATAGTCTGTGGGTAACCCCAACGTTCCAAAGTTCCTGAATTGTTTCCAGATACTGGGCTAACTCTCTCAAACCTTTTTCTCTCTTACTGTGATCACTCAGAAACCATGTATGCTCTAAACATGGTCTTTCTGCTCAATTTGTAGTAATTACTGAAACTTCCATATGTACTGAGTGGGCTCGTTGTGATTGTGTAATGGATGATGGCGTGGGAAACAAGCACAGAAACTGGAAGTGCTGGAGAATTGCAAAGAATCAGTCTTGATGAAGGAGCACATTTAGTCACCAAATCTGTGGCTGGGGATTCACATCAATGCCAGTTTTATGACTTGGATTTAGACAGAGGAAAATAATTCAGCAGCAATTATTCAGTAAATTATTAGGTTTGGAATGGACAGTTACTAAAAGTTCAAAGTCGGAACCTAGCTGTTTCTATTAAAGCTCTTCCTTGACTACTATAGCACTGATATTGCTTACATGCAAGCAGGATAGCATCCTAAATGTAAGTTTTGAAACACAACCTCTTATAAAATCTGACTAAACTTGTACAGAGTTTTGGTGAAATAGTCTGATAAGCTTTGAGAAGACAGTTTATCACAAGTCACACTTCAGTAAAGTTCCATCCCCCTGAGAGTGCTCTCACTTATCTTTTCTATTCTGGTTCTCTTTATTACGCCACCAGGAAATTCAGTCTCTACAGCTCATCCAAGGCCCTCTTGTCTCTATAAGCTACCATCTTTTAATGACCCTGCTACAGGTATGAGGAAAAGAATCATACCACTGATGCAAGTGGAATCAGGGTCAACTCAACTTATCTATAAAACAGGAATAACAAATTACCACATTTTGGTGCCATATCCTGTACTCACTCAGCTAATGGAACTCCTGTTAATTCAATACATGACAGAATAAATAACCAGACAGCATTCGGTATGCAACTGCTTGACAGCTCATTCAATATTTCAGATAAGAATAATCCCACTTTGTAAACACAAGTAAATATAAATACATTAACATGAATTTCTGGACTGAATAAAATGCATGTTTTAGAGTCTGATGAACACTAAAGTTAAAATGAATAAGGGTGATACATTGCTACAAAGCCAGAACGTTCAATGCCCTCTCTGGCACTCCTTCCTTAGATAATGCTATTGTGCTTCTTAAAAAAAAAAAAACAAAATAAAATAAAAAACATCACACAGATTGAGGGAAATGCATGAACATCAGCTGTCAATTTGATAGTTGATCAGCCTGTGCTTGCAACTTTAATATTGCTTAAACAGAAGGAGTTACAGGCAAGTCTCATCTTACGCAGGGGTTCCGTTCCACGGTTAGTGCATAAAGCAAAAACCGTGTATAGTGAAATACTCATTGAGTTGAATGGTGGGTGGAATCACCCGCAGTACAGATGCAGTTTTTATACTGTTGTTTTTCTTTTTTTCCCCTGTTTTTGCCAACTGTGCAAAGCTGAATTAGCGCATGTTAAATGCACCTAAGATGCGACTTGCCTGTACTGCATTTTGCCCTCACTGACACAATGAAACCCAATGCCTTCAGTAGGATTTCTGGGGTGTAACTGAAAGCAGGATTTGGTCTAGTAAATGCAATAACCATCCTGATTTTGGGGATGAGAGAGAGAGAGAGACTGTGTGATATCTAGAGAACACGTCTAGCTTTGGTACAGATGGCACCTGGGAAAAAACTGCCATGTGCCTTCAATAAGAATGAAGATTTAGTGGGATGTTGAGAAGTTTGTGGAAAAGACCAACTTCAGGCCTGGTCTACACTGGGGGTGCGGGATCGATGTAAGATACACAACTTCAGCTATGGGAATAGCGTAGCTGAAGTTGACATATCTTATTTCGACTTACCTTCCATCCTCATAGCACAGGATCGATGGCTGCAGCTCTCACGTCGACTCTGCTACCACCGCTCACCCTGGTGGAGTTTCAGAGTTGACAGGAGTGCATTCGGGAATTGATATATCGCGTCTAGATGAGGCGCAATGTATCGATCCCCAATAGATCGATTTCTACTCGCCAATCTGGCGGGTAGTCTGGGTGTACCCTTAGTTTCAGTGAAAAGATTAAATGAAGTACTGTATTGAGCTGCTGCTGTATGGAAAATCATAGTCACAAACAAACATGGAATAGTAAATGGGGTGACTACGCAGACACAGGTGCTAAAACAATGCTTGAATATGGGGAAGCACAGCGCTGCCAGAACTGATTGTCTTCAAAAAGTAACCTTGAAGGCTGGGCCTAAAACCTAAATCTCCAGGAAAGCACGCAAAGAAGCAAGGTGAAATGAATTGGGAGACAAGTGTTTCTGACTTTGGTGGTGTGACTTTGTTATTCTGACAACATTTTGAGGTAATATCTTTTATTGAACCAATGTTTGTTGGTGAGAGGGACAAGCTTTCGAGACAGAGCTCTTCTTCAGATCTGGGAAAGGAACTATCAGCATCACTGCAAAATGCAAGGTAAAACAGATTGTTTAGCATGGGTAGTTAGCACATACAAGTAGACAGCCTGTTAACAACCCTGTAGTCGGGATTTCCTTTACATGTTATGAGACAGACAAGGTGGATAAGGTGGCTGAGGTAATAGCTTTTGTTAAACCAACTTCTGTTGGTGGAAGAGAAGCTTTCAAGCTTCACAGAACTCTTCTTTGGGTGTGGAAAAATAGCCAGTGTCTCAGAGGATACAGCTACACTACAATAAAAAGCCCATGGCACAGAGTCTCAGAACCTGAGTCAATTGACTCAGGCTTCTGGGGCTAAAAATTGCAGTGTAGATGGTCAGGCTCAGGTGAGAGCCTGGGCTCTGAGACTCACCTTTCTCGTGGGGTTTCAAAGTCCAGGCTCCAGCTCCAGGCCCAGAACATCTACACTGCAAGTTTTAGCCCCACAGCCTGAGCCCAATTAGCCTGAGTCAACTGATCTGGGTCAGTCAGAGCTTTGCTGTGGGTCTTTTATTGCAGTGTAGATATACCCAGAGTGTCACAGCTAAATATAAGGTGAAACAGATTAAGCATAAGGAGTTAACACATGTTGCAAGAAACCATTCAAAATGAAGTGGAAATTAACACCTCTGTGGTCATAGGACAAGGAGTTAGCTTGCAAACTGTAATGAGTCATAAAACCAGTCTCTGATACCATGATTTTTAGTATCTGGCAGAATTACGAGTTTAAGTTTCTAAGCTTGACTTTTGAAGGGGTAGCACAGGTTTCCTTTGAAGACTAGGACTGTGAAGTCACATATGGAGTCGTTGCTTTGAAAAGGGTTCACCCATGGATGATAAGAGTATTTTTGTCTCATCATTTTTCTGTGCAAATTCATTTGAGAGCATAATAATTGTCTAGTTTCACCCACATAGTTGTGGTCTGGCATTTCATGCACTGGATGAGGTACACCACATTTTACGACAGGCATCTGTAAGAGCCATGGATCTGAAGTGGTGTGTTGTGTGTGGGGGGTATTGATTATCATAGGAGTGAAGATAGGGCTGCAGGTTTTGCATCTGTTTGTTCTGACCTGATTTGGTGCCATTTTGAGTAGGTGTGTCATGGTCTGTGAAGAGTTTGCTTCTGAGGATAAGCTTGGTGAGAATGATAGTTTATTTCAAGGACAGAAGAAAGGTTGTGGTCCCCTATCAAGTACGGAGTTATATTTCTTTGATGACCCATATGGTTTCCAGTGTGGGGTGGTAGGTAACAATTTGGAGTGTACAGTTTTTTGTTTTCCTATACTAAAATAAGCTCTCGGGGTATTTGGATGACCCATTGCATGATATGATCTGCTTCTCTGATGAAGTATCCTTGTTTGGTGAAGGGGTTTTTAAGTGTGTTATCCCAGACTTTCTCCTTGGAGCATATTCTGTGTATGAGTAACTGGCTGTAGGTAACAGATTTCTTGGTGTGTGTGGGGTGCTTACTCGCTCTGTGGAGGTATGTGTGGTGATCTGTGGGTTCTTTGTAGATAAAACCTGTCGGGTTCTAATGCTGAAGCTGATTGTCGTATCCAGGAAGTTGATGGTGATGTGGAAATGTTCTAGAGAGTTTGATGGATGGTAATGGCTACTGTAGCTGTGGTGGAAATGTAAGAGTTTAGTTCCTCTTTCCAAAGGATGAAAATATCATTGGTGTATTGCTTTTGTGGTGCATTTTCCTCATAATTCTTCCATGAGTTGCCTCTTGAAGATATTGGCATATTGCGGAACCGTCCTAGTATCCATGGTTGTTTCCATGGTTTTGGACAAAGTGTTTATTGTTAATTGCAAGGTTGTTATAGGTGAGGATGAAATAGATGAGTTTGATTGTGGTTATGGTGGATATCTGAGTACTGTCCACTGTCTTGTAGATATTTCAGGCAGGCAGTCATGCTGTCATAGTGAGGGATGTTGTTGTATAGGGAAGTGATATCCATGTTGGAAAGGATGGTGTTCTGAGGTGGAAGATTAATGTTGTGGCATTTCTGGAGGAAGTTGGCTGTGTCTTGGAGGAAACTGGCCTTTTATGTGTTGAGTGGTCTGAGGATGGTTTCTAGGAGTCCCAGTATTACTACAATAAGAGTGCCATGCCCAGATATAATAGGTCTACCTATGTTCCCCTGTTTATGTATCTTAGAAAGCAGGTAGGAGGTCCTTGGAGTGGGCTTGTGTGGGATGAGGACGTAGAATTTCTCTGGGAGTTGTTTGGGGAAGGGTTTGATGACATCCTTAAATTCCTGTGTGAATTGTGGCGTGATGTCTTGTTTGAGTTCTTAATAGTAGATGGCATTGGAGTGTTGTCAATTGTCTTCATTGATATAGTCATCACAATTGAGGATTATGACATTGCCCCTTTTGTCTGCTGGTCTGATCACCACTGGGTGATTGGTAGAACCCTACCAAATTCATGGTCCATTTTGGTCAATTTCACAGTTATAGGTTTTTTAAAATAGTAAATTTCATGAGTTCAGCTATTTAAATCTGAAATTTGTTGTAATTGAAGGGGTCCTGACCCAAAAAGGAGTTGTGTGTGGGGTTTTTTTTTGCAAGGTTATTGTAGGGGGGTTGCTGTACTGCTACCCTTATTTCTACACTGCTGCTCGTGGCAGTGCTGCCTTCAGAGCTGGGCAGCTGGAGAGTGGTGGCTGCTGGCTGGGAGCCCAGCTCTGAAGGCAGAGGTGCCGCCAGCAGCAGCGCAGAAGTAAGACTGGCAGCCACGACTCTCCAGCCACCCACCTCTTAAGGCAGAAGTGCAGAAGTCAGGGTGGCATGGTATGGAAGTGCCACTCTTACTTCTGCGCTCCTGCTGGTGGGGCGCTGCCCGCAAAGCTGGGTGCCCGGCCAACAGCTGCTGCTCTCCTGGTGCCCAGCTCTGAAGGCAGTGCAGCAATAAGGGTGGCAATATTATGACCCCCCCTGCAACTCCCTTTTCGGTCAGGACCTCCAATTTGAGAAATTCTGGTCTCTCCTGTGAAATTGGTATAGTAAAAGTAAAAGCACATAGAAGACCAGATTTCATGGGTGGAGACCAGATTTCACAGTCCATTATGCATTTTTCATAGCTGTGAATTTGGTAGGGCCCTAGTGATTGGATTTCAGGGACCATATAGTTATCTAGTCAGCAGTGGAAAGCTTGTGTGGATGTGAAGTTTGTTAAGGATTTCAGTCAACATTTTTTTCTTGATGCAGTCGATGTAATTAAGTGTGTGGTTTCATCTGCTGGGAGGTGGCTGGTCAGATTCTTTTTTTCTTATGCCTATTAGTGGGGATGGGGTAATTCTGAGTGGTGTTATCTTTGTTGTGGAAGAATTCTTCTAGTTCTCGACATTAGTATGATGTCATGTTCTGTGGTGGGGCAGAAGTTCAGTCCCTTGGAGAATACAGATAATTGAACTCTGCCTAGAGGTGGTCTTGATAGGTTGATAATGTAGGGGTGTCATGTACTGTCCATGTGGTGGGTCCTGCTATCATGGTTTTTCCCCACGGTGAGTTGCGGAGTTGTAGTTAGTTCTGCTTCTTGGTTTTGTGTTGGATGGCTGTCTCCGGGTTTTGTTTTGGTGTGTTTTTTTAATAGTTGTTTTGGATTTCCTCCATGATCTCCAGATTGGTTTCCTGAATGTGTCCTTCCAGTGTGGGAGCATATGATGATTTCTTGTTTGAAGTGATCACTTCTGGAGTATCTCTTTTAAAGACCCAATCCTGCAAGGCACTGAGCATTCTCAACTCCTAAATCAGAAAAAATTCAGAGAGCTCAGGACTTTGCAGGAGGCTGCTAAGCATCTTGGTAGATCAGGCCTTTAAAAAATAAATTCAATATTATGAATATAGTATATGTTCCAGTGATGATACAAACACATTGTCATGGCAATAGAATATAATGAAAGAGGGCAATGCTTTAACTAGCACCTATGTATGTAGTCTATCTAGGCACAATATCCCCCAAAGAAGTGGTACTAGCTTTATATAATGTCCTGATTAACATGTATACATGCTAAGCCAAAAATGCAGTCATCCTTTTGTTATAAGCATTATCAGACTATACTCTTTGAATGTCTGTTTCCTGGTTTTTAATAACTAAACGAGTCTTTCTATAAATACAAAACCCTATCATCAGAGGAAATCTCACTGACCTGGCACCTATGACCCAAAATGTTTGATTGTCCAAACTGATTATTTGACAGATCTGTAACAAAAAGCACATCTTGTCTTGTTGACAAATACTACATGCATGATACAGAACAGATGTTTTGTTTGAGTAAGATTATGGTTAAAACACTGAAAGGAACATGACCGGATATCATTAATTAAGAAAAAATCAACAACTGTTCTGAAGTTTAATTGAGAGTAGTTTAATCTCCATTTGAAAACAAACTATTGAGATAAGCAGTTAGTGAAGTTTGTGACTAATTCAATGCCTGAGCAACAATGACAGTGAACAGAATTCAGGAACAGAGAATAGAAATGAAGTGAAGAGTAAATTGTCTTTTACTCCCAACTTCAGAATTAAAATTAAACAAGTCCAGCTTCTTCCTGTCACTTTCATATAATTCAAAACAAATCATCAATCTTTCCAGCTAAAGTAATCTTTATGATCAGTATAATCCTATATAGGCAGAAATAGTTCTATGGTGGGTGTGTTTGTAGAGGGAGGCGTTTTCCATGAAATTATGCTTACACTTTTACGAGGAAGTGAAATGAATGAGACACTTTCTGATAGGTCTTTCAAAGTAATTTCCATTCATCACAAATCTATAAGCCCACAGGCAAATTCACGTGGCCTTATTCTCGCTTACACTAAGGCCCCTTTGCAGCACTCTGGCAGTGCAAAGGGATTTTAAAGACAATGTAAAAATACTTTATATCCATTGTAAGGCCCCTTTATCCTACCAGAATAGTGTGATGGGGCCTTAGGATAATAAGAATTAGGCCCTTTACAATTTTCGAGGCAATTCTTGCTTGTTTTGAGTAGTATCATATTCCACAAGAAATCCCTCTGGAGTTAATGGGAATATTCACAGAATAAACTACTACAATGTAGGGTGACCAGATAGAAAGTTGGGATAGGGAGTGGGGCGAAATAGGAAAAAACATAATAAGATATTAAAAGATATAAGAAAAAAGCCCCGAATATCGAGAGTGTTCCTATAAAATCAGGACATCTGGTCACCCTACTACAATGGGAATAAGAGTGGCAGAAAAAGACCCTTTATCTGTAGTGGTGTCTGATCTGACGAGTTGAGAGGGAACAAGCACGGGTCTAGACTGGTTTGTAATTAGTCCTGTTGACAGTGATAAGCCAGAATCAAGCACTGAAGTTCTAACCCTTGACATAAGTTGCATGCAGGGGGTTGGAAGCTCCCTGTAAATGTGGTGGAACAGAGGGATAAGAGGGTGAGTTAGGGGAGCTACTAAGAGGGGTGAGGAAACTGCTGGCTCCAGGCTAGAAGAGTCATCCCAATAGTTCCTTCTACTGGTCCTACGGCAATTCCTCAGTGGTTGGTGCCTGGTACCTGTGTCCCTATATGTTGGCAGTTGGCATCATGTATACTTATGCCCCCACCCCAGTGGCTGGTGCCCTGGATGCCTCCGCCATGGTGCCTGTGCCTTGTCTTGTCTCCCACCACACCCCAGTGGGTGGTTTGGGGGCTCCCGAGGCTGGGCATGTCCATCAACACTAATGGTGGCTGGAAGGTGGGACCTAGCTGGCCCGGGGTGTCATACCTACTCTCCGGTGGCTGGCCCAATCTTATGCACTATGGCAGCTGCTTCAGACCCTTCCCCGGGTCCTGCTCTCACCTCTGAGATAGTGTGATATGCAAATCACTGTGGATCCAGAAAGGTTCCATCACCCCTGGTTAGTTCTCTGCTGTCTCTCCACTTCTATGACACAGCGTATTAGGTTGCCAGTATATCTTGCTTTCTTTATCCTCCCACACTCAGGTTCGTAGGGCATTCACCTGTTTCTGACACTTATTTTGGTCTTGTGCTGCTTTGCTCAGGCTTCTGAGTGTCATGCTGATGGATTTGGCTTCCTTCTCTATGTTCTGCCTAATGTTTCTCTAGTCACCATTTTTTATCTGTTCAGGTGGCACTCATTAGCAATTGACATAGAAGTCATTGGTGGCTCTCAAGCTGTTTGGAGTGGCTCATGAGTGACAGTACCAACCTCAGGGCAGACTTAAGAAGCAGGCACAAACCCCACACTGGTTCTATACTTTGATTTCACCTACAAAGTATCAAGTGTGAACTCTCCCAGCACTACAACAGCCTTCACATAAAGTCACAGACAGTCCCCCTTGGATACTCCAGTTGATCTTGCCAACCAGGTAAGCTTGCCTTTGTGATAAATGGTCCCTTACATCAAAAAATCACAATAATATTCAGGTTGCTCCCAGTACCAAAGGATTGGTCACTTACCCCATGTAAACTGCACCTCAGAACCTACCCCAAAGATAAGGCTTGTAGCCAATCCGATAATAAATTAACTAAAGATTTATTAATTAAGAAAAAAACAAGTTATTTACAAGGTTAAAGCAAGTAAACATAAACACACAAATGAGTTAGTCTTAGGTTCCAAGAGGTAATAAAAGCTGCTGTAATATGCAAGCTCTATAAAAGTTCGAGGGTTAACTTAGGCCAAGCACAGGGGATCCCTTGCTTATGCTTAGAAATCTTGCCCTCTTCAAGGGGTTATCTTCACATATAGCACTGCAGCTGTAGCACTTTAATGAAGACACTCCTACACTGACGGGAGAGCTACCAACTTCACGGTCCATTTTGGTCAATTTCATGGTCATGGGATTTTAGAAATAGTAAATTTCATGATTTCAGCTATTTAAATCTGAAATGTCATGGTGTTGTAATTGTAGGGATCCTGATCCAAAGAGGAGTTGTGGGGGAGGGAGCAAGGTTATTGTAGGGGGGTTGTGGTACTGCTACCCTTATTTCTACATTGCTGCTCGTGGCGGTGCTGCCTTCAGAGCTGGGCAGTTGGAGAGCGGTGGCTGCTGGCTGGGAGCCTAGCTCTGAAGGCAGAGGTGCCGCCAGCAGCAGCACAGACGTAAGACTGGCAGCCGCCACTCTCCAATCACCCACCTCTGAAGGCATCAATGCAGAAGTAAGGGCGGCATGGTATGGAAGTGCCACCCTTACTTCTGCGCTCCTGCTGGTGGGGCGCTGCCTACAGAGCTGGGCACCCGGCCAACAGACGCCGGTCTGCTGCTGCCCAGCTCTGAAGGCAGCACAGAAGTAAGAGTGGCAATACTATGATTCCCCCTAAAATAACCTTATGACCTCCCTGCAACTCCCTTTTTAGTCAGGACCCCCAATTTAAGAAATTCTGATCTCCCCCATGAAATTGATATAGTAAAGGATAAAAGCACAGAAGACCAGATTTCACAGTCCATGACACTTTTTTCATGGCTGTGAATTTAGTAGGGCCCTACCCATCGGTGTAGCTAATCTACCTTCCTGAGAGGCAGTAGCTATGTCAATGGGAGAACCTCTCCTGCTGACATAGTGCTGTCTACATGGGGGAATAGTTTGCTATAATTGTGTTGCTCTGAGTCCCCCTGCCCCTCCCTCTGGGTGGTTGACCCTTGTTCCTCTGCAAGGGGCTCTCACTCTGAAGAGAAGTGGCCCCAGCCCCCCTTGAGACTGTTGTCCGCTGGCTGCCTGAGCCCTGCAGCCCAGGCCCCAGCCTACCTGGAAGACTGTGTTTGCTGGCTGCCTGAGCCCCTCCCAGGCTATAGCCAGCCCTTTGAGACTGTTGGGGCAGGCAAGCCCAGTACTCAGGTAAACAGAGACAACCCTGGAGACAGGCTATCGCTGCCCTCCAGGGACCTCCCTCCTCTGGGGTGAGTGAGGAAGCATTACACGGTCCATGATCTCTAAGAGTAAATGTGTGTTCAAATATGATGAGTAAGATTAAATTAATTGTGTGGCAAGTCTACTGACTTCAAAGAAATTGCATAAGGGATGAAACTATCACCATTTGTTTATGCTTTTAATCTAATACATTTGCAAGTTCCCTCAATCTTAAAACTCCTTTTCAAGAAAGTGGTTACAGCCACTTAGATTTCCATGTAACTGGCCAGAGGAAATAGCCCGTGTAGATGAGATTCTCCTAAGCAAGTTTCATTCTATCTAAAGTAGCATCTGGCTATTATAAATGTAGGGTTTTTTTGGCTAATGTGCAATATAATGTCTTACAGCTGTGCACCAAGAAAATTGCTTTTAGTCACACTCACACAGAATACCAGGAGTCCCCCCGCACCACCACCACCACCAGGCTTTTCTTATGAGTATCACAATTTATGTGCTTAGTCACTGGGGTTATAAATAGACCAATCACTATGCTCTGTGGAAATGAATAGCTTAGATATGTGGCTAGTTGTGTAAGTGAGAATTGTGAGAAAACAGTCTGAATGTAATTCAGTGGCAGAAGTAATTTAAATATATTTAAAGGAAAGGTCCTCTGCACACATATGAAATTATTTCTCACTGAGAGTGAAATTTGTTCCCCCAAATTCCCACATAAAAGCTCAACTATTTGGGCTCTGTGTGGGTGGAGTGCAGGAAGGCTGAAGATGCCAGTAATGATTATATAAATCCAAGCCATTGCTTTGTATAGTCTGGCTTCTGGTCATGAACT
Source organism: Gopherus evgoodei (assembly GCF_007399415.2). NCBI lineage: Eukaryota > Metazoa > Chordata > Testudines > Testudinidae > Gopherus > Gopherus evgoodei. The sequence goes on from NC_044329.1 coordinate 77,770,094, forward strand.
TCCAGTTTACAATATTTCAGATTGTACTTATTCTTTATTGAAAAAAATCTGCTGACTAATTATTCAGCCCAGTAGAGAACAAACTTGTAATGATGTAAGTTTCTCAAGGCTTGTTGGCATTTCTTATAGCAAGATGTTTTCTGTTAGAATTAATATCTCTATTTGCTTCATTATTCCTGGCATGACATCCAGTTATTTGAAACATCTGTTAGACTATGACCTATACGAGCTTGGCTTGAGAATAATAAAGAGTCTATGTATGGTTTTAAGGTTTAATGATGTGAGTGGAAAAACACTCCAACTGACTTCAATAGGCTTTGAATCAGGCCCTAAGAAAGAAGTATTACCGTACTCTTCCCCTCTGAATTGCATGACTCCCTCTTCTCTGAAAATCTCTGAATTAAAGGTGAGCCCAAACCAAAATTCCAGTTCCGAACACTCCACATACTTTGGCCAGGTCCAGACTAGAGCTTTAAATCGATTTTAAGAGCTTTAAATCGATTTTAAGCTGTAACCGTCCACACTACAGAGTGCATAAAATCGATTTTAAGGGTCCCTAAAATCGATTTTGGAACTCCATCAAAACGAGAGGAGTAACCCCAAAATCGATTTTTTAAAATCGATTTTATGATAGTGTGGACGGCCATCGAAGTTAATGGCCTCCGGGAGTATCCCACAGTGCTCTAGTGGCCGCTCTACACAGGTAAAGGTACTCTTCTGCTGGCCAGGTAAACAGGAAAAGCCCCGGGAACTTTGAAATTCCATTTCCTGCTTGCACAGCGTGGAGCTCTCAGCAGCAGAGAGAACAATGCAGTCTCCTGAAAATAGGAAAAGAGCTCCAGCATGGAGCACACAGGAGTTACAGGATCTGATAGCTGTATGGGGAGAAGAGTCGGTGCTTTCAGAACTGCGCTCGAGCAGAAGAAATGAGAAAACCTTTGAAAAAATTTCTAATGCCATGCGGGAGAGGGGACATACCAGGGACTCGTTACAGTGCCGAGTGAAAGTGAAAGAGCTCAGACAGGCGTATCAGAAGACCAAAGCAGCAAAGGGCAGGTCAGGCTCTGCCCCCAAAACATGCCGGTTCTACGACGAGCTTAACGCAATATTGGGGAACAGCGCAACGACGAACCCCCCCTTGTCTGTTGATTCAGAGGTGGGCGTCGTGATTCCTGCAACTACGGAAGATTTATTTGATGGCGATGATCAGGATGATGAGGACCAAGAGGAGGGGGCTCCAGCAGAGAGCACAGAGCATTTTATCCCCCCAAACAGCCAGGATCTTTTCCTCACCCTTACTGAGGTTCCCTGCCAGCCATCTCAAGGCATTACTCCAGAAAATGAAGCTGAGGGACCGTCCTCTGGTGAGTGTAATTTTTCTTACCTTTCCTAAAACACTGACCCATGAGGTGGTTTTTAGAAAAGTCTCCATCCTGCTTGTTCGGGGAATGCGAGAGCAAAGCAGGGAAGGAGAGCAGCCTCGCCGCGGTTTGCTCTCCCGTTCCACGAACCACCCAGCAAACCGCAGGCAAGGAGACCTGCTTTTTTGGTGGAATGCGAGAGCAAAGCAGGGAAGGAGAGCAGCCTCGCCGCGGTTTGCTCTCCGGTTCCCCGAACCAACCAGCAAACCGCAGGCAAGGAGACCTGCTTGTTCGGGGAATGCGAGAGCAAAGCAGGGAAGGAGAGCAGCCTTGCCGCGGTTTGCTCTCCCGTTCCACGAACCACCCAGCAAACCGCAGGCAAGGAGACCTGCTTGTTCGGGGAATGCGAGAGCAAAGCAGGGAAGGAGAGCAGCCTTGCCGCGGTTTGCTCTCCCGTTCCACGAACCACCCAGCAAACCGCAGGCAAGGAGACCTGCTTGTTCGGGGAATGCGAGAGCAAAGCAGGGAAGGAGAGCAGCCTCGCCGCGGTTTGCTCTCCGGTTCCCCGAACCAACCAGCAAACCGCAGGCAAGGAGACCTGCTTGTTCGGGGAATGCGAGAGCAAAGCAGGGAAGGAGAGCAGCCTCGCCGCGGTTTGCTCTCCCGTTCCACGAACCACCCAGCAAACCGCAGGCAAGGAGACCTGCTTGTTCGGGGAATGCGAGAGCAAAGCAGGGAAGGAGAGCAGCCTCGCCGCGGTTTGCTCTCCGGTTCCCCGAACCAACCAGCAAACCGCAGGCAAGGAGACCTGCTTGTTCGGGGAATGCGAGAGCAAAGCAGGGAAGGAGAGCAGCCTCGCCGCGGTTTGCTCTCCCGTTCCACGAACCACCCAGCAAACCGCAGGCAAGGAGACCTGCTTGTTCGGGGAACGCGAGAGCAAAGCAGGGAAGGACAGTAGCTTGATTACCAGTACAATCTACTACAGGGATTACTAGCCATTATTAACTTCCCATTTTCTCCGGACAAGGTCTGTGTGCTTCCCTGACCTGCGTCTGAGCAGAACTCTCTGTCCTCAGCCACAAGCAATAAGTATTAAAGGAATCCTAAGGTGACCTTGTGGTAAAGTAAAATGTTCAAGGTTCGGTAACAGGCACAGGTCAGTGAGGAGAAAGACTGTATGAATGGTTGTGTGAAATGTGTCTCATGATTCTTTTATCACTCTTTCCAAACCCCACCCCCCCACACACAGCTGCACATTTCTCCAGCCTCCCTCTCGCTTCTCATCCACGTGGGGGGGGTATCATAAGAAGATTGAGGAAAAGGAGGACGCGTGAGGACATGTTCACCGAAATTATGGCAGTGACCCGTACAGAGAGAGCTCAGCAGGGAGACTGGAAGCAATTGGTCGCAAAGTACAGGGAGGCTGCCAGTCAACGCGAAGACAGGAGGGACGCCAAAAATGATGTCAGGTGGCAGGAAGATCAGCGCTGGCGAGCAGCAACTCTGGATCTTCTTCGTGATCAGACTGACATCCTCCATGATATGCTGCAAGAGCTCCGTGGTTTCAGAATGCCCCTACAGCCCGTGTATAACCTCCCTCAGTACTCACCCTGTCCCACACCTTCCAGAACCAGGCGTGTAAGAACGCGTGGGGGAAGGCTCTCTACACCAGCCCCCTCCACTGCTGCGGACACTCCAACCAGAAGGCTTTCATTAGATTGAAAAGCCCTTTGTGTCCTGTTTTTTCCCTCCTCTAATGATCCAAACTTCTCCCATGGCACCTTTGCCTATTTTTACTCTCAGGTCATGCTATTAAGGAAGTGTGACTGTAGTTTGGTAATGAACTGAAGCAAGCAGCTTTGGAAAGCTGCACGGAAGCTAGTTATCAGCATCAGGATTTGACAATTGGGGATATGGGTAATAAAGGGAAAACAAAGAAAGCAGCCATACCGTACCCTGGTCCATGAGAATTCTTGTTCTGTCTACTGTGATGCACTTTCTTCTTTCAAACCTCCCTCCCCCTTCCTCCAAACCTCCCTCGCTCCGTCCCCCATAGAACGCTGAGTTATGAAATTTCAAGCACAGTATTGTAACAACAAGCTTGATGCTTGATTGATGAAAGGATCTGATTTTAAATAAAGAACACAATTCTTGTAACACATAGTAGTAACTTTATTTTCAATAAAAAAGCAGTTAAGGAAGGTTGCAGGTCCTGTGCCTAGCAGCAGACGGAAGCAGCTAATGGTGGAGGTAGGTAATAATTGGGAAATACAGAATTATATGTTTTCCAATGGACAGCTCTCGCAAGTAACCTAAGCAAGCAATTGAGGAATGCTGCAGGCAAAGTATCTTGCAGCAGCAACAGCGCATAGCCGGGGAGGGCAGCAATCAATTGAAAGGAAAATCAGCATTCAAACTGTACCCTGGCCCATGAGGAAGCTACTTTTCAGTGCTTCTCTGATGCGCACAGCATCCTGGTGAGATCTTCTAATTGCCCTGGTGTCCGGCTGCGCATAATCAGCGGCCAGGTGGTTTACCTCAGTCTCCCACCCCGCTATAAAGGCCTCCCCCTTGCTCTCACAGAGATTGTGGAGCACACAGCAAGCAGCAATGACAAAGGGGATATTGGTTTGGCTAAGATCTGAGCGAGTGAGAAGCGTTCGCCATCTCGCCTTAAGCCTGCCAAATGCACATTCTACCACCATTCTGCACTTGCTCAGCCTGTAATTAAACAACTCCTGAGCACTGTCAAGGCTGCCTGTGTATGGCTTCATTAGCCAGGGCATCAAGGGGTAGGCTGGGTCCCCAAGGATAACTATAGGCATTTGGACATCTCCAACTGTTATTCTCTGATCAGGGAAGTAGGTCCCTTGCTGCAGCCGTTTAAACAGTGTAGTGCTCCTGAAGACACGTGCGTCGTGAACCCTTCCTGGCCATCCCACGTGGATGTTGGTGAAACGTCCCTTGTGATCCACCAGGGCTTGCAGAACCATCGAAAAGTACCCCTTGCGGTTAATGTACTGGGCACCCTGGTGTTCCGGTGCCAAAATAGGGATGTGGGTTCCATCTATGGCCCCCCCACAGTTAGGGAATCCCATTGCAGCAAAGCCATCCACAATGGCCTGCACGTTTCCCAGAGTCACAACCTTTCGAAGCAGCAGCTTAATGATTGCTTTGGATACTTCCAGCACAGCAGCCCCCACAGTAGATTTGCCCACTCCAAATTGATTCCCGACTGACCGGTAGCTGTCTGGCGTTGCAAGCTTCCATATGGCTATTGCCACTCGCTTTTCCACTGTGAGGGCTGGTCTCATCCTGGTGTTATGCCGCTTCAGGACAGGAGAAAGCGAGTCACAAAGTTCAAAGAAAGTGCTCTTACGCATGCGAAAGTTCCGCAGCCACTGCGAATCGTCCCACACCTGCAGGACTATGCGGTCCCACCAGTCAGTGCTTGTTTCCCGTGCCCAAAAGTGGCGCGGAACGGGTAGAACCTCACCCATAACCGTCAGGAGCTCCAACGTGCAGGGGCCCGGGGTGTCAGAAAACTCGTTCTCCAGTTCGTCATCGCTGTCGTCCCCGCATTCAAGCATTCTCTCTTGCACTTCTGCATCATGGGTCAGCAGTGATAGAACGAGAATGCGTGAATTATTTACAGCATTCGCGATCAAGGACAAGAGCAGACCTGGATCCATGCTTGCTGCAAAATGGCGTTTCCCTCACTGCAGCCAGTAAAAACAGCGCGAACTGACTGTGTGCCGTTTACAGGAAGGGGGGGGGGGGGCTGTACCCAGAACCACCCAGGACGGGGACTTTGATCCCATCATGCACTGGGCTAGTAACCCATAATTCCAAAGGGCAGGGACCCGTGCAGGAACTGTGGGATAGGTACCCAGAGTGCAACGCTCAGGGAAAACATGGACGCCAGGGAACATGGACGCTCAACATCGATGTAAGTAGCTCTAGTGTGGACGCGCAAAATCGATTTTATAAAGCCTGCTTTATAAAATCGATTTTAATAACATCGATTTTACCCTGTAGTGTGGACGTGGGCTTTGAGGCTGCTCAGCTCACATTAAGCTCTGAACTGCGCAACTGCCCCTTCTATCTATGAAGGATGAACCACCTCCCAGAATTCAAACACCCTAAATGTGGAATAAATTTATATCTGTATGTCTAGCCATTTCTGCTCTTTCCTTATATAATGGCCCATACCAAAAGCCCACGACTAGAGTTAGTCAAAACATTTTCACTGGAAAAATTGGGTTTGGTCAAAAAACTAAATTTCACACATACACACACACTTCATTTACAAACAAAATACACAAGTTCATAAAAATTCCCCCAAATCATGAATTTTTTTGCCAAAAACCTGACTTTTTTTTTTTTACTATAAAACCGGAAAATTTTGGTTTTCAGTTTGTTTTTAAACAAAAAATTGGAAATGATTTGTTTTTGTCTAAAATTTTCCAAAAACATTTTCTTTAATATGTTTTAGAGGGGAAAAGCATTTCATGACCAGCTCTATCCATAACCACATACCTACACACATTCTGGGTAAGTTAAAATCTTATGCCATGGGTACATTAGCAAGCGTACAGCTGTACCGATGCAGCTGCACCGCTGTAAGATCTCTTGTGTAGCCGCTCTATGCCGGTGGGAGAGAGCTCACCCACTGATATAATGAAACCACCTCTACCAGCAGCGGTAGCTATAGTGGCAGGAGAAACTCTCCCACCAACATAGCACGGTCCACACTGGCACTTCTGTCAGCGTAACTTGTGTCGCTCAGGCTTTTGGTGTATTTTTACAACCCTGAGCAGCATAAGTTACACCGACAAAAGTGATAGTGTAGACATGGCCTCAATCTGACTCTTGTGGCCTTCGTTACTCTTTACTAGGAATGAAATAAAATGTTGGAATGTTACACAGTATTATGGTATAAAGGCAAGAGGAAATAATTTCATCTTGTGAAGAGATGGATTCTCCGAATCTATTATTTCACACTAAAAGAATCACCCAGCAGGACTTCTGTCCTCAGACATCACAGACCTGACTCATACACTACTATGGCACTATTGATGAAAATCACTCTGTGCTCCCATTTTCATCTATGACACACATTTGAACCAGTACGAAATTCCTTATAAGGCAATCATATTGGCTTTGCTTTGAACAAATGCTAGTCTATTTGGACTTAATTAAAAAAAAACCCTGCAGATTTGTGATGGAGAAGGGGATTGCACAGGCTTTTAAGTGATTTGGAATTTGAAAGCAGATGTTCCGAGCAGGAAGTCTAACTGCAGTTTCTCATGAAATGAGTCAGTTTTTCATTATAAAAGATTCTCTTGGGTTTTAATGTTTTGACAATAATACAAACAATTAAGACATTTCAATGGGTTTCACAGAGTTATAGGACATCCGGAGGTGGAGCCTTGGCTTTTCCAGGACTGTAAATATGCTTATAAGCCTTCAGAACGTGTCTTTTCGCTTCTCGAGAAAGTAGAGTCTTGATTCTGCCTGTCTTCCACTCGTGTCAATTAGTGTCTTACTCCATGAATAGTCCCACTGAACTCATTCAGGACTAGTCACAGAGTAAGACACTGCTCAGTGTGATCAAAGGTAACAGAATATCAGACAAGGATGCATTTCCTTGTAGACCTCAGCTATACATGCATTGGCAACTGCAGATAAGCCAGGCCAAACAACACAAACACACACTTTATGAAGTTGCTTTATGCCAATCATATTGCACTGGGCATAGAGTACTGTTGTAACAATCACTAACTATGATTAAGGCTTGTAAGCACTATGATAATACACATAAATAATAAACTGATTTGGGGTCTTATTTATTAAATGCATGTTTTAAAATGGAGTGAAATATAACACTATCAACAATTTGGTTGGGATTTTTTATTCAAAATCTTATTTTTATTTTGTAGAAATTATAGAATAGTTATATTCAGGCATGAGGTGGGGTTAGGTTTGGTAGTGGTTGATCATTTTATGTAGAAAATGAGGGTCTAAAATTGAAGTACATTTCTGGCTTATGTTTTTGAGGTTAACAACATAGTTAGTGAGGTTGCTGGCCAGCATATGCAGAAGTATTTGTTCAGTATGATATTTACAAAAAACTCTGGCACACTTTGGGTCACGCTTTTAAGAGGAAATCCAATAAGCGTAGTGAATGAGCACATTGTACTGCATACCCAAAAATCTAATAGTGGCAAATATTTCCTCTTGAACTTCCATTATATACAGTGGTATTCTCAAGGGTTACTTGGTGTTGTGCATCCAAATATGATATCCAGAAAAGGATAGTAGCTGTACCACAGAGATTTCCTTTAGATCACTTGGTGTAGTTTTCCCCCAAAAAACCATAAGGATTCCAGTATGACTCCTGAATGAAGTTGTATGTGTACACACAAAGATATGGGATCTCTGCTAAATGACCAAATCCGTTAGGTCTGGTCACCAAGTGGTGAGACAGAACCTGAACAGGAATTAGAAAAGCAGGAAACGCCTCTTGAAGGTGACTACTTTTTAAATGTGAGCAAACTTTTCTGTAATTGTATTTTAATAATTCCTCACTCGCTGTGCTAGTAATTTACAAAAATAAATGGTGACCCAACCTCAGACAAGAGCTATAGAAGAGAAAAGGAAATCTGGATCTGAAATGTGGCATTGTTCCATACAAATGAAATATATGAATGAATTAGAGCCAAATGAAACATCCTAAACCAGTATATGGAAATTAGAAAAACATTTATTTATTGGGATTTTCCTATGAATTGGAAACCAATACAAAAAGAAGGAAATACCCTAAAAATATACTGCCAGTTTCTGATTTCAATTGCACCTGTGTGAATCAAAAGTAATTCCACTGACTTCAGTGCAGTAATTCCCAATTTATACCACATTGCTAACTATTATTATTTATTTAGATTTAAGTTACAACAATAATGAATTACAAAACAAAAATGAACTTAACTGTGTGATTACTCCTGGAGAGTTATTTCAAAATACTTTCTGTTTTTTAATTTTTTTGGGTAAGGGATTTTTTTCAAGGCAAGTATTCACTGAATATTATAGCAAGGGTACCATAGTCTTGGTAATATTTAATATTAAGAATGGCAAGTTGATAAATATATTCTCTTTCCATATAACAAATTTTATTATTCATATCTTTCTAAAGTGTGATTTGGTACTTTCACCAGGAAAATTTAAACCTGAAAAAATATGCTTAATAGATTTAACTTACTTAAATCTTAATGGATTTAACTTACACCTACTTCATGGATTTAACTTTTGGTGATCACATTTTACTGTTGGATTCCTGATCATTTTATCATCTTAGTCATATGAAGCAGCTTGGTGCTACTTCTTTTATTATAAAACTCAGTTTAAGATTCCAGCACAACACATGTCTGTGAGAACCATGAAAGGCTGCCTGGAAAAAGATGAATGTGTTTCAAAAATCCAGATATAGGAAAGCAGAACTTGGGTCTTAGGAAGTACTGAGGCAGAACTCCCATTTACTTCAAAGTTAACAGGAAGTTTCATCCTTATTTTCTTGGACAAACTGTACAAAGACCAGAAATGTATCCACCTCTATTTATTAGCCTCTTTTTTTAATAACTGAAAAAAACAAAGCATTGTAATGGTCTAGCCAGGATTCAGTCTGGGTTTAAATTCTATGATGATACTAAACTTATTTAGTTCAGCAAAAGAAGATTGTTTGGTCTGTATTCTGGTTCTATGTGTCACGATCTATTTCTATTTTAGAATTTATCGGTATAATCTGAAATAAGCTTTTGAAAGCATTATGAAAGTAATTAAACTCTATTCAGATTTTATACCAGGAATTAAACCTATCCATTCTTCCCTGCTTCACAATACCTTTAGTTCTCAGGTGAACTAATCAAACGATGAAGAGGTATTGCCAAATTGACATCAGCTAACCAAACATGATTCATTCTATTCCAATATTGTTTCATCATTTTCTAATGATGCCTCAATAATTAGAGTCCCAACCAATATGTAATAGTCATGATTTTAATCATGGCTTTGATTTCTCTCCTTCTTTCCATTGATAAATACCCTTTATGTTCCAATCTCTGCCTCCTGGGATGCTTTTCATTGCTCAATTTTAAGCTAGTTGAACCTGGGCTGGGCCCAGTTTAGCGTTAAAATTTGGTTTAAACTTTGTGTGCTTGTACAGCATCTCAGATTCTCTAGGACGAAATAGGGGCTTTAATTACAGATACAGATGTTAGTATTGCATATTACTAGGGCAGCCAGGCACTTCCCATTATAAGATCCTGTTTTCAGTTGCTTATAACTTTACCAAACTTTAACCATTCAGGTTGAAAATTTACATGCCTGGTGTCTGCCTGTCAGTTATGATTATTGTACACCCATTTCTGAGAACTTGGCTTGGGAGGACTATATTATAGGGTCCAGCTTAAAAAATTCTGGAGACCTTTTCTTTGAAAAGCTCTAGCACCCCCATGCTTTTTGAAGCAGGGACTTGACATCTGACAGGGTGGCCTTTGTGTCAGGAATGTTCCTTTTGCTGTCGCTGTGAAAATCTGCCCAAATTTAGTTGGGGCTGAAAAACTGCCATTTGTTCATGTTCAGCAGAAACTTCTTACACTTTAGCATCAAAAATTTTTCCTGAAGATTCCACCTGCTCTGGGCCTGCTTCACCCTGGGGGTAAACAGGACTTCCCCACAATTGCAACTCTGGGCTGCTGCAGGCCTTGCCAAGTCCGGACACCTGAAATCAGAGCAGGGAGCCTGTCTCTCCATTGTTCTCCACAACCCTCTGCTGACACCCAGGCAGCATGGAGGAGGAAGCCACCTGATTCAAATGTTGTGGGGACAGACCTGCTGACGGACTGGTGGTAGTAGATTGGGACAAGGAGACTGGGAGCAGCGGGAGGGACACTGGAACTGCAGGCTGGCAGGGGTATGGAGAGGGAAACTGGGAGTTGGTGTAAATAGACTGGTTATGAAGGAGACTGGTACTGGGAGGCAGGGAGAGAAAAATGAATGGAACTGGAATTTAAAGCAGAGGTTGTACTTGTGGACAGGGCCGTCCTTAGGATTTATGGTGCCCTAGGCGAGATTATTAAACTGGTGCCCCTGTGCCTGATCTGCTCTTAGCAACAGAAATATAAGCTTACAGTATTGGAAAACATGCCAATTCACGTTATTAAAACCAGTTTAACATAATAAAGCACACTGTAATGCTGATGGACTAGCACTAAAGAAGCAGCACTATAGAAAAAATTCTGATATGACAGAATGATGCAAATAATATAATTTTTTTAATTTATCAAAATTTTATTGGAAATTTATATGAAGAGGTATTGAAACAAAGATCAGTTTTTAATTAAAAGCAATCTTTCTGGCTTTTTTGGCTGCAAAATCAGGAATAATGTCATCGTATGACAAAGACAAAGTCGTGTCTTGTTCGATTGCAAGAATAGCAAGACCAGTTAGGCATTCCTGACTCATTGTAGAGCGGAGATAGTTTTTAATGAGCTTTAGTTTTGAGAAACTCCGTTCTCCTGATGCTACTGTTACAGGAATTGTCAGTAGAATACGAGTGGCAATGTACACATTAGGATATATGTCAACAAGTTTGCGGGTATGAATAAACTGTACAATGTCCATCACCGATTTTGCATGTGGAATATTGATGACAGTGTACTCAATTCTTCGTACAGTTCAAATCCATTTAAATCAGAACTATCACCGTGCTTCAGGAGGCTCTCTAGGTTCTTGCACTTTGTCATTGGTTGTTCTTGTTTTCCTATTTCGTTGAATTTAGTTATGTCATACAAAAGTCCAATCCTGCTCAGGCCACTGCCAGCTGAGTAAATGAAACCCCAAACCGGCAGGGGGCTAAGCGGGGCTGGTGGCTGGAACCACAGACAAGGATCTCAGGCCCTGCTCAGCCCGCTGCTGGTCTGGGGTTCTGACCACCAACTCCTGCCAGCCAGGATCCTGGCCGCCAACCCCCCTCAGCCCACTACCAGCCTGGGATTCCGCTCACCCAGGCTGGCAGGAGGCAGAGTGGGGCTGGCGGCTGAGCTCCTGACTGGCAAGGGGCCGGCAGCTGGAACCCCGGAGTAGCAGTAGGCTGAGTGCTGCTGGCACCCGAGACTGGCAGCAGACTGAGCCACTCAACCCCCCACCGGCCCTGCTCAGCCCACCACCAGCCCACTCAGCCCGCTGCCGGCTGAGTGAATGGAACCCCAGGCTGACAGCAGATTGAGTGGTTCAGCTGGCCTGCTCAGCCCGCTGACAGCCTGGGGTTCCTTGGGGGTCCCCAGGCCAGCAGCAGGTGCTGAGTGGGGCCGATGGCTGGTATCCCAGCTGGCAATAGGGCAGCAGCTGGAACCCCAGAGCAGTGATGGGCTGAGCCGCTCTGCCTGCCGCTACATACCATCAAAAATCAGCTCACCTGCCACCTTTGACACGTGTGCCATAGGTTGCCGACCCCTGCTTTATACACTAGTAAGGAGATGAGCATATTACAGTTGTTGGAGGGCTCTTATCAGGAGTAACAGGCTATAGGAAAGTCAGTCAACATTTTTTGTTTCTCTGATGAAAACTGGCCCACTCCCTGCCTCAAACCAAACCTGTCACTAATAATTGTCAACAACTTAATTTTCTGTTTTTGGCTAAGATATTGATTTTTTAAAAAAAAAATATTGAAATTGGATTCAGGATTGTTAGCAAGAATTTTTGGCAAACAAAGTTGTTAAATGACAATCTAAATGGCAACACAGTACTGTTTTCATGCTTGGCTCACCCCCCAGCCTGCTGGTCCAACAGCTGCAGTAGAGGAGGAGATAGGTGGAAAACTGCAGGACCCCAAAATCCACCTCCTGGGGTGCAGAGTGGCAACAGCAGCAGCAAACCCTCAGGTCCAATCACACGCCAATGGGCACCACCACCAGCCTTATGGACCATGGTGAAGTTAGCACAGCATCTGATCTCAGGGACAGGTCACCCATGGAGCCACAGCAGCTCATCCTGCCCTGTGCAGCTCCCCCCGGATGAGATGGATTGCTGGCAGCTGCCAGCCCGGGGGAGAGGCGCTCCCCATCTAGGGTGATAGATCCAGATGTCCTGATTTTATAGGGCCACTCCCGATATTTATATAGGCACCAATTACCCCCACCTAGAGTGACCAGACAGCAAGTGTGAAAAATCAGGACAGGGGTGGGGATGGGGGGTAAAAGGAGCCTATATAAGAAAAAGACCCCAGAATTGGGACTGGCCCTATAAAAGAGGGATATCTGCTCACCCTACCCCAATCCCCTATCCTGATTTTTCACACATCTGGCTAACCTCAACTCAGCCCTGTGTGACATTCCAATCCTGGCTCACTGCCGAGGAAGTGAGTTACTTTAACTTTCATTCTTCAGCAGGCAGCCAGCCAGCCTCCTCCCCGCACCTATCCCCCAGCACCTCACCCAACCCAGCCCTGATGGAGGGGAGGGAGGAGAGAGAGAGGGGTGCTCCTGGGGAGGAGGGAGAAAGGAGGGGGTGCTCCGTGGAGCTGGGGGGGGGGAAGAATGGATGTTATGGGGGACAACAAAGGATACTGGTTCCAGAGCCACAGAGTCTGCCTCGCCTGACCTCAGCCGGGGGGAAAGAGTCACACTCACAGGTGAGCTCCTTCCCCAAACCCCTACTCCCTCCCCTTCCCAGAGACCCCAGCAGCCAATCCCCTCCCTCAGACTGTGCAGCATTCTGCTCTTTCTAGGACACAGCAGCCCTGCTCTTACATGCTCCACTGCTTCCCGTCTGTCTGGGCTCCCGGCAGAGTGGTGCCCCCAGGCAGAGTGGTGCCCTACGCGGCTGCCTATTCTGCCTATGGCTAAGGACGGCCCTGCTTGTGGACATGAAAGTAACTATAACCTGTGTGTATCCATATTAACCACAAACCAAAAATACAGGGTCTGATTCTCTCTTCACTTATACCAATGTAAATAAAGGTAACTCCACTGAAGTCAATGATACTACACAGGCCCTTTGTGTCACAGTCCAATTTCTCCTACAGATTTTTACTCCTGAGTGAATTCTGCATCACTGCGCATGAGCAGAATTTATATCCCCCACAGATTTCTTTGCTTCCTCACAGAAAAATGACTTTCTAATGGGGAAGCAAAGGGTAGCCACAAGAATAGTCATGTGCCCCTACCCAGCAGTCAGCAGGGAGGTAAATCAATGTGGGGCAGGAGGTGGGACTGGAGAAGACTTGGTTGGTGGCTCCTACCCTGCAACGGGCTCAGCTGCTAGTCCAGCCTGGGCTGGGCAGGATGGGATTTCCTCTTCCCCTGCATAGCATCTGGGGCTGTGTCAGATCCACCCCAAGATTTCTCCCCTGGCTGTAGGAAGCTCTGCAAACTCCACCCCCCCCCACCCCCAGCTTCCTGCACCTATCACTCCTTAGCTGCAGGAAGAGGGATTCCTGTACAGGGAGCTGCTCCCCCATCCACCCAACCCCATGCATCCAGATGCCCTAATACCTAGTCCCTCCTGCTGAGCCTCACCCACCTGCATTCAGACCCCCCCCCAATGAGCCCCACTCCCACTACACCTGGACCACCCCAACAAGCTACCCGCTCCTGGATCCCCAACCTGAGTCCCACTCCCCCAGCATCTGGACCCCTCACTGAGCCCCCCACACCCAAACCCCCCTGGCGAGCTCAAGCTCTCCCACATACCCAGACCCTCCCACTGAGCCTCACCCACTTGCATTCAGAACCCCCCTGATGAACCCCACTCCCACTGTACCTGAACCACCCCAATGAGCCACCCACACCCAGATCCCCACCCCACCCCACCAAGCCCCAACCACCATCACCTGGACCCCCCTGCAGAGTCCCATTACCATTGCATCCAGAATCCCCCAACAAGCCTCTGTGCATCCACATCCCCACCCTGCACACCTAGATCCTCCACTGAGCCGCCTGCACCCAGATTGCCTGACACAGAGTCCTCTCAACCTACACCTGGATCCCTCCACACTTAGATCCTGCATTGCTGAGCCTGCCTGCCCCACACCTGGTGCACCAGGCATGGAGGGGCAAGGCCCTGGGGTATTTCTGAGGCAGGCCTGCTCCTTGCACTCTGTCAGGGTCCAGTCTCACTGCTGAGTCCTTGTCTGGCAGGTGGGGTGGGGAGCTGAACAGTAATCTGCCACTCATCACCTAACAAAAGACTAAAGGACCCATCTGTGAGTCTCTCATTTGTTTCAGCCTGACTTTTCTTCTCAGCCCCTCTCTCCTTTTCTCTCATATACCGAAACAAGTGTAGCTGCACCTCTGCACAGCAATCTCAGTGGGTTAATTTAAAATGTATATTTTTATTTATGACCGTGCTCAGTGCCCTGCATTAGGTGTCCTCTACTCCCTCAGGTAGATTTTTCTTCATCTCTTTGTTTATACAGGGGTTAATAAGCATGTCCCATTGTTGTACCCTAGGTGCTTCCGTGGTAAGAAGTATACGTCTGTGCCCAGCTGGCTTACAATAATGTTAGACTTTGGCAATTAAAGTCTATTACAGTAACTCCTCACTTAACGTGTCCCAGTTAATGTTGTTACGTTGCTGATCTATTAGGGAACAAGCTCATTTAAAGTTGTGCAGTGCTCCCTTATAACATTGTTTGGGAGCTGCCTGCTTTGTCCACTGCTTGCAGGATTCTCTGGAAGAGTAGCCCCTCCTTGTGGGGATTAGAACTGGGGGGGCCGGCAGCACTCCTAGAAGGCCAGACAACCAAGCATCCAGGGAGCCCCAGGTGGAAGAGGGTAGGGGCCACAGAGCACCTGGGAACCCAGAAGGCGGGGAATAGCCTGAGCAGGGGGAACCACTGGGCAAAGACCCCTAACCTAAGAGACAGAAGAGCGCCTAGAGGTCCTTATAGGTGTTACACATGTGGGAAATTGGGACACCTAGCGGTGCAATGTCCCAATATTGAGGAGCCCATGCAGTGTAACCTGGGGGACTGGGCAGACCCCTGCATCCTAATCAACCTTGTGGGGGTCACAGTCACCCCACATCAATATAAAAAGCCAGTGAAACTCAATGGAGTAGAGACCATGAGAAGCGCGGGACCCACCAATACAAGCTCGGAGCTTTGTCAGATATTATTAATCATTCTATTGCATCAATGCTAAAGTAAACATCATCATTCTATTGCATCAATTTACAGTAAATGATGACAGATTTCTCAGATCAAATCATCTTCCCTTTTTGTAGTATTGTTTCAACAAAAACAAATTCAAAGAAAACAACTAGAAGTAAGTTGCTTCAATAGGTGAAGAAATACTAGATAAGATCATAGATAGATCTGTGAATGAAGATTTCATGGATAGTGAAAACAGTACACGGTCACAGGACAGTGTAGTGATTCAAAATTCACCAAACAATGGAAATCTGATAAAATGGACTTTTTTAAAATCTTCAGAAACTATTTTTCATAAACAATCCAACCCACATAACAGATCTTTTTGATAAAGAAAAGTATATGCAGAGATTACAGAGTGGTCCTACTCTAAAATGTAACTGCATAAAACTGGCACTGTCTTACCCAACAGGGTCCTGATCCAAAGCCCATTAAAATCTATGGTGGGCTTAGGATCAGGCCCCAGATCAACTTCTTAGGTGTATTCAGAGCCGTAAGTGCTTATTCTGTGATAAAAGTAAGTTTTACTGATTTTTTTTGTCCTGTTAGCTGTGCGGAGCCACACAGCTGAGAGAGTGAGCTGGATTCTATTTCATCTTGTGCATTAACAACAAAATTCGTTACTAATGTCCAGTTACTAACAGCAGTTCAAACCCAGTAAAGATAATGGGACTGCATACATGTAACTGAAGGTCTAATTTGTGACAGCACTCCCGGAGTCCAGGAGCGCCATGGTCTCTACCCCATTGAGTTTCACCGGCTTTGTATATTGATGTGGAGTGACTGCGACCCTCAGAAGGTTGATTAGGGTGCATGGGTCTGCTCAGTCCCCCAGATTACATTGCATGGGCTCCTCAATATTGGGACATCGTGCCACTAGGTGTCCAAATTCCCCACACTCGTAACACCTACAAGGACCTCTAGAAGCTCTTCTGTGTCAGATGTTATCTGTGTCTTGGGTTGGGGTATTTGCCACGTGATTTTCCCTGCTCAGGCTTTCCCCTACTTCTGGGTTCCCAGCTGCTCTATGGCCCAAACCCTCTTCCACCTGGGGCTCCCCGGATGCTTGACTGTCTGACCTTCCGAGGTCAGGGCAGGGTACTCGTTTCAGGGGGCGGTGGGGGGGGAAAGCTTCTCTGGGTAGTCGGGACCAGGGCCGGCTCCAAGGTTTTTGCCGCTCCAACCAGGGGAGGGGAAGCCGCGATTGCGATCAGCGGCAATACAGCGGTAGCTCCACCGCACTGCTTTCTTCTTCGGCGGCAGGTCCTTCCCTCCGAGAGTGATTGAGGGCCCCCCTCCCAAATTGCTGCCGAAGAGCCCGACGTGCTGCCCCTTTCCTTTGGCTGCCCCAAGCACCAGCTTGCTCAGCTGGTGCCTGGAGCCGGCCCTGGTCGGGACAGCTCTCAGGCCGCTATCTGTCTCTCCACCAATGTGATCATACCATCATAGGTGGAGGGGTTGTTTTGGCCCACCCATGCATGAAGATCCAGCGGCAGTCCCCTCATATAGCGGTCTATGATCAAAGTTTCTAAAATTTCCTCCGGGTTGCATGCCTTGGGTCGTAACCATTTCCGCGCAAGGTGGATGAGGTCGAACAATTGGTACTTTGGAGGCTTGTCCTACTGGTACCTCCACTCATGGTGTCTCTGGGCCTATACTGCAGTCCTTACCCCGATCGCACCAGGATCTCCGCCTTCAGCTGGGGGTAGTAAATGGCTGCTTCAGTAGCCATGTTGTGACAAGCTTTCTGGGCTTCTCCACATAAGGAGGAAGTGAGGATGCTGGCCCACTGGTCCTGGTGCCACACCTCTCTCAAGGTGGTCCTCTCAAAGGAGAGAAGATACATCTCTATGTCACCATCTGCCGTCATCTTCGGTAGACAACTGGCAGCCCTCCATACTCGTGACCCTTCAGATCCTTGGTTTTTGGCAGTGAGGGCTTTCAGCTGATCCACCAACTCCCACAAGAGGGCTCAATCCTGGGAGGCCTGCCCTATCAATAATTGGTTAGTTTCTTGTTGTAGCTGCATGGATTCCTGTTGTGCAATCGCATGGACTCGGGTGGCCTCCTACTGGGCTGCAGTGGCTTGCATCAGTGGTTTTATTATGTCTTCCATTGTGGTGAGGACACCCAAACCCAGTGCACTTTAAAAAAAAAAACAAAAAAAAAACAACAACCTCTCCCCTTCTTCCACCATGCAGTGAACAATAAGTCAAAGATCCCACTCTTAACACCAGTTGTGACAAAGCTCCGAGCCTGTAGTGGTGGGTCCCGTGCTTCCAGGAAGATTCAGTGGCCTCAGAAGCTCACTAAGGTCCCAGTGTGACCTCCCTGCCTTAGCCTAGCAGCAAGAGCCACAGCCTACACCAAGCTACTTTCATCACAGGCCAGTGTGGGAGGTGGGAAGGGGGATGCCCCACGGTCTCTGCTGCTCCTTTGGGCCTAGCAGGTGTTGTTCAGACCCCTGCCTGGATCAAGGTCTGCTTCCCCTCTCAAGGGGATCTCTGTAGAGCATGGGGTGGGGGGAGACACAGGCCCACCCTTTACTCAGGTTCTGGCCCAGGGACCCTAATGGTAGCAGCTGTTGGCAGTTTTCCCTTCACCACCAGAGCTGCTTTGACTCCCTGGGCCACGTCCCTGCAGCCTCTTGTTCTACCTTCTCCCTTACCTCGGGCCTCCTCAACACTTCTTCTCCACCAACTCTTTCTCTATCTTCACCCTTCTTCAGGCTTTAGCAATCACTTCCAATCACCTTCCCCTAGAACTCACAGGAAGGAGAGCTTTTAAGCAGTATAAATGGGACCTTGATTGGTTCCAGCTGTCTCTATTAGCCTAACAGCCTTAACTGATCCTTAGGCAGGTTAAATGGTGTCAGATGTCTTGACAGGCCTGGGAATAGGGACCTGCTCATCCTGAGACTCATATATTTGCCTTCCATTACTCTTTTATAGCCTTCTGGTCTGAGTCCGTCACAAATTATAAATTAAATAAGTAATTTCCCAGGAATGAACTCATTGAAAGGGTCCATTGCACATAGTGGGAACAAATTCTGGTTTAACTGTGAATATAGTGGAGTTACATCAGGGACAAATGTCTAATTAAATATTTTTAAACAAGTTTATACTAGAAGGAAATGCAATTTACTATACCGATATATATGTCAATCTACAGTCTGTGAACCTGACAAAGCACACTTGATTATGAATGAAACCGGATTACATAATCCCTTAGAAAGTAAACTGTAATGAGCCCTCTTCAGTTCCTGCTGTGCAATGTGCAACTAGAACTCAGCTCCAGGTGTAAATTAGACACTTACGAGGATTCAGAGTGTGAGTGGTTTTCATCAGTGTCACTTCTATAAAATAAACTAAGTGTATCTATCCATGAGTGGCCAGGGTTTGTGAAATATGCACCCAAAGCATAAACTATTTAGGGAATATTCCAAAGTGCAGGGGAGCTCCCCCTACTCTCCTTAGGTTGGAGGAGCAGTGCTCTCTCAAAGCTTCTCCTTCTTCCTTGGCTGGTGGAGTGAGAGCTGCCTACGTCTGAACCAACTATTGCCTTGAAGCCAGGTGAGAACAGCAAGAATAGTGGCATTTATTGGAACCGTGACGGGGATAAAAAGGAATTTATAAAACCAAAGACCACATGGGTACCATTGGTTTCTACAGCAGACAGCTGGCATCCTGATGGGCATTTTAGTATAACACGCTGGCTTAATGTGTGTGATCACATCTCACTTTAGTGACTGGGCCAAATGCCTACAACAAACTACTACCTCCTAACAGCTAGAGAATTTTTCCATTAGCTCAACTGGTAGAGGCTTTTGTTTTCTGCACAGAAGGTCCCATTTCAATCCCTGCTTATCAGTGTGGTATCTAGATGTATGTATGTGGCCGTGGTCTGTTACTACAGCTGTCTGTTGTGGGTCATTGAGCGTGCTGACTAACTCACTACAAAAACAAAACAAAAAACCCACAGCCACCCAGTATGGACTATATTGTACAAATAAACATACAGTGTATAATATTGTTGTTTTGCACACAATGTTTTTTAAAATTTGACAAACATTTGTTTTCTCCGAGGAATATGACAAGTCAGCAATACTAGTTCTGGGATGTGAGTGTTTTGGAAGATAAACCCATAAAATGACTTCATTTACAATGAAAATACTTCATTTTATGCAGTATCAAAATGATCTGCCAATTTTTCATACAGATATTGTCTCATTAGATCAGGTTTTCCGTACTCCTCTGTCTAGTCAAATTACATTTCCAGGATTGTTGTACTTGTTCACCTCAAAGCTTTCAACAGTAGAATCTGCCTCACTTATCCGCTATTGTTCTGCAGAACATTCATTTCCTGAGAAAAACCAAAAGTCAAATGTATCCTAAAATGGATCTCAAACCTGCAGCTCAGTTATGACAGGTCATTGCTCAAAGCTTTTGTGTCATGTGATGGCTGTTGCCTGCAGACCAGAATATTGGATGAACACAAAAGGCTTGTGATCACTCTAAGCCAGTGGTTCTCAACCGATTTATTGTTGTGGAACTCATATGCAGTCCACAAAGTATTAGCTGGGCCTCGGGTTGAGAACCACCGTGTTCCCCACTTAACTCCCCCCACAAACTGCTATGCTCAGCACTTTCTGCCCAGAGATCCCTCCACAGAGCAGGCCAGGAGCGGAGAGATGGGTGGGAGGCAGGGACCCCAACCCCCAACCTTGCTACACCGGAACCTCAACCCCAGAAGTGTGGGGCGAGGGGACAACCAGCACCCTGACACCGGACCCCGCCATGGGTGCCGGGGGGCAGTTGACTGCCTGGACCTGAGCCACATTGTGCAACAGGGGGAATAGGCAGCAGCCGGCCGCCCAGACACCAAGTCCTGCCTGGGGGGCAGCCAGGACCCCAACCCTGGGAGCCCACTGGGTGGCAGGGGAGCCTGGGCTGCGGCTGTGTGCTAATTGGGCCACTTGTGGCCCGCAGATTGAGAACCGCTGCCCTAAGCAGGTGCTTGTGCTGGCCCAGTCCAGTCTCTGAGACTCTTTCTATTGACTTTAATTATCTAACTTTCATAAGTGCTCTATCCAATATCACTTTGTGTTTCAGAGTTTCTGGCAGTCCGTCCAACTTAGACTTTAGTTTTTCCCCCATAGCCTTTGGCATCAAACTATGAGTTTCTAAGGTATTCTATGGCACTCATTAGTCAAGTTGCATATCAAGCCTTTATAATTTATCCATAAACCAGGCAGTAAATCCAGTGTGAGAATGCCATGGCACCCTGACCTGGCCCCACATTCGGAGGTATACTTTTATATTTATTAAAGGCTTCAGTTTTCTCAATGAGTCTAAGTAAGAGCCACAAAAGATTGTGATACTTTATTATTTGAATGGAATCATAGTCACAATCATAATCACAAGGGATTCTGGTGTAAGGGTTTTCAATTATCCTGAATGAGAGTTACGTGTTCAGGAAACTGTTTAATTACCATCTAGAAAATTTAATTAATTTTAAGGCCCAAAGGGACAGTATGATAATCTAGTCTGACCTCCTAAATAACACAAGCCAAAAACCTCACCTAGTAATTTCTCCCTCAAGCTTATTACTTCTGTTTGAGTTATATTGTATCTCTTACACAGATACCTAGTCTTGAATTTCCAACTGCAAATGATAGAAAATCTACCATGTTACTAGGTAAAGTGTTCCTTCAATGGTTAATTACCCTCACTGTTAAAAGTGTGCACCTCATTTCTACTCTAAATTTGTCTAGCTAAAGCTTCCAGCCATTGGATCTTATTATGCCAGTTTCTACTAGATTAAAAGAACTGTGATCAGAATCTCTTCCCTATATAAGGTCTTGTAAACTATGATCAACTCATTTCTTAATTTTCTCTTTGATAAACTACATAGAAGGAGCTTTTTAAGTTTCTCACAAAAGAGCATGTTTTCCAGGCCTCAATCTCATTTCTGAAACTAAGAAAGATTAGAAAAAGTTAAACTCTTGATTTTTTATCTTGTTTCAAAGAGACAGTTTGTATGGTGACTAAGCAACAATAGGACAATTGTGAGTAATTTAAGAAAGAAGATTCCAAGAGAGAGAACTGGAAAAGATCATCAGTTTCCTGACCCTATATGAGTCAAAATTAGTTTCACTTGTCTAGCCATAAAGAAGAGTAAAGGGTACAACTAGCTACAGATCAGGGATGGCCAAACTGACTGACCCTCCAAGCTGCATACAACAACCTTCAGAAGTTTGAGAGCCGGGGCGCACCTGCCAGGGCTCAGAGCTTCAACCCTGCAGGATGTGCATGCCGGGGCTCGGGGCTTCAGCCCTGCTCCTGCTGACACCCCGAGCCCTGTCAGGCATGCCCTGTGGGACTGAAGCCTCAAGACACCCCCTCCCTGGTGGGCAGAAGCCACTACACCACCACCTTGCTGCAAAGCAGAGGTCCCAAGTACCCCCCCCCAACATCTGGTAGATGGAGAATGGGAGGAGTGTGAGGGGCTCTGTAAGCCACGCTTTAGCTGTAAAAGATCTGCATGCAACTCACAAGCCACAGTTTGGCCACTCCTGCTATAGTGTGTGTGGCTCTGTTCTTTTTCCTTTTGTTGTTCACTTCGTGGGAGTGATGAGCATTGTTTATCCTGTAATCTGTAACCCTAACTGTGGGGTTTCTGCTTTAGATTTGATGTTCAACTGAATCTAATGTTATCTGCATTTAGAATAGTCCCTTTTATGTCTCTAAACAAATATTCTCATGTTGTAGAATGTTTGTCAATAACTATAAACATTAAATAATAATAAAAACATTTAGAGTTTCATTAGCCAAAACATATAGATCTCAACGTACTTTACATATATAAATGAACCAATCCTCAGAACAACTCTGTCAAATATATAGACTTTATTTAGATTGCAAACTCCTGTGAACTGACTGACCTCTTCTGTGTTGTAATACTATCCCCTAAAAAGGGGAAGCAGAGGAAAATTAAGTGACTTATCTCATCATACAGAACTAGTGGGAAAAATGGAAATAAAACACAGATCTGTTTAAAGCCACTGGACCATGATTCCTCAGAAGGCCAACTGAGGCTTGAGGGAGGTGGAAGCTTTTTCCTGGTGCTTTCCCAGAGGTCTGCACATTGTGAAGAGAATGGTCACTGAGCACTACTGAAGACTTGGGGGTGCTCAACTCCCTGCTCCGCCCCAGGCCCTGCCCCCACCTGCCCGCTTCCCTCAAGCCTCCACTCGCATCCTGCCTTCACTCCAGGCCCTGCCCCCACGACTTCTCCCAAGTCCACACCCCACCTCTCCTCTTCCTGTCCCTGCCCTGCCTTTTTCCTGCTTAGTTCCGCTCCCTCCCCTTAGCATGCCCCATCCCAGCTCCTCCCCATCCCTCCCAGAACCTCCTGCGTGTCACAAAACAGCTGATTGCAGCGGGCGGGAGGTGCTGGGAGGGTGGGAGAGAAGTTTATTGGCGGGGCTGCTGATGGGCAGGAGGCGCTGGGGAGGTGGGAGAAGCTGGCTGTCAGTGAGTGCTAAGCACTGTGAGAGGGTCCGACCAGATGGCTACAAGAGAGTGGTCAATAGATACATTAGCTCCAGGTTAAGCAGGTCCCTTTTCCCTGGGTAAGATAACAGGGACTATTCCAGAACACTCAGGAACTTTCTAGAACTAATTAAGGCAGGCAGTCTAATTAGGACACCTGTAGCCAATTGGGAAGTTACTAGAATTAATTAAGGCTAATCCAGACACCTGGTATAAAAAGGCTCTCACTCCAGTTAGTGAGGTGTGTGTAAGGATCTGGGAGTGAGAGGATGTGCTGCTGGAGGACTGAGGAGTACAAACGTTATCAGACACCAGGAGGACGGTTCTGTGGTGAGGACAAAGGAGTTGGGAGGAAGCCATGGGCAAGTAGCCAAGGGAATTGTAGCTGTTGTGTAGCTGTTCCAGAAGGCACTCTAGACAGCTTCAGTCCACAGGGCCCTGGGCTGGAACCTGGGGTAGAGGGCAGGCCTGGGTTCCCCCCAAAACCTCCCAACTCCTGATCCAACACAGGAAGTTCTCTGAGGCTAGCAAAATCAGCCAATAAGCACAGGACCCAACAAGGTAGAGGAGGAACTTTATCACAGCACCCACTAATTTTTTTCCATGGGTGCTCCAGGCCTGGAACATCCATGGAGTCAGTGCCTATGACTGCAAGACCATGCTGCATTATAGCCAGGGAACATTGTGGCAAGTTAGCACCGCAACATGTACTGCTCAAAGGAATCAGAATGACAGTACCCTGTGGCCTTCTGATTGGCTAAACATGCTGTTTAACCCTGGAGGGTAGCCTAGAAAGTTGACTGGGTAAGCATACAGCCTTACCTTATCTCCTGATCCTAGCCCGATTCTGACCCTGAATCATGCCTGGTACTATCTCTGATCTCCAATCTCCAACTCCGGCCTGATTCTCACCCTGATTCCTGCCTCCTGATTGGTGCTATCTCTGATCTCTGACCCTGACTCTTGTTTGCTGAACCTGGCTCTTACAATTCCTCTGACTCCAGCTCAGCGACTACTGTCACTGACGTCCAGATTCCTACCCAGCTGTGACCGCTAAGCCAGGCCACCAACACCCTGGACCCATATAGCAGTAGACCTTGATTTTTAGAGGACCATATCTTTGCAAATTCCCCAAGCAGAGAATTGTGTGTTAGGCTGTGATGGCTTGTCAAGTCACATGTCACACTGCAAAACTGACACACTATTAGTTTTCTGAACTCACCCAACCCAGGAAGGCAAATGATAATGCAGGCAAAAAGTGTGTGTTTCGGAAGATTTCTACTACAGAAAGAAAGAGGAAATGGTTTCACAGCTTCCGGACAATCTGGTCTAGGTGTCATCACCACCTCCGTTTTGACACAATCAAGATATTCACAGTACTAACAATTTTTTTAAGTGTCAGGCTTACTTTTAAAATATAGTGAAAGACATTGAATAATTCATAAATGTGTTTGTCAAGTTGTCAACCTAGCTCTCTAGCTGGATGAAATACATAAATAAAATATATGTGCAATAACTTATTTACAAAATATCAAACTCTTCAAATAAATTATCTGATAAATATAATTTGAACAGCTCTCTGCATCTGCCATGTTTGCCGGCTAAAATAAAACCTGAAAACGTCCCAAGAAGTGAAGTTATCAATACTGTCTTGGCCAGATTTCAACTTTGTTTTTTATATTCCGTCTATACCTTTCAGTTTTGGCATATATTATTCTTCATTTCTGCTCCCCCCCCCCACCAAAAAAAAATATGTATATGCTGTCTGTTGCTGGCACAAAATAGCTGTCACGTTTCAAGTCACTTAAATTTTTCAAAGAAATTATTAAATGTGTGTTCCTCGTTTTTTTGGGTTCCTGTCTGGAGACCCTGAAGTCTGATTTGCAGACGTGTAGAGCACTCACAACTGCAACTGAAGTCAATGAGAGCTGGGCTTTAAACACATAAAGTGCTACATAATGCTAATGACCCTGAAAAACCAGGCCCCAGATGTCTCAAATTTTGCACCCAAAATTAGTGGATACTTTTGTCTTAATCTCTTTGCCTCAGTTCCCCATCTGTAAAATGGGGATAAACCTCTCATTTCACAGGAGTGTTATGAAAATAAATTCATTAATGTTTATGAAGCACTCAGATACTACAGTGATGAGTGCCATACAAAAACCCACGAGGACATTAATAATTCTGTATTCAGAGCAGGGTTGGAATAGTGTGCAATAAATACCTCGAACAATGAGGAGAAAACAAAATATTGAATAGCTGCTCAGTTAGTGAGCACCATCTATCCTATGTGCTGAATGAGGCAGAAGTACAGTGGGGGAGGCGGAGAGGGAAACGTGATTGAGTAACCAAGGACTATATCTTTACATATACATATCCACAAGAAGGCTGAAATAAGGTTGAACAGGCAGACTTCCTTCTGCTTTTCCTAACTTTTGAGTGCTTGACTTTGCAATTAATAGTGGTCTTTAAACATACTTAAATGTAGTTGTGTATGCAGTATAGATAAAGGCTGAAATAGTCAAAGTCACTTAAAGGATTTAGGCACATGAATTTCATTGGGAGTTGAGCAAAGTGAAGGCAGGGGACTGGACTCGATGACCTTTCGAGGTCCTTTCCAGTTCTAGGAGATGGGTATATTTAACTCCCTTAGGTTCCTTAAATCTTAGCCTAATATAATAACAATACATTGCACTTACACAGTGTTTTAAATAGGTTCGTATATTAGGTTTCACAACACCCCTGAATGGTAGAGATATATTATTACCATCAATTTACCCATCAAGGTGGGTAAATTGAGCCCCGGGCGCTTTAGTGACTTGGATAATATCATATAGAATACCATTGGCACAGTCATATATAGGACTCCTGACTCCAGGTGCCAGGCAAGTAAGAACAACTCTGGATAATACCTCAATCTTAATAAAATATCAGAACATGTTTGTGACCCCATGTATTACCCAACACATAGTTCATTTTACAGTAACTTCTCCTGCAGCAAAGGATATCAGCAAGACTTAAAGACTTAGTGCAGAGTCTTTAGAGTTTAAAGAATTTGGGGGTTGCAAGTTCCATAAAATTGATTAATGTGTCAAAAATTCTCACGTATGCACCATACTAAGGCACATAGGACACAAACACAATTACAGTAGGGTGACCAGATGGCAACTGAAAAAACGGGACGGGAGTGGGGACTGCTCATATAAAAATGGGACATCTGGTCACCCTACTGTAATGTCACAGGGAATTGTAACTTTACCCCTCTTCAATGCAAGTGCATATGGGGGTTATAAACGTTTAAGTGCTGTATTTATGTGGCTGAAATGAGATCCTAAACTGAGAGAAGAAGGGAATGCCATCCTCCATGTTAACATAAATATTTTCTCCTTTGTTAAAGTTCTTCCACCATCCATCTTTAAAACATTTTCCATTGTTGTTACATCCTGTTGGCATTGTAGCAGCCATGGTTGCTGTTACCATTCTGTGCTGAAAGATCTGGCCTTCTCTGATAGGAAGGATCCTGTGTAGAAGCAAGAATTCAGCACAGTGCCAGTAAGTGCTAGTGACAGTACTAGTGACAACATGGAACAGTTTTTTAATCAACAGTTTTTTAATCAATTACCTTCAAATTAATATATATAAATATTAACACTAACTGTCTGGTTAGGTTTTGGATTGCAGCTGCTGCTGCTGAATTGTAATAAGAGACAAATTCTGTCTTCAGATTTGCACTGTATAGGTGATTTTTTTTGTGATTCAAATGAGGCACTTAAATCTGTCTCCTTGATCTCCTAGTATCTACTACAGTGATGGGCAGTCTAGAAATACCATTGACCGGTAAGACAGATCTTAATATTTCTTTTCTGTTAAACATTTGCCACGTGACTCAACTGAAAATTATATTCCATGTTACAAAAAGTTTACATTTATTCAACCTACCACAACTCTCCAATCTATTAATAGCCTGCAGTGTTAACAAGTGGATTTTAATTAATCATCAATTGCTTGTCAGTTACAACACTAACCCTTAGACGTTCAAAATGCTATTGCAAAGAAATATTCCAAATGACTACCTACAGTAGCTATTCTGAATTACTAATAGTGTGTGGCTGATGAGAAAGCAAATTCAGAAGGTAATCTTTTAAGGTCAAAAGGATGATAACAGCACTTGATCTCTGCAGAAAAAGTATCTAGAGGAAGAAAGACACCCTCCCCCCCAGACTTATCGTATATTCCAGCTCTTAAAAAAAGGAAGAGCATTACATGAAACAAATTATACTACCTTTTAACCATTGAGAGAGCTGCCAAAAAAAATCTAACAAAACAAAAAACCGCACAGAGAAACCATACCAGGGAATCAAAACTGGAGTAACTCTAAATCACCAGACTAAAAGATGACATTTTGGCCTGGCCCCAGACTGTGGAATTTACATACCAGTACATGACTGTGTTGGGAGTGATGTACGGCGAGCCCAGAACTCTATGCCACTCATTAGAATGGTGCAGCCTGTTCCCCGCAGTCTGATCAGTCCTTTTTGGAGAGAAAGGAGGGGAATGGGCTATGGCCATGCCTTTTCTTCCTGTTCCACAAGCCCCCATGGATGCACTGAAGAATGAACTCCATGTTCCCCTAAATCCAGGGGCTGTACTTTATGAGAGGCCCTAGTGAGGGCCATGCAGTGTGGGAAGGGAGAGAGAGTTGGCATTCTCCCCCTCCCTCCCCGTGGTCATGTAAGGGCCTGTTGCAATCTAAGCTTAAGGCTAGGAATGCACTAAAGGGCAAGGACATCTTTCTGCAGAAATGAGAATCATTAATCAATAAAACACACTTGATTGTCTGAGGGTGCTTTGTGCTGCACGAAGAGCTTTCAATCTCAACTGGTACGTACGCAATAATTACGTTAACACGCACTCTTGAGTATCTCGGTCAGATTATGCATCATGATAAGTATTACATTAAGCAATACTCATCTAACCAGTTTTTGGGGTGATGTCAGTCAGTCTGAATATTTGCTTCATTACAGCCACATTACAATCTCACCATTTTGTCACATTCATTTCACATTCTGTCTCTCATGATTGGCAATTGCTAAGCCTGCTCCCAGCCACTTACTCATATTGTTCGGCTGAGTGGCCCCTTTAGTGTATCTATTGCCAGCAAACATTCCTATTTTTGTATTATAATACTAAAATCCAACAGTTTCTGTATTATCAGGATGCCTTGGTGACAGCTTTAAAAGGCAATTTAGACAAATGAAATGTTCCTGGAGAATACTTAAGTTTTTATTTGAAGTCCTTAAATAAAATGTTGATAATTTTTATCATAAATGATTCAGAGTATTTAAAGCTGTAACCTGCTTTAAGTCTGGGCTATTTATTCCTGGGGGAATTCTGCACCACTGCACATGCACAGAATTTATGTCTCCCACAGATTTCTTTGCTTCCTCGCAGAAAAATGACTTTATGATGGGGAAGCAAAGGGAAGCCGCAAGAGCGGTCATACTCCTCAGCAGTATGTTTTGGGTGCCCAGGGCAGCCAGCAGAGAGGTAAATCACTGTGAGGTAGGAGGTGGGTCTGGAGAAGACCCGGCTGATGGCTCGTGCCCAGCGTCGGACTCACCTGCTACTCCCAGCTGGGCTGACGAGGACGGGACTTCCTCTTCCCCTGCATGGCATTTGGGGCCAGGTCAGACCCACCCCCCGATTTCTCCCTCGGCTGTAGGAAGCTCTGAAAACTCTCCCGCCCCCTCTGCGCTTCCTGCCCCCATTACTCCTCAGCTGCAGGGGGAGATATCATTGTACAGGGAGCTGCTCCCCCATCCACCCAACCCATGCATCCAGACCACCTCATACCCAGACCCTCCCACCGAGCCTCACCCCGCCCGCACACAGAACCCCCCCGATGAGCCCCACTCCACCTGCACCTGGACCATTCTGACAAGCTACCCACACCTGGATCCCCACCCTACTGAACCCCAACCAACTGCACATGGATCTCCCAGCACTAAGCCCCCCCACATCCAGACCCCCTGCCGAGCTCTATCCCCTCCCATACCCAGACCCCCCGATTGAGCCCCAATCACCTTCACCTGGACCCCTCTGCAGAGTCTCATTACCATTGTACCCAGAACCTCCAACAAGCCCCTATGCATCCAGATCCCCCCCACACCCAGATCCCCCCATTAAGCTGCCTGCACCCAGATTGCCCCACACAGAGCCCTCTCAATCCACACCTGGATCCCCCCCACACTAAGCCCCTCCACACTTGGATCTTGCATTGCTGAGTCTGCCTCCTCACACCTGGTGCACCTGGCACAGAGGGGCAGGGCCTTGGGGTGTTCCTGGGGCAGGTCCAATCCTTGCACTGTGTCAGGGTTGAGTGCAACCTCACCAGTGAGTTTGTGTCCTGGGGGGCAGCTGCACAGTGATCTCTCACCTCTGTGCAGACAGTGGCCTGGGCTCCCCAATGCCATGCTGGAGTCTTCACATTTATTCGACAAATAAAATCTGCAGAATTTCACAGAATTTTAAAATATGCACAGAATGTTTAATTTTTTGGCACAGAATGCCCTCAGGAGTAGCTAATGCTCCTAATGAAGATGATTGCAAATTTCCCATTGATCTCAATGATGCAGGCTAGAACCCTTAGATAGCCCTGAATTGTTAAGGTAGGTTGCTAGGTATCTAGGGAGGGATTTTAAAACAGATATTCAACAGGAGAAAGATGAAAAGCAGTGCAGACTTGAGGGTAATAATGGACAGCAAATTAGGCATGAATTTGCAATCTGATATAGCAGAAAAAGTGTCCAGTGAACTTTTGGGATCTCTAACAGGGACATCACGTCATGGACCATGAAGGTTAGAGTCCTATTTACAACGTGGGTGAGATGGCACTTGCAATAATGCATTCAGTTTGGGGTAATATGCTGAAAAGCTATTGACAAACCGGAGAGACTTCAGGAATAGCAATAAATCTGTTCAAGGGGACACAGAACTGATGTGTAAGGAAAGGTTAAAAGAGCTAAATATATATAGTGTGGCTGAATGATGGCTAAGAAGCCAAGTAGCAATTTACATATGGAGGGGATAAACATGAAGATGGGAGAGGAATTATTAGAAATAATAGGATAAAATTGAGATAAATTTAAGATTAATCTTAGTAAATATAAACAAGTAATATCAATTTATCTAGACTTTATAACAGGACCCCAAGAGAATAGTGAAACCCCATAGTCTCTGGGCCTGGATAGAGCACTTGAGTCAGGGGCCAACCATGCTTTTGGAGTGGTATGGACTAGACGACGTAAGACCTAATAGTTCTTTCCTAGCTTTCATTTCTATTACTTTATACAACCACTGCAGGCTAAGCATGGAAAAAAAGTTTTGTGGCCTATTATCTGGCATGTACTTAATACTTCTATCAGGAAAAGCTGTAAAATGATTCCTTAGAGTGCTGAATCACAAAGTCCTATAATAAAGCAATTCTCAGTTCAGATTGTCCAAATTTGTTTGTGAAATTTGTCTTCTCTGTTGGGTGGGGTTGTGATAAAAAGGGAAAAATGCTAGTTATTTCAGATTGTGAAATCTTTGTATCTTGCTATTACTCTGTTAAAGCAGAGCTGTATTGAAAAGGAATGTATTGACAACCATTTATTGTGCAACAGAGGAATATTTAACAATGCAAATACTGTTAGCCTGTGCTGACACTAACACTGTCTACACTACAGACACAGTGGCACAGCTATAACAGTGAAGTTATAACAGTGTAGATATTTGCTACAGTGACAGAAGTGGTTTTTCCTTTGCTGTAGTTAACCCACCTCTCCAGGAGGCAATAGTTTCCTTAACAAAAAAAAAAATTCCTATTATTTCTAAAATAAAATAATAGTCAAATCACTTTGCAAATAATCCTGAAATTGGCAGCATACAGGCAGACTGCAACACCA
Organism: Gopherus evgoodei; assembly: GCF_007399415.2. NCBI lineage: Eukaryota > Metazoa > Chordata > Testudines > Testudinidae > Gopherus > Gopherus evgoodei. Next base: position 77,801,163 of record NC_044329.1, read on the forward strand.
CTGCATAGTCCAACTGACTCAGGAGCAGTTCACTTACAGGCTATCCATTTCAGCATCGGCACTTTAGGATACACCTACACTGCAGTAAAAATCCTATGGCACCGAGTCTCAGAAATTGGATCAAGTGATTCGGGCTTGTGGGGCTCTAGCTGCAGAGCTAAAATAACACTGTAGGCGTTTGGGGTCGGGTTGGAGCCCAGGGTCTGAGACCCATCCCCCTTGTGAAGTCTCAGAGCCCGGGCTCCCACACAAGCCTGAATGTCTAGACAGCAATTTTATAGCCCCACAGCCTGAACCCCACAAGCCCGAGACAATTGAACCGAGCCAGCTGTGGCCATGATGGGGATGTTTTACTGCAGTATGGATGTACCCTCAGTGGTTCATTTTCAATACATTGTGTAGGGTTTAGCCATGCTGTTCCCTTCTGAATTTTTAGGTGCTTCTCAGCTAAACCCCTTCCAACACTATGATCAATTTACTCCTCAGTGACCAGTTCCAGTGGTCTACAATTTTTGAGAAGTCGTCTGCTTCAGAAATAAAATGTGATATTTATTATGTATTTTGATGTGCTGAATTCAAATATGACAATTAAAACAACTGATTGGCTACTGTTTCTAAGATATTTAAGTTTTTACATTTTATGTCTATGTATATTGTGTAGCTAGTAGAGTTTTAATCATAAATTGTAAACCTAGGTCTTTTCATGTGTTTATGGTTGCTTTACATGATAATATTTCACCTGTCCTGTTTATTTAACACTTTAAAAATCAGCAAAAAGGTTATCTAAATAAAATGTATTATGAAACAAAAGGCAAAAAACTATTCTGTACATAATTTAATCCTATTCAGTGTCTACTCGGCGCTTCTTGGCTTGTCTCTTGTATTCATTAAATGGAGCATCTCTTGTCACTGTCCAGCAATAGTCTGCAAGCATTGATGGGCTCCATTTGCCCTGATAGCCTGCCAGGAGATTCCACTGCTGTAGTCTGGAGCCCAACAGCTCTGCCTTACTCTTGGGTAGTTCCAAATCCCTGACAAGGTCATTCAGTTCACCTTGTGTTATGAGGTGTGGTTCAGAGGAGGAGGATGGGAGAAAATGTGGGTCCTGTGACATTGATGGTTCAGGACCAGAAGTTTCATCCTCTTCCTCTTCCTCGTCTGACTCAAGTGAGAATGATTGTGGTGATCAGGAACCGGCAGTCCTTCTCCGTGGGGTACTGGGCGTATAGCTGATGGAATGTTTGGATAATGCACAGTCCACTTTTTCTTCTTTGACACACCTTTCCCAACTGGAGGCACCATGCAGAAGTAACAATTGCTGGTATGATCTGTTAGCTCTCTCCAAATCATTGGCACTGCAAAAGGCATAGATTTCCTTTTCCTGTTCAACCACTGGCGAAGATTTGTTGCACAAGTGGTGCAGCATATGTGTGGGGCCCACCTCTTGTCCTGATCTCCAATTTTGCAGCCAAAATAAAGGTTATAGGCTTTCTTAACCATAGTGGTTATACTGCGCTTTTGTGATGCAAAAGTCACTTCACCACAAACATAGCAGAAGTTATCTGCACTGTTCACACAAGTACGAGGCATCTCTGCTCACTTTGGCTAAACAGAAATGTGTCCCTTTGCAAAATCAAACACTGACAAATAAGATAGCACGACTCTGCATGATTTCTAGAGCTGATATAGGGCAATTTGTTCAGCAGAGTGATGTAAGCTTCGTTATGATTGCATCATCCATGACTTCTAGGAATAATATGATGCAATTCATATAATGTATGACGCAATAACCAGCTTCAGATTGCATCATTCATTGTTTTGCCTAAAAAGCAAGTACTGTCCAAACCCACTCATAGATTTATTCATAGATCCAGTCAAAGATGTATTTTAGTCATTTCTGGTTTAAACTGAGATCCCTTCCCTTTATAACTCATTTATCCTCCGCCATTCCCAAGTCAAGGGTCGTATATACTGACCCAATAGCATATCTTGAAAACTAGAGCCAATCAACAATTTTAAGCATCATTTTTGTTCTCAGTGACCCAGAATAAAGTTGGACTACATTTATTTCAGAAGCATTTTGGCTGTAGAGCAGTGTTATAAAAAGAAACCAATTTACACTCCAAACTCTCTTAAAAAAAACACCCAAAAAACAAAGCCTGTATGTTTATACCTAAAAATCCACCCCTATGTTCTGCACAGTATCGCAACCTGCCTGCTTTTTCCCTGATTGCTGAAGCCAAATCAAATATAGCTGATCATTATCTCCAACTTAAACCTGTTGACACCCTTATTCTGTCCTACTTATTGCTGCTTTTACTGGTTGAAATCTTCAAGCCTTTGCACTCGTCCCACACAGCTGAAGATTAGCCTCCATCCTACATTGCTATTATCATCACTCCAATTTGGCTTAATGACAATGCTTGTTTTCCCCTTTCTGTGTGGCCAGGTGTGGTTAGTCACAAAGCTAACGTGTACCTGGTGAGTTCTGAAAGCCTCCAAACAGATGAGCCCAAAGCCCACTAAACCAGGAAGCAACATTTTATATGTAACCAGATTTCAACATTCCCACAAAGGGATGGCCATTTTAGTTATTACAAGCCAAAGGATATTATCTCAGAACAGTATATTCTGTGCCATTTACAGCATTTACTAAAGAACTTTTAAAGCTTACCTTTATCTAATTTGACAAACCATTAACTATATACTATGTAAGTCATTCTTCTGCTCTACTCTGCACTGGTTAGGCCTCAACTGGAGTATTGTGTCCAGTTCTGGGCACCGCATTTCAAGAAAGATGTGGAGAAATTGGAGAGGATCCAGAGAAGAGCAACAAGAATGATTAAAGGTCTTGAGAACATGACCTATGAAGGAAGGCTGAAATAATTGGGTTTGTTTAGCTTGGAAAAGAGAAGACTGAGAGAGGACATGATAGCAGTTTTCAGGTATCTAAAAGGGTGTCATCAGGAGGAGGGAGAAAACTTGTTCACCTTAGCCTCTAATGATAGAATAAGAAGCAATGGGCTTAAACTGCAGCAAGGGAGATTTAGGTTGGACATTAGGAAAAAGTTCCTAACTGTCAGGGTAGTTAAACACTGAATAAATTGCCTAGGGAGGTTTTGGAATCTCTGTCTCTGGAGATATTTAACAATAGGTTAGATAAATGTCTATCAGGGATGGTCTAGACAGTATTTAGTCCTGCCATGAGGGCAGGGGACTGGACTTGATGACCTCTCAAGGTCCCTTTCAGTCCTAGAGTCTATGAATCTATGAATATTACAAAGCTAGTAACCAAAACAATAGCTGTCTGTGATGGGATGTCCACCCTGACCAGGTTAAAATGGGCCAATTAATCTTATAGACTGCACCTGGTGGAGGGCCAGGACTTGATAAAGTCTAATTGAAGATGAAGCCTAGGTGGAGAGGGATGGCTTGGCTCCTATAAAGCCAGAAATTTGAGAGCAGGAAGGGGCTGCTAGAGTTGATGATAATGACATACTTTGGGGCCTGGATAGAACTAATGAAGTGCATTTGTTTAGTGTACTAGCTGTCCATTGTGCTTGAACAAAAATCTTTTTTTAATAAATAGGCACAAAAATGGACTATCTGTACTCTGTAAGGTGGAAGAAACAACAGATGACCTTTTATGGGACTGTAAGGGCTTTGATAGAGAAAGGAAAAAGCTTTCTGAGGAATTCAAATGTCTTAAGTCAGTGGTCCCCAAACTTTTTACTTTGTGCCCCCCCTTACCCTTGTCAGTCCCCTACCCTTCCGGGGCTGGGAGCAGGGCAGTGGCTGCGGAAGGAGGACATGGATGGGGTAAGGGGGCCAAGGCTGGGGCCAGGAATGGAGCTGGATGTGCTCCCTCCCTGCCCCCCCCATGGGGGCTGGCCCAGGCCCCCACAGTTGGGGACCTCCGTCTTAAGGTAACATGTTACATTGTTATATAGTAAAAACATTGTGGCAATGGAGTATTATTAAAAAGGAACTGTTATATTACCTGAAAGACACAGAACAGAGAGCATCAGTGTTGACTCCATGTGTGCTCCAGTGCTGGAGCACTCACGGAAAAAAATTAGCGGGTGCTTTGCATTCACTGGCAGCCAGATCCCCCTCCTCCACAAGCCTCCCATGCAGCAGCAACCCTGCCGCTCAACTCCTCCCCGTTCCTCCAGGAGGTAGAAAAGAGCCCAGGGAAACAACCACAGGGTCTAAGATTGAGTAGACCTAAGTTACAAGGCATAAGGTCCCTGGGTTGGAGTAGTGGAAAATCACAGGATCCCCTACCAGTAATTCGGAAAGTAGCACTGGACCTGGACTAGAAGATTGCATGATATGGCATATGGACAGCTTGTCCAATGGGACTTTGACACTCCAGAAATGACGAAATACTGACCTGGCTGGTGGGTTGAGTCATGAGGAGGGAGCACTCCGAGTTTCATCAAGAGACAGGCCATGGTATGAGCCACTGATGGAAAGGGGTGCCATACTAGCTAAACCCTAGACCCAGCCACAGGGATGCACTCCAGTGGTGAGTGTACCCCATTACACTTTCACAAGAAATTTCTGGGTTGACATTAGCTTTTCCAGGGCCCGCTAAACATTGCTGCATAGCTTCTGTACATACAACGCACTGTGTGTAGTCAGTACATGCTAAAACTTTAAAATTCCCATGTGTGCAATGTGCACACTAGGCAAAGGTTTATATTATTAAAAATATTTGACTTTCAGTAGGTGGAATCCTTTGCCCTGATTCTGCACAGTACAGAATTCTCAGTTCCATAGTGTCAGACCACAATCTGTCATTCTGATACCCATCCTCCTTATCAGCAAAATATTCTTCTCCTCAGATCACTGAAATATTGTAATAAGTCTCTAGCTGGGTGGTGGTCTTATTCAGTGGAGGAATCAACCTCTAGCAGAATGCAGAGACAGTTGGGATAAACCTGTGAGACAGGTCCTTGATGTGGTATGGCAACTTACAATGTGTGCTCTATTGGCTTTCTGTGCTTCTCCTTTCTAGCATACCAATATCCACAGACACAGACTCCGTGGGTGTTCTGGGGCTGGAGCACTCACGGAAAAAAAAATAGTGGATGCTCAGTACCCACCAGCCACAGCTATTCGGCAGCACCCCCGATCAGCTAATCAGAGATGCTGCCAAACAGCTGATAGGCGGCTTGGGGAGGCGTTTGGGGGAAAGCAGAGACCAGTGGGCAGGCAAGGATCTTGGGAAGGGGATGGAGTGGGGGCAGGAAGAGGCACAGCGAGGGTGGGACTTTGGGGGAGGGGGTGGAGTGAGGCTGGGGCCTCAGGGGAGGAGTAGAGCAGGGGTGGTAACAGGCAGTCTGAAGACAAGGCCTTGGGGGAAGGGGTGGAGTAAGAGTGGGGCCTAGGGCCAGAGCAGGAATGGAGCACCCCTGGGGAAAAGTAAAAGTTTTCGCCTATGCTAAAACCAACACCTTTTGGACACGGTTCCATCTAAACCACAGTTCGATTCAGTGCATGGAAGGATCATTAATGGCTCTTCCTCTATTGGGACAAGTAGATGTTGGTATTAACTAGCTCTTGTGCTAGTTTCCTATGAAGCCTCAGCAGCAGATATTACTGTTCTTAGAACAGACTGCATTAGGACTTATCTTGAAAATCCTTTGCCATTCTCGATAGTTTCAAACTACTAATTCAAATCATGAGGGGTCAGAGTCATCCTTGGTGTAACTCAGTTGGAATGCATTTACACCACATTTGAATATGGGCCAGAAGTCCTTTCATTTCCGAAAATTCAGTCAAGAATGCTCCAAGTGTCTGCAAAACCTACAGTATGTGCTCAAACTGCTAAAGGAATTAAGGGTAAGTAGTCTGCTAGGTTATGGGCATACATTGAGAAGAAAAGTTTCTATCTTTTCTCTTTAAAAAGAATGGGAAACTAAATTTAAATTACAACTTTTCAACCCCTGCATATTGAATAAAATAACGAAGTAAAAAGAAGAGGAATAACATTTCAAAAATCCATTCAGCAACCAGCTATAAGCAAAGATTGGCAATGATAAGAAAAAACTATGGTTACAGATTGTGCCTTTCTTCCCTCATGGTAGATAATCTGGCAGTGCAGCCTCAGTCTGGCAAGGCTAAACATGAAAGTCTGGAAGATGCTGTTGCAGGTCTGGAAAGAGGTCCAGACTTTAAGCCCCTGTTTGCATTAGCAAAATTTGTTGACAAGGGGTGCACTGGGTGCAGCTCACATGATTTAACTGCAAGTGTTGACAAGTGATCAGTGTCTTCATCAACTTGGACAACATTCAGATATCCACCCCAAACAGATTGTCATATCCATCCATTTCATCCTCACCCATAACAAATCTACACTCGGTTACAACACTTTGCTAGATCAGGCCAGAACAACAGATGCAAAACTTGCAGCTCTATTTCCACTGCTATGATGACCAGTACCCGCCACATCACCCTTTCAAGATTCATGGGTCCTACACATGCCTATCACAACATGTGATGTACCTGATCCAGTGCATCAAATACCCTACTACAACTACAACTATGGGGGTAAAACTAGACAATTGCTATGCTCTCAAGTGAACACACAGAACAATAATACAAAAATACTGTCACCCATGGATGAACACTTTCACAAATGATCTCTCCATATCTGACCTCTCAGCCCTCGCCCTCAAAGGAAATCTGCACAATACCTTCAAGATGAGTCTGTGAGCTTAAATTGACAACTCCGCTTGACACCAAAAGTCATGGACTCAATAGAGACGCTGGTTTTATGTCTCACTGCAACAATCTGTAATGCATTAACTCTCCTTTGCATTAGGACCACAAGAGGTCCTAACTGTCCACTTCATTTTGAATGGTGTCCTGCAACATGTGTTCCACCTTGTAATTAGCTGCAATGGTCTGGGTAGGTCTACACTGCAATGTAAGACTCACTGCAGGGCCATGATTTGGTCCATTGTCTCCAGCTTCTAGGACTAAAAATTGCCATGTAGACATTTGGGCTGGAGCCTGGACTCCGAAACCCCATCGCGGGGTAGGTATCAAATCTACATAGTGATTTTTAGCCCCACAAGCCTGGCCTGGGCTCTGAGACTTTGTGTCACAGGTTTTTTATTGCAGTGTATATGTAGCCTCTGATTACCTTTCCCAGACTTGAAGAAGAGCTCTGTGGAGCTAAAAAGCGTATCTCATTCACCAACAGAAGTTGGTCCAATAAATGATATTACCTCACCCACCTTATCTTCCTTTTTTTTATCCTGGCAATAATCTTTTAGCCACATTCTGCTAGTTTGTCCTCTTGTTGCTCAGGTTTTCACTGGAGAAATTTATTTAAGAATATAGTCACATTCAAGCACATACTTTTAGGAAACTTTTTTAGCTTCACAAACAAACTATGATTAAATAAAATAATTTAGAAATCTTGGCTGAATGAGAGCCACTAACACTACTTGTTTCATCTTCACCAGATTCTTGTTCGCCTCTCCATAAAAGCCATGTTTAAATTGTGAGAGCTTTGGCAGCTTCGGGGGTGGGGGGAGAGGCTTTTTCACCATTTACTGAAATAATCCTCATTGATGTTTTAGGAGACATTCCAGGCTATAGAAACAATCTCACTTTTCGAAGTAAAAACTTGACCATGTTCAAATGAGCAAACAAGTTCTGTTTGTTTTTCTTCTATGGAATTTTGAGACAGATGAGAAGTTGATTTTGGTGGCGGTGTGTGCAAACAAAGCTAATATTTCCCCAGTCTTCAGAATGAAAAACACTTGAAGCTGGACCCAGCCAGTTTGATTAATTATGCTGGCACAAGTCCAAGGGTGTGACTTATATCGATTTGGAGTAATGGTGAAGGATCTGGAAAGCTGCTTTTATTTCCTGTTAATTTCAACTAATAAAGCTATACTAGCAAGCTTTGCAGAAACAGATAATAAAAATGAAATATGGAAGTTAGTTTGTCAAGGTAGACCTGAAGAAGAAGTAGAAGAAGGCTTGCAAATTAAAGCTCCAGATACAAATGTCCTTGAACTTTTGAGAGAATGTTCAAAAACTTAGCTTTGGATATAAATGTTGAGGTTTGTGCCTATCTCGCTTCAGGAACAAGAATGAATGGATTCATGCAATGTTAATGATGATTTGTTAACAAGAAGATATTTAGAAGTGTGAGTGTATTGCAATAAACACATTTAAAAGGAGCTTTGTGGTAGTTTGCCTAAATAAAGACACCTCTACCCCGATATAACGCGACCCAATATAACATGGGTTCTCATATAACGCGGCAAAGCTCTGACACGCTGCTCTGAGCAGCATGTTAAGGCTGCCAGACTGGGCCGGGGCCAAGGGGTTGGATAAGGGGCAGAGAGTCTTGGGGGCGGTCAGGGGCTCCCCCCACCCAGGATCTGTGGGGCAGGAGCTGTGGGAGGGCAATTTTGGGGGCCCTGCAATCCCAGAGTGGCCCGGGGGATTAGTGGGGGCTAGGAGCAGCCAATCTGCTTCCCTCGCCCCGGCCCCAGCCGTGTCACTCGGGGTATGGGGCTTGGGGGAAGGGATCCACCCCCGCACTCACCAGCAGCGGCAGAAGCGGAGCAGCCCGGCCCCAGCCCGTTCCGCTCTGCCAGATCCCAGCCGTAGAGCTCCGCTTCCCGCTGCAGGTGAGTGCGGGACCTTTCCCCAACCCCACCCTCCCAGCGACACAGCTGGGGCTCGCCCAAGGGCAAGGAAAGCGGAGCGGGCTGGGGCTGCATCGCTCTGCTTCCCGCTGCCTGTGAGTGTGGGGGGCATCATTTTCCCAACCTCCCCACACTCACCAGCAGCAGGAAGTGGAGCAGCCCAGCCCCAGCCTGCTCTACTCCATCAGTTCCCAGCCACGTTGCTCTGCTTCCTGCCGCAGGTGAGTATGGGGGACATCCTTTCCCCAACCTCCCGGCACTTACCAGCAGCGGAAGCGGAGCAGCCTGGCCCCAGCCCGCTCTACTCTGTTAGCTCCTCGCTGTGACACTCCGCTTCCCACTGCAGGTGAGTATGGGGGACATCCTTTCCCCAACCTCCTCGCACTCACCGGTGATGGGAAGCGGAGCGCCACGGCTGGGAGGTGGCAGAGTGGAGCAGGCTGAGGCCACCTTGTTTGGCTTCCTCCACTGCCGGTGAGTGCCTGTCAGAGGGTGTGGGTGTGGATGGGGGTCGGAGCAGTTAGGGGACACGGAGCAGGGGGGTTGGGTACAGGGGTGGGGTTCTGGGGGTGATTAGGGACAGGGGTCTCTGGAGGAGGCAGTCAGGGAACAAAGAAGGGGGGGCAAAGCAAGTTCGATATAACGCGGTCTCACCTATAACATGGTGAGATTTTTTGTCTCCTGAGGACCATGTTATATCGGGGTAGAGGTGTAGCTCTGTTACAGAGTCATCAAGCTATGTGTGCTCCCATGAACTTAAGCCACAGAATTCTACAGCACCACAAATAAGGTACCAGGTGCTTCAGTGAAGAGGAACCTCAACAACGTCCTCCAATACTGCCATTCACTGCATTTTTACTGGATTCACACAAAGAGCTCTTGGCTCAGTGAGGTGCACAGCGAAGTGCTCTAACAACCTCTTTCTTTATGCACCTGTCATTTCCCACTGCATAGCAGAATTCACGAGTTCATCATCGGGGACTTTGGAGCACAGAGCAATCTGAGTCTGTGTTGTGTGGGGAAAACAGAAAAAAGTCCTTAAAAGTGACCTTCCAAGGGCAAAGGTGAGGTAAATTCATGGGGCAGTGTAGGAAGACTGTACCTATTGTGTGGTGAGAAAAATTCATTTTTTAGGACTGTCAACATGGCACCTTTTGAAGATGATCCTGTCCTCAAATGTTTCCAGAAAGGAGGTTTCAGAATTGGGATGCATGAATTATGTTATTGCTTCTTAAGAGGAAACAGCTGCTGCTGTTCATGCAATAACAACGATAAAGCCTCATGTACACATTTCGAGAAATTTCCAAGAGGTTGATTGTGACCCACTGACAGGAACTCACAGGCTTGCAGCATGAATGGGAGGTAGAAGGGGAACCATGGTCAAAAAGAGGAAACATTCACTTGAAGATGAAACTAAAAGAAAAAATAGCTAGGCTACTGCTTAGCTAACAGCTTAAAAGTTATAATACTTGATATTGGGAGAAAGAGGGCTGGACTGGCTTGTACATGGACTGGCTTGAATCCTTCTTTCTTATGTGGCTCAATAGCTGTGAAGCTACTTACTTCCCCCTCCTGTATATAAGCTGGAACTATTGACATGGGTGGCAGGCAAAGCTTCCCCTGGGGGAGGCTAGCTTTCTGTCCTGCCTTTTCTGCTCATGGCCCCACCCACACTCCAGCCCCGCTCTGACCCAGGCCTCGCTCCCGCTCCTACCCAGGCCTCACCCCCTCCCCTGCTCCGCTCAGCCCCCCCACGGCTGCTCGCTGCATCTCTCCTCTCCTCCATCTCCCCTCCCACACGAGGCCACCCACTGCATCCCTCCTCCCGCCCCCGCCACCACGAGACCCTCCTTCCCACAATGTCCCTCCCCTCCTCAGCCCAGGAGACCTGGAATATCAAAGGCAGTGATACAGTACTGTAGAATGGACACGGGTACTCTGGATTAAGGATTTAATTATAAGAATTCTCAACTAGTTTAAAACTGAAATTATTTCTGATTATGGTAAAATAAAGATCTTTGTAATCTAACTCCAGACACACTTTTATTTGGGTACACAGTTGGACTGTGGAGTATATCTATATGTATTGTTCGGGAATACTTGCTACTGTTATATAGTTCATGTGAACTTGGCTGCAGCTCTTATACAAGGAAAAAAGTATAACATAGTATAAAGCTTTGCAGACTAAATTGGTTTATTATACTGAAGATATACAGCTACAAGCATCTATGGGACTGTAATAGAGTCCTTGGTGGGGCTAGGTGGCCTAGATGATAGCGCAAACCTACTCGTGGGCAGGTCTTAAAGTCCAGACCCTGTTTTAATCAGAGGTGTGGTGAAGTGGGCAGTGGTAGGGGAGCCTGGGCCTGCCCATTCCACCAGATTCTGTCTTAGGACCTAAGGAGGGTCTACAGTATCTGATCCTGAAAGGTGCCCTCTGAGTTACCATCCCCGAGTCACTTCCTACTGTCTATGGTTCTCCCCCTTCTTAGCAGGGTTACTCTCTTTTCAACCCTGTCTCCAGTTGAAGCATGCTCTGCCAGACTCGAGGAGCAAGGCTTCCTGGGCCCAGTACTCTCCTTTAATGTCTTCCAGCCCAGTGTGGAGTTTGTATACCTTATCACACACTCTTCCCCTGGTTGTGGTGTTCTGGGGCCAGATTGTGTCCTCACCATCATGTGAAAAGAACTCTTTGCGTTTTTATTTTCCTTGCATGCAAGATGTACCAACTCAAAGCTATATGGCTGCAGTGAGAGATACCACTGCATAATGTGTGGGTTATGGTCCTTCACTGGGTTCAGCCAGCAGAGTGGTGGTGCATGGTCAGTTACTAGGCAGAAGTGTAGTAGTAGGATTTTATGTTTCTAATATAATTTAGAATAAAGGATAAAGAATAATTATGTAACATGTATTAAATGTATTGGTGTATGATTTGAGCATATCATGCCAGCCACCCTTTTTGGGCCATTGGTAGAAATGCATCAGCCAGACTCTGTGTCTGGACTGATTTCAATGCAGTGACAGACCTTTGAGGGTCACCAATTTGTTCTAGGTTTAGCATTTTAAAATAAGTAAAAGAATGCAATGATTCTTTTTCTTTTGCATTGCAATTTGATGATCCTGTTCAAAATGTTCTGTGTAAATTAATTCTGTTTTGTGTGTAAATGAGGAATGTATGTGTTAAGAAAGAAATGTGAAGGCCATGGCTAAACCAAATGTACAAGAAAGGAACCAGAGACAGACACAAGAGTGCCAGAAGGCTGCAACACGCCCCTATTGAAATATCTAAAAATAAGACAGGCACCTATCAATGGGGACAAAATTGCTGTAATAAAGAATGAGAAGGACAATTTAAGAAAACAAGCACTCATCAAACAACAATTAATTACAGCATAGCAAAGCAAAACTCATTGGCCCCAGTGAAGAAAAATCACTGTATAAATAGGGTGCCTTTCCATGAAACTTTTGGTTTGTTCTGCTAAGACTTCCCTGGAGCCTCATGTCGTGATCAACAGAACCCAGCTCCTCCCTACCCGTGATCCACCTAGCTGGCCACTAGGTTGATCCGGACTGGTAACTATAATATCAACTGGCAGGACAGAGAGAGAGAGAGAGAGAGAGAGACTAAAAAGCATATGCTAATTGTATCTTCAATAAATGCGGCATGTTGCCTTCTCCCCTATAAAAAAATCTTGTGTGCTTTGTATAGCATAACATTTTGGGGGAAGAACTGCCCCCACAAATACTAGTGTAGGGCACAAGTGGCCCATTTCACTGCTATGGCCTCCTTCTTGATGTCTGAGTAGGCTACCTCATGTGGGAACAGCTTCCTGTTGAGACAATGAACAGGGTGGTGGTCTCTGATTTCTTGAAATAGCACAGCTCCCAGTCTGATATTGGACACATCTGGTTAGAGAATAAAGGGCTTCGAGTGGAACAGTACTGGCTCCTGGATCAATTAGTCTTGGAGTGTCCTAAATGCCTTATCACAACTTTTGATATAAAAGACCCTTTTGGGTGTGGTGTCCTTTACCAGATCTGTCAAGGGGCAGCAATGGTAGCAAAGTTTGGGATGAACCATCGATAGTACCCTGCTAATCCCAAAAAACTGCTGGACTTGCTTCTCTGTGGAAGGGATTGGGGAGGCTGCTAGGGCTTGGGCTCTGTCCATCAAGGACTGTAGCTGCCCCCTGCACTCCTGCAGGCATACCCTAGGAAGGTGATTTCTTGGATGCCCAGCCAATGCTTGATTGGACTGGCCATAAAATCTGCCTCCTTGAGAGCCTGTAATACCACAGCAACATGCCTCATATGCTTGGCCCAGCTCTCACTGTAGATGACACTATGATCAATGCAGGCAGTCACATATAATCCATGTGGCCATAACACTCTGTCCATCAGTTGGTGGAAAGTGGCAGCAGCCCCCTGAAATCTGAAGACCCTTGTTATAACTGGTATAGCCCCCATGGTGTGGAGAAAGTCTTTTTTTTCTCTTTAGGATCATGTATCAAGGGGATTTGCCAATATTGCTTCAGCAAGTCAAGGATGGATACATACTTAGCAGCTCATCGACCCTAGGCAAGGGGTGTGCACAGGGCCGGATTAATCTTCTGTGGGCCTGGCACCAAACACATTTGTGGGCCCCCATGTAGTTGTTATGGGCCCCTTCTGAGCATGGGGCCAGTATGGTGGTGCCATTGGCACCATAATAAACCCAGTACTGAATCTCAGAGACATTTTTTATTTTGATCACACACCTCTGCAAGACTATTTGTATTGCCATACACAGCTTCCTCAGTCCCGTTTTTCTCACTGAGCTGTACCCGTGTGGGTTTACCAGTGTCTATAGTGAGCAGAACTTTCATAGTGATCAGGGGAACTCCCCACAGATTTATCTCCTTCCTCATTCAGAAATTTGGTAGCCATGTGTCCAGTACCCCTCTATTTCACCAGTCAACCTATGTGGTCCTGGCCTGAGCTCAACGAAGTTCCGCAGCCAGCAGATACCTGATCAGTTCTGACAAACCCCTCCCCCAGCCCCCATCCTACCATTTGAGCAAGCCACTTGCAAACAACATTCTCCCAACCCTGGCTCAGTGAGCACTTAGCCCCTAGGAACCTGAAGTCACCAGCCTTTCTCCCTCTGCTCCCATCTACATGCTATTCCACTATATGCTCACCACCATCTCTCTCCATGCCCATTTCTTTTCTACCTTGGACATGCTCTCCAGCCAACTCACTGGTCCTATTCTCCCCCTGCAAGCCTGGCCTGCTTCCTCTTCCCCTGCTCCCCTTGACATTCCTTTCCTACTGGTGACCTCTGCTCCTTGAGGTTAACTCCAGTTTTTTTAATCTGCTCCTAGCTTAATGGCCCCCAGTAGTCACAGAACCACTGTAGCTTCTCTGGCTACAGTCATAGGACCAATTGCCAAGGCCAGCCTTAAACAGCTGCAGCTACTAGCCGCAGGAGGGGTGGCAATGCCAAGATTGAGCATGCTTGAACTTTGCAATGGCAGCACTAGAGACTCTCAATCCTCAGGATTGGCCCTAGGCAGCTGAAGACTCTGTAGTTAGGTGCTTCCATACTCCAGGGAGTCCAGGCTATGTGTAAGCAGGTGAATGGTCCCGCTGTTGTGGGGAACTTTCCTGGCTTATCCACAGCCCCAGGGACATGGGCTAGCAAAAGGACCTGAGTCCTTGCTCCCACTTCCTTTACCCAGAGGCCTGCCTGACCTCAAGGGCTTCCCTTTCACTCTCCTGTGTGGCAAAGTCCTTGTAACCCAAACAAGGCTGGGCCCAGGATTCCTGCAGGGCTCAACCCCCAACCTTGTCATAGTCACTTAGGACAGGGGCTACGGTGTCCCCATTCTGGGGTGCTTTCTGCACTCTGGACACTTCCCTGACCCACTGATCATTACATGCAATTCAAAGCAAATACAATTTATTAAACAGAAATCAAATTTTTTTTTAAAAAGGAAAAAATAGGAAAGGTTAAAGGAACACACATCACCCCACTCTGTGGGATGGGGACATCACAACCAGCGTCTCTGGAATATAAGAGAAGTTCAGTCTGTTCCTAACAAGTCCCAGGCCTCCTTTTCATGTCCTGGCTGTGCTGCAGGGATGCTGCGGGTAAGACACTTGCTCTGGCGGTGGCCACACGCCCTCAAGCTCTAAGTGGCAGGACCCTTCTTCCCAGTGTCGCCCCCACCCCATCGGGGTTACAATTCCCCTCCAAGTCTGGCCTGCAAGGCCTCTTGGCTGGGGGTGTCTCCCTGCATTGGGCCTGCTGCCCAGGGTCCCCCCTCGCTCTCTGCAGCTGCTCACTGCACTCGGCTCCAGACTGCTCCAGCTCACTCTGCCTCAGCACAGGTGCTGCTGCTGCTCTGCCTCCAGCTCCCTGGGTTGCTTCTCTGGCTCTGGTTACTGCAGCTCCCCTCCCAGCGCAGGTCTGCTCACTGAGCTGCTTCTATGACTCTGCTCCCAGCACTGACCTGCTCCCTGGTCTGCTTTTCTAGCCCCTCTGTCTGACACAGCTCTGCTCCCCAGCTCAGCTTGGCCCGTGCTTTCTCCTTAGCTCAACCCCACACTGTCTGACCCAGGCAATTCCAGCTCACAGGGACGACAGGACTCCCCTGGCCTCCTGACTCCTTGATTAGCCTGCCTGCCCTGTCAATCAGGCTGACCTGGCGCATTGGCCTCTCCCCATTGTTCTTGGGGACTGTCAGTCTTAGGGTCCTGATTTCTCATTGGCCCTTCCCCTTTCTTTTGGTACTGGGAGCTATCCAACCAAAAAAACTCCACTGAGTTTTAGTAAGGGGACAATAGTCCCATTACATATGGCTTTAAGTACCAGAGATGCCCATCACCTGCAGCAGGGCCTCCCAATTCCCATGAACCCTTCAGTTAGTACATAGTCATGCAGAAGGTGCAGCCTGGATGATTTTGGAGGTTGGAGTGCCAGAAGGTTTCCCATCTTTGAGCAGCAGCTCTGTAACAAGCTCACACTGCCCAGCTCCGCATTGGGACTGGGAACCTGTGAAGACAGTGGAGTTACCCTAGTGTATAACCAGTTCCATCCAAAGCCTGTTGAAATCAGTGGGAGTCTTTTCATTGTCTTTAATAGGCTGTGTATAAAGTCTAGAAGAGGTCCTTTGCTTCTAGGAGCACAGTGCATTCTAAAACTATGCTGCACTGGTTTACTATCGTAAACAGGAGGGTCTCACATGACCTGCTGAATAATCAACACCTCCTGCAAGATGTAATTTTTTCTGAGAGGTTTCCCACTCCACTACTGAATGTAAACCTGCTTAGCTTACAAGGTCTGAAAATATCAGGTGGTATGGTTACAAAAGCAAGGCACTTCTGAATTCAGTAGGAATTTTGGATGTGCACTGAACACAGGACTGGTTCCAGCATGGTTACAGAACTGCAGTAAAGTGGAACAATTATCAGTTTGTGTGACTGGAGGATATTATAAGACTGTCCCACATGATGAGGAAAAGTTGAGGTACCTTTGCTGTTTGTTGCAATCTTAGTTTCTATGGAGAACTTGTCATCTTTTTATGCTTTTAGGGGAAACAAAACTAAAAAAATGGTAATGGTTGTTGGAAATAGCAATTTTGGTCCTAGTTAGCATTGGGGAGATGCTAACATTTGTTGCTCAATTTTATCCTACTTTTTCTACAGACAATTACAGTGGATCAGTATTTGACTTGGGAGAAATGAAGTAACAGAGAGTGGTCCAAATTGAACTTGAGAGCTCCTGAACTTTGAGGGTGTAAATCTGGAAAGCAGGTGCTAGGTTCCCTTTCTGAATGTTAGATAAATCTGGAAAGGAAAGGCCAATTTCTGCTTCCATGGCTCAGAAGTGGAAACTGAGTCACATCCTCCTGTATGCCTGGTATCCAAAGCTGCCCTGATTGGCTGCTCCCTGCCAAGGACAGTGGAGAGAGTCTTTCAAGCTGCCTAGAACAGTGGCATGGGACACAGCTAATCAGAAAGGGGCTGCAGGGAGCAGCCAATCAGGGCACAGCTGATTAGCATAAGAAGAGCTGCAGGCCAGAGTGAGATCAGTTCCTTGCTGGAGCTGGAGGAGGGTAGATGAGGTGCCTGGCTGGCTGAGGGAGCTAAGGGACGCAGTGCTGGCAGAGGCCAGCGGGAGTGAGGAGCTCTGGGTTGGCGGTTGGGACTCCACCAGGACAAGGCCCTGAGGTATTGATGCAGAATGTGCTGACAATGTGGGGAAATGGCCCAGGGAATCATAGCACAATGCAGCTTAGTTAAAGGGACAGGGTGGACAGCTGCTATCTTTAGAGTCCCCGGACTGGGACCTGGAGTAGAGGTAGCCCCGGGTCCCCAACCACCCACTGGAAAAGTGATTTGGACTTTGGTGCACCCCAGAAGGAGAAATGAACTCTTTTAGTGGCCCAGCAGGAGAGCTGAGGCCCAAAAGGCCCAGAGAGGGCAAGGACATTGCTTGCAGGGAGGGAGACCTGGAGTACAGTTCAATGCCAAGGCCATTTTAAAACTGCCAGACTAATTAAGGGCCTGAGCCTGGAGAGGACTACAGGGAAAGAGAGGCCAACTGAGCTGTACTGGGATAGGCTGCCCATTGGACTATTTCCCCGGAAAGGGTTTTTATTTCACATACAGACTGTGTATTACTTGGCCGTAGGGCTGAGTCACCGAAGACCCACCACAAACTGAGAGAGAGCGTGCAGGCACATGCACTTGGACAGAGTGTTTGCGACCCCATTACAGGGTGATACACCAACATTCTTAAGGACTTGACCTCCAGTTGGTCGCACAGCTCCTTCATCAACTGTGAAGTGAAATTCATCCATTGGTCTGTCAGTATTTCCTTGGGGATCTCCACCCAGGCAAATACTTTTATGAGTTAAACTATCAATGACAGCTGCTGTTGCTGATTGGTTGGGAATGGACTCTGGGTATCTGGTGGCATAGTCCAAGATTACTAGTATGTATTTGTGCTCCATTTCAGACTTCTCTAGTGGGCCCTGCCATGTCTACACCTATCCTGTTGAAGGATAGTGATGTGACCCGGGGGTGCCTGGGGTAGCCCTCACTGAAAATGCCAAGGTCAGGGCAGGCTGCAAAAGGTAGAGAAGACACTCTGAAGACTGGTGGTCAGCACTGAAATTAAACTCACCAACCAGTCTCAAACTGTGCTCCTGGTAACGCTGGTTATCAAGAAGCTGAAAAAAGAAATCACATAGCCACATTTATTGCATTCCAGTTCTCTGGCTCCCAATCAGCACCCAGGTGCAGTAAGGTGAGAAGTTATTTAAAAACTCTTTTCACTGTACAAACTGTTCTTCTGAACCCCAAAAGGCCAGCCACATTGCCACGTCAATATTAGGTTGGATCTTACTCAAAATACCAGACTGCCAGCCAATCCTTTAGCATCTAAAACTAAAGGTTTATTATAAAGGAAAAAAAGAAAGAATGAGAGTGCTTAAATGATAAAACACTCAGATACATACCAAGACTTCAAAGTCCATATATCAGGTTCTTAGCAGTATTGGTGAATTTGCTAGCTTGAAAGTCCTTCTAGAACACAATCACAGCTTGGATGGGTCATTCAGTCTCTTGTTCAGAGCTTCAGTTTATAGAAAAGTTATTCCAGAGGTAAGAAGCAGGAATGAAGACCAAATGGAGATGATGCAGCTGCCCTTTATATTCCTTTTGCCATGTGGCTTGTACTTCCTGTGTCCCAAACACAAGCTTTACAGCACATGGCATGGAAAAGCCTTAAGAGTTCTCTTCATAGGCATGCCCCTATATGGCTTGCTGACTCATAAGGTATAGTCCCTGGTCTTTCAATGGGTTTATTGTACATCCAATGACCCTTGATGGGCTATTAAACAGGCTAGACCATGCTGATGCCGAGCACAAGTCCATGGGGCCGGATGAACTGCGTCTTAGGCCTGGTCTACACTGGGAGTGGGGCAGAGGGATTGATCCAAGATACACAACTTCAGCTACGTTATTCACGTAGCTGAAGTCGGCGTACTTAGACCTACTCACCGCAGTGTCTCCACTGCAGTGAGTCGACTGCTGTTGTGCCCCCGTTGACTCTGCCTGCGCCTCTCGCAGCGGTGGAGTACAGGAGTCAATGGGGGTCAATTTATCGCATCTAGACTAGATGCGATAAATCGACCCCCGCTGGATCGATCGCTGCCTGCCAATCTGGTGGGTAGTGTAGACATACACAAGGGTGCTAAAGGAATAGGCTGATGTGATTGCAGAGCCATTGGCCATTATCTTTGAAATGTCATGGTAATCCAGATGACTGGAAAAAGACTAATGTTGTGCCCATCTTTAAAAAAGGGAAGAAAGAGGATCCACAATACTACAGGCCAGTCAGCCTCACCTCAGTCCCTGGAAATATCATGGAGCAAGTCCTCAAGGAATCAATTTTGAAGTATTTAGAGGACAGGAAAGTGATCAGAAACAGTCAGCATGGATTAACCAAGGGCAAGTCATGCCTGACTAACCTAATTGCCTTCTGTGATGAGATAACTGTCTCTGTGGATGAGGGGAAAGCAGTGGACGTGTTATTTCTTGACTTTAGCAAAGCTTTTGATATGGTCTCCCACAGTATTCTTGCCAGCAAGTTGAAGAAGTATGGGCTGGATGAATGGACTATAATGTGGATAGAAAGCTGGCTAGATCGTCGGGCTCAATGGGTAGTGATCAACAGCTCCATGTCTAGTTGGCAGCCAGTTTCAAATGGAGTGCCCCAAGGGTCGGTCCTGGGGCTGGTTTTGTTCAATATCTTCATTAATGTTCTAGAGGACGGTGTGGATTGCACTCTCAGCAAGTTTGCAGATGACACTAAACTGGGAGGAGTGGTACATACGTTGCGGGGTAGGGATAGGATACAGAGGAACCTAGACAAATTCGAGGATTGATCCCAAAAAAATCTTGAGTTTCAACAAAGACAAGTGCAGAGGCCTGCACTTAGGATGGAAGAATCCCATGCACTGCTACAGACCAGGGACTGAGTGGCTAGGCAGCAGTTCTGCAGAAAAGGATCTAGGGGTTACAGTGGATGAGAAGCTGGATATGAGTCAACAGTGTGCCCTTGTTGCCTAGAGGCTAACGGAATTTTGGGCTGTATAAGTAGGAGCATTGCTAGATTGAGGGACATGATCATTCCCCTCTATTCGGCATTGGTGAGGCCTCATCTGTGTCCAGTATTGTGTCCAGTTTTGGGTCCCACCACTACAAGAAGGATGTGGAAAAATTGGAAAGAGTCCAGCAGAGGGCAACAAAAATGATTAGGGGGCTGGAGCACATGACTTATGAGGAGAGGCTGAGGGAACTGGGATTATTTAATCTGCAGAAGAGAAGAATGAGGGGATTTGATAACTGCTTTCAACTACCTGAAAGGGGGTTCCAAAGAGGATGAATGTAGGCTGTTCTCAGTGGTAGCAGATGACAGAACAAAGAGTAATGGTCTCAAGTTGCAATGAGGGAGGTTTAGGCTGGATATTAGGAAAAATGTTGTCACTAGGAGGCTGGTGAAGCACTGGAATGGGTTACCTAGGGAGGTGGTTGAATCTCCTTCCTTAGAGGTTTTTAAGGCCTGGCTTGACAAAGCCATGGCTGGGATGATTTAGTTTGGGATTAGTCCAGCTTTAAGCAGGGGATTGGACTAGATGACCTCCTGAGATCCCTTCCAACCCTGATATTCTATTCTATGATGCCAACCTGTCTGAGGGTGTCACCCAGAAACACAGCACATGTTTGGAAATACATATATGCCCTACATGTCTATAACTCATAATAGAAAGGTGATACAAACATATAAAAAAGATTATCATACTTGGCAAATTATAACATTTTCACAGACACCTTACATGGCTTATCTGGTCAGATTCCTTGCAATTTGAAAATGTGTGTGTTAACAATCATAAAGTATCTCCCATATTTCATATAGTGTCACAAGTGGTTCCAGGGAGGACTCTGGGACCTCTTTCTGGCCTATCCACTGACATTCTGAACATGAAGAGCAATAGTCTTGCACCTCTGGGTGGATGCCTGGCCAACAGAACCTCAGGGTCACCCTGTCAAGAGCCTTCTCCCTCTCCAAGAGACCCCCACGTAGGGCTGTATGGAACAATTGCCACACCTCACCTCTAGAATTTCCTTGGCATTCTTACTTCTCTTGTTTTAGAATCCTTCATCGCCTGGTACGGTCTCTCCCCTATCAGTTCAAAATAGGGCCACTGTTCCAACAGCTGAGAGTCAAATTCTTTACTGCCTGCATGGATAAGCTGCTCATAAACCCTGCTCAGGGTCAGGTGCAGATCTAGGTTAAAAGGTGGCAGCGACTTCCTACGGCCGCAGTCAGGTTCAGGCAATGGGCTCTTTATCATAGAATCATAGAAGATTAGGGTTGGAAGGGACCTCTGGAGGTCATCTAGTCCAACCCCCTGCTCAAAGCAGGACCAATTCCAACTAAATCTGTGAATCTATCTGTGAGAATGGTACTTCTCGTGGGTCTTCATCCTCCTTTAAGCCCCTTTCTTCCCTCGGACACCTTGGCCATCCCCATTCCTTCTTGGGTCTTCTGGCTCTGCTTTTTCTATAGAGGCATCCCACCACTCTTTGATTGGGTAGGCCATGTCCTATGCCACTCCAGTCTGCATCATTTCAATATGTTCTTGCATGGTCAGTGATATAACTCTATCCAATGAGAGAAGTATGTCCTCGTGTCCCCACCAGCTGCTCCCAGACTAAGGTCTGGCAATGGCTTGAATCTATCAGCCCTTGTACTGATGGACCTACTTGAACTGGGACCAACATATTCCAAGCCCTGTTACTGGCCTGCCAGTAATCGATGTCTGTGAATGGCCAGTCCTTTCTGAAATGCCCTTGCCAACCGCATGCAAAACAGCTGCCAGTGGAAGGAGCTGGTTTCTCTGATTCTCCTAAGGAGGGAATCCCCTCAGATGAAGTTGTTTGGCTGGGTCAGCAGGGTGGACTTCCAGACTCTTTGCCTTTGTACCTTCCTCCACCAGGGTTGGGCATCCAAGTTCCCCTCTTGGTGGGGTTCAAGCATTGGTGCTCAGCAGGGACCAGGGGCATGCAGAACTGACTTTCAGTGTTTCTGCCTCTAGCCCGAGGGCCATCAGGTAATTCTCTGCTAATGACACTGCTTCTGCCAAAGTTTCTGGCCAATGTCTTACCACCCACTTGCATCCTCCATCAGAAGGATTTGAGTAAATTGTTCTGCCACACACTTTTCTGCCACCTGGACCCCTGTACATATCTCTGGATGGACCCACTGCCAGCAATGCTGCTTTGGGCTCTGGGCAACCACCTGTGGCTATGCGCTGGGAGGAAATTTCTCAAGGCAGGACTATTGTTGGTAGGTTTCTGATGGGATGTTAAAGGCATCGAGGATGACTGCCCTGACATGAGCATAGTCCTGCCCAGCCATTGCAGACCCTGATATGCATGCGGCAGTCCAGTCAATATGGGGTCAATAGAGTGGCTCAGCTGTCCTTGGCCCATCAGGCTGTGACAGCCATGAAAGACAAATAATACCTCTGGGTAGTCTGCAGGCCCCATTTTGGTTAGTTTTAGCAGGGTGGGTGGGCTTGGCATTTTTGTCTCCCCCCCACACTTAGACTTGAGGTCACCCTGAGCGGTGTGTCACCCTATGCTGGACGTTGGGCAGCAAGCTGCTGGAGCAGTTAGCTCTGCTGCTGGTTTCTGAGACCAATTTTACCAGTTCCTCAATATCAGTTCCTGCCTCCACCCGACAACTCCTGGCCTACTGCCAGCCCTGGTACACTATGATGCCTGCATTCTCCATCTAATGTAAAAATCCTCATGGGGGTTAGTTGGCCTAGTGGTTAGAACACACGGTGTCACCTCCTCATTGACAGGTCTTGCAGTCCAGGCCCTCTTTTAATCAGAGGTGCAGAGAGGTGGGCAGCGGTAGAGGATCTGCCCACTCCACTGGGTTCTGACCCACACCCCAAAGATGGTCAGCAGTGCCTGGCCCTTAAAGATGCTTTCTGAGTTACCCTTTCTGGTCACTTCCTACCATCGTTGTCAATATCCTCTCTAGTTGTATGTTTTTCAAGCTGACAGGCCATTTCTGCCTTTGGATACACTCATATGACTTATGATTAAATCAGTGGGAGTTGTGCATATTTTGTTCCCAGACCCCCGACCTCCCCCTTGATTTTAAGAAAATGAGCACAGATGCAGTGACAGTCAACTGTAAACAGGAAAAAAATCTGGAAAAATTAAAGAAAAAGTCATGTAAGTTAACAAAAAATAACTGTCATTAATATAATAAATAAATCAATTATATACCACTCCACTGACTGCATGGGCCTGATTCTGATCCTATTTACACTTGTTTTACCCTGGTGTAACTCCAATTGACTTTAGTAGAGTTAACTTCTAATTTATATTGATGTAAAGCAAAATCAGATCCCATAGCCCTAATTCTCCTCTGCCTTGCATTTTGTGTAGTCATCTACATCTGTGCTCAGTGGGTGTAAGACATTATCAAATCACTTACAGATCTTGCCTTAAAAATTCATACTACCAGTTTGCACAATCACATTGTTTTCGGGGGGGGGGGGGGCATGTGGCTTACAAAGAGAGGGAAAAATAGATCTTTTCAATGAACAGCAAATTAACAAGACAGACCCCAGAAGAGAAGAGGGCATTACTGTAAATTTTATTTTGATGTACTAGTAATATATCTAAATAGTACTATTACAGATGTGGGCTATATATGTACATAGAAAAGATATATATATGCAGTTGTAGGGCCTGATTCTGATCTCCACTACCAGATTTTATGTTGGTGTAATTTAAGTGACATTTTTGCTTATATTTTACCTGTCCTTTGGTTAGAAGACTTTAGTCTCCAGAAGTGCCAATCCAGCACCTTGGGTAAGTACTGTATTCACATACACTAAATTACAGTACTGTATCCAAAGGGGGTGATGAAGTAGGGATATGTAAAGCATGATCAACTGAGAACCTTGGGGCCTACATTTTTAACCTTCTCATGATTATTTTTGGTCCAAATTCCATCCTTGCCATCTACAGAGATTTAGTTCAAAAGCCACCAAAGAAATGCAGTGGGTTTCATAAAAAACTTAATTAAAAAAGATATGCAAAAATTGAGAAAATGAATGGAACGTCTGAGTCAGAAAAAAATTATCAATAATCTTGTCTGAGAACCACTCCAAGATAAAGCAGGAATGACTGAACAAACAAGCTTTTGCAAAATACTCCGAGGGTGGCAATGCTACAGGTTTTAGTATAAAGCAGGAGGATTAAGAGAGTATAAAGAAAAACTATTTTGTTTCCAAAATGAGGCCACAGAACATTCTGGGCCAATTCTTAAATTCACCCTTGTGCTCTTATCCACATGGAATCAATAGGAATTTTAGCTTGAATAAAAAACTCAGTAAGAATATCAGGACTTAGCCAGTTTGTAGAGAATATGTTCCAGGTGGTTTCTTTAAATATATGTGGTATATAATGATGTATAGTTCAAAGTCAGGACTCTGCCTCTGACTTTTTCCATTAAGATCCCTTTCCACTTCCTCTGCTCCTTCTTTCCCCTCCTTCTCTCTTTATCCCTTATTTTCTCCCTCCTCTTCTTTCTCTTTTATACCTAGTTTCTGGACTCCATAGCCTCTCTCTGCTCCTAGGCCACTGCCCCAAGATGCCTCTGTCTGATTCAAGTCCCTTTACCTATTCAAAGAACCTACCTCTGTATTAACAATCTCCCTCTTTTTATATGTATACTCAATGTTTAAAGATAATATGCCAAACAAAGAATGGAACCTCTAGCCCAAAGAATGTTATGATCAGAAGAGGCCTCAGTGGGAACAACAGAATAGATACAGTGGCTGGTGGTCATTTCATCTCCAGTGCTCTTTCTACTTCACGTAGCTATATGGACCCTAAAAATTATACACCAAATTAATCCTGGGTATATCTCCAATGAAGTCAAGGGGGTTACATAAAGGAATGGATTTGACTCAAAGCATGTTGTGACACTCAGCCAGTGAGGGTTAAATGACCAGCAGGCTAAGTGACCCAAAATCAACCTCTAAGAACATATTACAGAAGTATTGAAATGGTAAACAGGGTCATTTTTTGTAGATAATTATCAAAGCCATTACATTCTTTGAAATGTAAACCTTTATTGTCAAAGAATTAGAAGTAGATACTAATTGTATGTCTGTGTTTACCTATATCGGTTAGAAATTTATCAATATGATCTAATTAGCTTATAGATGATCAACTTCTGTTCCTGTTATTATATTCTATTGATTCAGAAATCAAAAAGGAATATTAACATTTAGATGAAACTTGTGTTGTAATAATATCATTGTCTATATTTCTCTTTGAAGTTTGTAGTAAACTGCCTATGAATTGCTTCGATGTTTAATTACCTTATGCTAATGAATGCAGCTGGTTACCATTGTGTGCCTAGGATATAGAGATTTACGTCAAAGCAACAATGTATATTACCTATTCTTCATCCAAGGAACGCCTGCTATGATGTTTGCTGTCAAGAGGCTATTAGCCCATGAGGGAGCTATAAAGGAAGTTTGAGGCCTGATGCTTACTCTCTCAGATCAGCAAACTTTGTCAGAGGAAGTTCAAGCCGCAAGATTGAGGTCTCCCAGTCCATCTGCATTAGCACTACTATTTCTCATGGAAGAATTTGAACAAACTCTGCACATAGACTGCAGTTTTAGTTTTTAAACTGACTCCAGAAGGACTTTTACAAATCAGCAACCTCGCCATCTCTCCAAAGAAACTGACCTAAGACCTTTATACACACAGATGTCAATAATGATCTTTTAACCACAGTAACTCTTTTTTTTTGTTTTTTAATAAATCTTAGATTAGTTAATAACAATTGGCTGTAAGCATGTATTTGGGTAAAATCTGGAATATTCATTGACCTGGTGGGTAATGTGTCCAATCTCTTGGGATTGGTAGAACTTTATATATGGTGAATAAGATTTTAAGTAATCCTCACTATATTTGACTTGGCTGTCTGGGTGGGAGCCAGAGGCTGGATTGCTTAAGGGGAACTCTAGTTTTTGGCTTCTTGGTAGCCAGTAAGAAGTAAGGTATTAAAGAAGCTATTTTGTGACTGGCTTGGTGAATCTAATTATAAGAATAAACCATCAGTTTGGGGGATCATCTGCCCCATTCTTTACAGTTTGCCCTGATTGAGCATTCTCAGTACGGCCCCTCCAGCAGCCATGGTCACAGATGTCTATACACTAGAGGCTTTAAATAAAATCTCCTTCCATTGCTATCACTCTTGAAGCTTCACCTGTGGGCCTGATTCTGATTGGTTTTAAGTTAGTGTAACTCCATTGCTTCCAGTATAGCTACTCATAAATGACCAAACTCAGCCCCTACTTTAATAAACTTATGATATATAAACTGAGCTGCTGAAAGCAGAGAACTCTGGAAGACAATTCAGGAAACAAGAAGTCGTGATTAATGAGAACACTAATGTATGTGTTTAGGTTACAAGGCAGAAGCAATGACTTGTCTGTGGTGCAAACCAAATAAGTTTTAAACATACCTTCACTGCACAATGAGACTCTGCAATATTTCTTATGAATCTTACCTTACCTTGAGTCAACAGCTCTGGCTGTATCAATATGACAGCACAACAGAGCTCACAGTAATAAACTTTTAACTTACAGTTAACATACTGAGTCACTCCCTGATGACAGCAAAATATAGAGTCAAAAACAGCAATATTATTGAGAAAGATTTCTCATAATTTCTTTCAGTGAATATCAGTTTCAAAATTCTCTTTAAAAGTAGCATAACTTTTTTTAAAAAGAGAAAGGTGTGTGTTTCTTTAAAAAACTACATCTAACTTTCCAGATGGAGGGATATTTACCTGAAATATATCTATTGATATAACCATATGAGAAAAAGATAACTAGCTTTTTGGCAGAGTTTTGAAAGTCAAGAGGCCAGCATGAAATTTTATTGATGCTACTGATAGTGGTTGTGATAGGAGAATACATAAGCAGGATATCTCTGTATACTTCTTAAATATTTATACATGCAGTATAGACCTTAAGAGTTTCAGTTTTAATCACCTGAAAGGGATGCTTTACAGAAGGCTCAAGTGTCAGAAGTCAGCTGCTTCCAAGAATACTTCACTACTATCCACATCCATTCATGCATATTTCTGAAACAGAGTTAGAGGGAAAAGTTACCAATAACTTAAACCAATAAATTTTTCACACAAGAAGACACAAGAAGATTGCACTGGTGAAGCAGACATTAGTTTTTTTCTGAAAGACTTCCTCCATTGCTACCACTGGTGTATCTCCATTGGTGGTAGCAAAAGCAAGAAGCAAAGAGGTGCCACTATTGCTGACATACTTTTAGCATGTCAACTAGACAGGAGTGTCATTTCAGATTTTGGGAGGGGGGAGCAACATTAACTGTGATTCCAGGGGCTACTTACGCACTTGAAAACTCTTCTCCCTTAGACGGATGGACCCTTCCCTTTTTCGGTGGGACCCTCCACCAATACAGAGGGCCCCTCCTGCCGCAGTCACCGCTCCTTCCCCATGCTGGGCCAGAGGCAGCCCTATTCCCCACCCCCAGTGAGGCTATAGTGAGGGGCAGCAGCAGGGGAGGAGGCACACACGTGATGGCAGCCCTCTCCCCCACACCCACCACAGGGAGACGAAGGAGCTTCCTGAACCTGAGAGGGGCCCTAGGAGCATGTGCAGTGACAGTTGTGCAAGGTGAGTGTGCTGCTGGGGGGAAAAGGGGGCCCCCTCCCCCGGAGCTCCCTGCTGCTGGCATGGGGAGAGCTGGAGGGAGTCCTCTTCTCTGGCCCCAGCCAGGGGCAGCCTGCCTGCACCCCAAACTCCTCATTCCTGGCCCTGCCCCACCCTAGAGCCCACACCCCCAGCCAGAGCCCTCACCACCACCCCCCTGCTCCCCAACCCTCTGCCCCAGCCCTGAGCCCCTCCTGCACCAGGAACCCCTCATCCCCGGCCTCACTCCATAGCCTTCACCCCACCCCAACTCTCTGCCCGAACCCTTCCCACACCCCAAACCCCTCAAATCCTGCCCCACTCCAGAGCCCTCACATTATTACATTATTTTAAAAAATATATATCGGCTTATAAGATAGGTGTGCGGAGGGGGCGGGACTTGGATCTGTTCTGGGCACCACCAAACATTATACAAACCTGCCCCCCACCACCTGCATCCTCCTAACATACCCCATGAGAATGAGGTCCTGAAGTGGGCAGAGACAGTGATGCCGCCTACCTAGGAGCAGGGGCCAGTCATCTCCCTTTTTGAGAGGCCAGAGACTGGAAATCAGGTATGCTAACCATTAGGCCACCTGCCCCCACTCCTCTGAATACCCTATTACACTGCTCTTAAACTAAACCAATATTGTTATACACAAACCAAGGACAAGGTCACATATAGTATTTACAAATGATTACAGTGCAGCTCTACATCTTTTGGAGGGGTGAAAATACAGGTCTGAATTTGCAAAGACAGCCTGTGACATTTTTAAATTATATATTTTATTAGAGAAACTTTGTGTAGGAGAATCAGAAAGGACAGGCTTGGGGCTTCATATCTGGCTTGCTTTCAAAAAACACTAACTGCACTTCTGATGAAAATAAATTCAGTTTAGAATATAAACTCTTATGTGGGAGGAATCTGTGTATTTGCACCAGTGCCTAATACAATGGGATCCTGATGTTGATTAGTGCCTTAGGGAGCTATGGCAATAGAAGTAATAGTTGTAGTTGCATGAACAGGAGAGGAGGTAGCTTGAATAAAATTTAAATTTGCACTCTTTCAGTATCCCTATCAGGAAGGAAGCTAAAAGGGGCAACCATTGCTAAGTGACAATTCTAGAGACAACCTAAAATGTACAAGTTATGCGTGCCATGCTGATCTACAAGGAAAAAGTGATACAAACTAGTGTCAATTTAAAAACAATTTAAAATTAAAAAAATCAAGCCAACTTTTAATAGAGTAATACATTTTTCAAAGGCTGAGGTTTCTTTCAGGATTAAAGTGGGACAGTTTTCCAGGGTAAAATACAGGTGAAAGACAGGAGAGGTAGTCAAGGATACTAACAATGCACGCTGTGTTCATGCTGGCGTTTTTCCCCCAGTGGGGAGTTCACACCATTGAGCACTAGCAGAATAACAAAATCAGCCTCTATTTTATTCTTGGCAGCAAGAAAGTGTGAATACCCTTCACCAATGCACAATTTTTAGTTCCTCTGGAATCCTGCTTTTATGTCATCGTGGCCAGAATAGGTGATGTCTGGTCTCATCCTTTCTTGAAAGTAATTCAGTGTCGGTATTAGATGTGTGAACAGAATGGGCCAGTGAATGATGCATTTGGAATTTCTGGATAAGTATCTATTCCGAAAGTGTGCCTGTTCCACATGCCTTGGGTCTACCCCCCTGTAGATTCAAATTACATACAAAGTGAAAGGAACATGAATAAGGCTAAGATTTAGTCATGAATATTTTTAGTAAAAGTCACAGACAAGTCACGGGCAATAAAGAAAAATTCACGGAAGCCCATGACCTGTCTGTGACTTTTACTAAAAATATCCGTGACAAAATGGGAAGCTGTGGAGACTAGTCCCCACACCGCTCATGGTAGATGGGCAGCTGTGGGGCCCTGGCTCAGAGCTCCGGGGCCCCGACCATTGCTGGAGGTTCATAGTTGCACGGTCCCCTGCTGCCTGCGGCCCAGAGGCATGGGGTCCCCCCTCTACCCATGGCAGCCAGGAACCCCCAGGGCACCCCCACCAGCTCAGGGTGGCCAGGAACCCTGGGGGAACCCCTGCCAGCTCAGGGTGGCAAGGGGTACCCTGCAGTTCCCAGCCACCATGGGCTGAAGTCACACAGCTCTCTAGAAGTCATGGATTCTGTGATTTTTGCGACCTCCGTGACAAAATCATAGCCTTAATCATGATTGCTTATCTGTTGCATTTCAGGGTTTAGGAATTAGCAGCAGTACTGAAAGAGGTAAGTCTCAATGTCACTGTAAACACACAAAAATTCAAAGAACACAGCTGAAGAAACAGAACTATTAACTGAATATTTTCTCTTCACCGCAATGCAGGATTTTCCAATTAGTGCAGGAAGTCTTTTCATAAACTCTCATTGAACTTTTAAACTAAATGTTCTCTGCAGAAGAAATGACAAAGCATTTGAAAGTACAATGATACACTGATGAAAGAACACAAGAATCAAAACTGGCAAAAGAGATTTATTTCAGGGTGGGGGGACATAGTTTTGGAACTAACACTGGACAACAAGCCAGGACAAGAGTAGGATTGTGAGAAGCAGGAGTGTGAAAGGAGTTTTGAAATCTCATTAACCTCAAACTCACAGGAAAGGAATTCCAACCTCCTATTCAGTGACCATCCCTGATTGGAGTGGCAGCAATAGTATTAAGTCAATAATTTTTTTTTTAAAGAGTAATGTCTCAAGTTCAAAAACAAAGTGTAAGATTCCCCTCCCCCGCATTTTGAGAGGTTTCAAATTCCATGGCAACCACAGCCTTAGCTCAAACTTGTGTTTGATATGAGGGTATAATGCCTGTGCCAAGCTTGCCTCCCTCAGGGCAAAAGGACAGAGGGAAGAAGGAGCTTTGTAAGATATCATATAAAATACAATGCAAAATTTTATTTGCCATACAAGACTTTACATGTTAGTTACAGGATTTAAAGGCTGTTGAGAGTCAAACCATAGCATAACAAGGTTAAGTTGAATATAATGTGCAGCATGTACTACCACAGAGTTTGTGCCTTTTAAAATAAGCATTTTGGGAACTTATAGAGTCTGATCTTGTAAAAAAAAAATAAAGTCAGTGGTAACACTCACAGACTTCATTGAAAGCAAGACCAGGTTCATAATCCCCACTCTACTTATTCTGGATACTTTACCTATATTATTTATAATCAACACAACCTTTACCAAGCATAATATTTTAAAAAGATTAAGTAGCAAGTAAAGCAAGGGGCCACTGGAGCTGTTGCAGGTCACTAGCAAATAGATGTAATGTACACATGTGTTAAATGAAAACAAAAACCTTGCTGCTATTCTAGAGTTAATGTTGGCTGAATACTCAGTATAATCCATGCTTTTATTGATCCATAGACACCTGAAGGCAAAAACAGTTTGAACTGCATTTATGAAAGTATTTTTCTTCCCACTTCTTAGTTTGCATTAGAGACTGAAAATACATCTGATAAGAATTAACCTTTGGACATGGGTGGATCTGCATATGAACCATTAGTACTACTCTTCGGTTAGGTATGAAATTAGAGTGTCTGAGGTATAAATCCTTGCAGAATTGTCATTTCTGTCCTCAGACAAATATCCACAGCACTGTCCGCCTCTCAATCCCAGGAGATTTCAGATGTAATGTAACGCTGTCTGTCACTGCTTATGTTGTTTTCCTCTGCTTCCAGTGACCACCCAGCAAATGCAGTTTGGAGACAGCAAAAATTGCCAGAATGGCTCCTGAAAAAGTGATTTTATGGGACTGGGAAAGCTGGAAGGCAATGTGGGAATACAAGACCTCTGCCAGGTCTATTAGATTTCTTAATGGCAATTCACAGTACATTGTTGTAGTTAATAGTAACATGCTGAAATGATTCTGGATTTTTTAAAAATTATAGTTATTCATTACTTCCACAGGTGTACACATGACTTTACAAACATATTAGAAGATGAGGCTTTTGTCCAAGCACTTGACAGGCTACTCTAGATACATATACCCACATTAAATACCAACCACAAAAGTGGGAGCAGGTACCACTGAAGACAAACTTAGTTTTTTCCTTTTTATTGGGATCTTATTGTAAAATCCCAGTTTTTACTAACAATGGGCATGAAGTTTGTGTATTTTAAGGGTTTCCTCTATCTTCTTGTTAATACATCCAATTCTTTGTATGGTTAGATAAAAAAAAATTCCCTATCTAACCTAGTTATTTATATAGAAGGTTCTTTCCCTTCCATGCTGAAAGTTCCCTTCCACTCTTAACAGTTTATTGACAGTATACAGAGGGCCTGATCCTGCATCATTTAAATCCATGGGAGCTTTGCCATTTGCTTCAGTGGAAACCGAATTAGGAACTAGATAATACTGAGATGGGCCATTTCCTCTTCTAAGTATTCCTGATGGCCATGGCAATATTGTCTAGTGCTCTGTATGGTATGATGGTGAAGATCAAGAGACAGAGCTCAGATGGCCAAAGCATATGATTTTTAAAATTAGAGATCAAACAGTAAGAATAACAAACAGGTTCCAACTAACATCAGCTTTTCAAGACAGCTTATAAATTTTACTTCCACACAACTGTGGGCTGCCTGTGTTTATCCGTTGGCACCATTAGCTAAACACCACTAAGTAAATAATGTTGTTTATCATTTGAAGTGCCTGGAATGCAGACAGATCCACACAGTTATGCTTTTAAAATTTAAAACAGTCAGCCTACGATGTTTTTTCCCTTTCCTCTGTCTACTTTATATCCTATTAAATACTTGTTCTGAGGTCCAGAAGGAGATGTGAGGCCGACCAGTTGAAAGTCTCTGAGTAAAGACAAAAGGGGGACAGAAAATAGAGTTATGGCCTTGTAGGGTCTTCTATATACCACCAAATCAGAAAGTGGAGGTGGATGAGGCATACTTAGAACAAAGAACAGAAGTATGCAAATAAGACCTAGTACTTCGGGAAACTTTAACTACCCAGACATCCACTGGAAAAGTAATACAGCAAAGCAATTGTATTAAGTTATTCAAATGTATTGGGAACACTTTTGTTTAAAAAGGGAAGGAATTGCCTTCCACCTTCAGATTCACAATCAATTCATCCCCGTTGGTCAGGATCAAGTCTAAAATGGCTGTCCCTATGGTTAGGACAGCCATTTTAGACTTGATCCTGACCAACAGGAATGAATTGGCTGTGAATCTGAAGGAGGAAGGCAATTTGGGTGAAAGTGATCATGATTCTAAGGAAAGGAAGGAGTGAGCACCAGAATAAGAAGAGGGGACTTGGCAAAAAAGCAGACTTTAACAAACTAGAGAACTGGTAGTAAAGTCCCTTGGAAAGGAAATCTAAGGGATAAAGGAGGTCAAGAGACCTGGCAATTTCTCAAGAAGACAATATTAAAAGCAGAACTGCAAACTATCCCGGTGTGAAGGGAAGACAGGAAGAACAGTAAAAGGCCAAATATGGCTCCATTAGTAGCCCTTTAATTAACTGAAAATCAAAAAGTATCCTATAAAGTGAAAACATGGACCAGTTTTAAAGAGGAATACAAAAAATAGCACAACCATGTAGAGACAAAATCAGAAAGGCTGAAGCACAAAATAAATTACACCTACCAAGGGACATAAAAAGGCAATAAGAAGAGATTCCTTAAATACATTCGGAGCAAAAGGAAGGAAAGTGTAGGTCCTCTACTTAGAGCAGGGGTCTCAAACTCAATTTACCTTAGAGCCAGAGGCAGTCCTCAAATCCTCCCAGCGGGCGAATAATGTCACTGAAGATGATGTTCAGTAAAGAAAACGTTTATGTTGTATTTTTTATTTTCAATTTATTAGAAATAATAAAACTGTCATACAATTTTATACAATTCTTTGCCTGCCAGAGAGTTTTTAGTGTTTGCCAGACACCTGACAACGCTTCAGCGCTGTCAGTTTGTTGATGTTTGGCCTCAGTGACTGACCAATTGAAACCTTCAGGATTGCAGCAAGATGTGCATCAGATAGTTGTGTTCGGTATTTTGACTTGTTTATATTCATTGTGGAAAAAAGTGATGCTGCCTCCATGGCTGACTCTGCCTGGCAACTAATGATGCTGGCCCCATTGCTGACTCTGTCCGGTGACTAGTGATGGTATCTCTGTCCCTCTCCTCCACCCAGTGAGAGCTGCGGTGGGGGGTACCTGCAGCAGACATTGCCAGCAACATGTCTGCATGCGTCTCTCCTCTGCGGGCCGCAGTGGGGAGGTTCTTGGGCTGCAAAGGCCCATGGGCCCAGACTTTGAGACCCATGACTTAGAGGGTAAAGGGAGCTAATAACTGATGACATCAAGAACGCTGAGGTGTTTAATGCCTATTTTGCTTCAGTCTTCACTACAAAAGATTAGTGATGACCAGATCCTCAACACAATATTAACAAGGGGGAGAAGGAACACAAGCCAAAATAGGGAAAGAACAGGTTAAAGAATATGTAGATAAATTAGATGTATTCAAGTTGGGCAGGGCCTGATGAAATTCATGCATGGGTAATTAAGGAACTAGCTGAAGCAATCTCAGAACCATTAGCAATTATCTTTTAGAACTTGTGAAGGATGGGTGAGTTGTCAGAGGACTGGAGGGCAAACATAGTACTTACATTAAAAAAAAAGGGTACAAAGTGTGGACTGGAGGAATTAAGATCAGTCAGCCTAACTGCAATACCTGGAAAGGTACTGGAACAAATTATTAAACAATCAGTTTGTAAGTTTGCTGAAATTGTTCTGGAGGTTATAGTGGATCACAAATTGAATATGAGTCAATGTGATGCTATTGAGAAAAGGACAAATATTCTGGGATGTATTAACAGAAGTGTTATATGTAAGACATGGTGCTTTAGTCAGTACTGGTAAGGCTTCCGCTGCAGTACTGTGTCAAGTTCTGGGGGCCACACTAAGAGAGATGTAGACAAATTGGAGAGAGTCTGGAGGAGAACAAAAATAATAAAAAGTTTACAAAACCTGATCTATGAGGAAAGGTTAAAAAATGGGCATGTTTAGTTTTGAGAAAAAGAAGATTGACTAACAGTCTTCAAATATGTTAAGGCTGTTATAAAAAAGACAGATCAATTGTTTCCTATGTCCACTGAAGGCAGGGCAAGAAGTAATGGGCTTAATCTGTAGCAAAAGAGATGTAAATTAGAAAGTTCTCTCTCATAAGAGTAGTTAAGCTCTGGAATAGAGTTCCAAGGGACATTGTGGAATCCCCATCATTGCAGGTTTTTAACACTAGGTTGGACAAGTACCATTCAGAGATGGTCTAAATTTACTTGGTCCTGCCTCAGCATAAGGGGCTGGACTTGATGACTTTGAGGTCTCTTCTAGCCCATACATTTCCATTATTCTATGAAACACCCCTCTCACACGTACACAGGAAGATTGTTAACATTGCAAAGTCAAGCACTCAACAGTTAGGAAATGCCAAAATTAAGGCTGCCTGTGCAACCTTAATTTGTCCCCCTTACGCATATGCATTGTGATAGTCTTCAAATATACAATCACATACAATTTTTCACAGGATCTCTGCCTCATTCAGTGCACAGGATGCATGGGGCTCACTTAATGAGTAGTTATTCAATATTTTGTTTTATACTAATTTTTCAGTGTTTGGCCCCAGGCCTTACTTTAACTGCACTCTAATCAAACCCTACTCTGAATACAGAATTAATTTTACCATGGCTTTTTCTGTGGCAGTCATCATACAGTGTCTGTGTTTTACAAACATTAATTCATGTGAGGTCAGAGGATGTTATCCCAATTTTTATTGATGGGAAGCCGAGGCAGAGAGATTATTAATTATTTGTATTACTGCAGCATTTAAGAGTCCTAATCATGGATCAGGACTCCATTGTGCAAGGTACTTTACAAACGGAGCAAAGACATAATCCTTGTCCCAAAGAGTTTACAGTATAAGGTCAAAAGTGTCCACTAATTTTGGGTGCCCAATCTGAGAGACCTAGGACCTGAGTTTCTCAGAATGCTTAGCACAGGGGTAGGCAACCTATGGCACGCGTGCCGAAGGCGGCACGCAAGCTGATTTTCAGTGGCACTCACACTGCCCGGGTCCTGGCCACCGGTCTGTGGGGCTCTGCATTTTAATTTAATTTTAAATGAAGGTTCTTAAACATTTTAAAACCTTATTTACTTTACATACAACAATAGTTTAGTTATATATTAAAGACTTATAGAAAGAGACTTTCTAAAAATGTTAAAATGTATTACTGGCACACAAAACCTTAAATTAGCATGAATAAATGAAGACTTGGCACACCACTCCTGAAAGGTTGCCGACCCCGGCTTAGAATTTTATAGCACTTTACATATTAAAAGCAAATCTGCCTATGATTTTGAGTGCTCAGACCCTGATCTCAGGTTGGGAACCATAAAATACAAAATACACAATTAATGTGAAAAGTCTTGTGTGACTTACCCAGTATCACATAGGAACTCTGTGGCAGAGAAAAAGATAAAAGCCAGTTCTCCAGAGAAACATTTAATTGCCTTAGCCATGAGACAATGCTCTTTTTTTGTACAGTCCCTTGCCTTACTCGTTACACACTTCCCAACCTCTTTGTGCGCTCTGATCTGGTGCTGGTGTGCAGAATGAGCTCAGGATGCTGTGTGGGTTACATGGTCTCAGCTGTCCTGTCAGCCCCAGGCTGAGAGTTTCTATGAGTCCCCTTAGCATGATTCACAAACTCCCCTGACGCCTGTACTTTCTATGAAAAGAGGAAGACTCCAGCGCCCATCCACACAGAGTGCGTCAGGTTCAGGGCTGGCACCAGCACAGTAAGCAGGTGCTTGCGGGGGCCAACGGAAAGGGGCAGCATGTCCGGATCTTTCATGGCAATTCGGCAGCGGGTCCCTCAGTCCCTCTTGAAGGGAAGGACCTACTGCCGAATTGTCGTCAAAGAAGAATGAAGCAGCGGCAGTAGGGCTGCCGCCAATCGTGACTTTTTTTTTTTGGCCACTTGGGGCAGCTAAAACGCTGGATCCGGCCCTGGCCAGTTTGCAGCCCCTCTTCCAGCTCCTCCAGAACCTCCTACTGAGATTCTGGATGCACTCTCCCCCACACCTCCTAGTCCTTGCACATCCCATCCATGGCCCCACAAAGTCATGGAACTCCCTCGTCAACCTCCTCCTGGCACTGGCCAAGATGGCTGTCCATAGCCCCAGGAAGAGGAAGTTGGACAGGGGGTGCTCTGCAACTGTGGGACCTATTTCCATTCCCTTATCTGATTAGGCCTGTGGGCAGAGTTCCTGTGGATGATGTTCACTGACTCCCTGGAGCCTTTGAGGAGCAGTGGGCATTGTCAGGGGTTCTCTGCTCACTGTTTGCCTCTGGATCCCTGATTTTTTCCCCTCTGACCTCACTCCTGCTCCTGTTTTCTCATTTGTTATCCCCAGAAATAACTAGTAGCCTGGACTCCGCAGTTCTTCCCACTGAGTTGAGGGGCAGGCCTTTAAACTTGGCCAGTCCTACACCCATCCATTCTGGTACTACTGGCACATTCCATCTAACATCTGCAACAAATGAGGAAAAGGTCCTAGAGACAACAGTCTCCTTCACTCCACAACCCTGGATCAGCTTCAGAGCATCCTGTGAACCAGATGATTGCAGGGATTCTGTGGAAAAGTTAGCATGATTATACAGAATCACAGAAATGTAGGGCTGGAAGGGACCTCAAGAGGTCATCTGGTCCATTCTCCTGCACTGAGGCAAGACCAAGTAAACCTAGACAGAGATCGGCAACCTTTGGCACGCGGCCTGTCAGGGAAATCTGCTGGTGGGCTGGGACGGTTTATTTACCTGCAGCGGCCGCAGGTTTGGCTGATCACAGCTCCCACTGGCTGTTCCAAGCCAATGGGGGCTGCGGGAAGTTGCATGGGCTGAGGCATATTCTGGCCACCACTTCCTGCAGCCCCCATTGGCCTGGAACAGTGAACCGCTGCCAGTGGGAGCTGCGATCGGCTGAACCTGCAGACACTGCAGGTGAACAAACCATCCCGGTCCGCCAGTGGATTTCCCTAACAGGCAATGTGCCAAAGGTTGCCAATCCCTGACCTAGACCAATCCTGACAGATGTTTGTCTAACCCAGGGCTTCTCAAACTGGGGATCAGGACCCCGTAGGGGATCATGAGTTTATTACATGAGGGGTCGTGAGCTGCCAGCCTTCACCCCAAATCCACCTTTGCATCCAGCATTTATAATGGTGTTAAATATATTTAATATTTTTTTTAATTTATAAGGGGTTTGAACTCAGAGGCTTGCTATTTGAAAGGGGTCACCAGTACAAAAGTTTGAGAACCACTCGTCTAACCTGTTCTTAAAAAACCTTCAATGACATGGCTTCCACAACCTCCCTTGGAAGCCAATTCCACTTCTTAAATATCATTATAGTTGGAAAGTTTTTCCTAATATCTAACCTAAATCTCCCTTGCTGAAAACTAATCCAATTATTTCTTGTCCTACCCTCAATGAACATAAAAAAGCAGGGGTGCTGAGAGCCAACGAACCAAACTGTAAACCCTGTAAATGATGGAAACCACTTCAAGCCAGGTGGTGTTGCAGCAACCCTCTGTGCCCTTAGTTCCAGCACCTATGTAAAAAACAACTGTCACTCTCTTTAAAACAACCTTTTATATGCTTGAAGACCATCATCATGTCCCTTGCT
Organism: Gopherus evgoodei; assembly: GCF_007399415.2. Taxonomy (NCBI): domain Eukaryota; kingdom Metazoa; phylum Chordata; order Testudines; family Testudinidae; genus Gopherus; species Gopherus evgoodei. The sequence continues at coordinate 77,839,397 of NC_044329.1, forward strand.
CAGTCTTCTTTTCTCTAGAGTAAATATGCCCAATTTTTTCAACCTTTCCTCATAGGTCATGTTTTATAAGACTCTTATCATTTTTATTGCTCTAATATGGACTGTCCCATATTTGTTCACATCTTTCTGAAAGTGCAATGTCCAAAACTCTATGTTCTTAATCTCATTTTCTCAGTAGCCTCTTTAAAATGGAATTTTGTCCAATGAAAAGTAGTGAAAACAAATAAAGAGAAATACAGTGGTAGCTGGCAGTGTGTAACAAGGGGCTTTTCATGACCCCAGGTTTCCTTCTGTCTTTACTAGGCTTGAGTAACTGCTGCCACGACAACCATGATCTTGTCCCCAAGTGCAGGAGGGTGAGGAGTGATCATTGACAGATATGGTAGGTGGTCTTTGAAGCCAGTGCAGAAAAACCCAGTCACCACAGCTCAACTCCAGACTTGACTAATGGACTCTTACTTTGTTGATTACAAGTAAGCCTATGAATGAAGTACTGTGGATTCACTTCCTGGCACTTTCAGCCAGGTCCCAGAATAACTCTGCCAACCAGCCTTAACCCTCCCTCCCAACCAACTTCACCCACCTGCTGGAATTCAAACATTCCATGGTGGCTCCTAAAGGGCCTTGTGATGGGGTGGGCATACCCTGCACTAGAGAAGAAAGAGTTAATCCCACACTATGGTGGAAATCCCACCTCCCAGGCCGTGCTGGGCATGCTCCATCTGCTGCCTCAGTATAAGAGAGCAGCCAAGCTCATTCTGGGCTGACTGCTGGAGGGGAAGTGCCAGCTGAAGAACCGCCACAGCACTCGCCTGCAAGAGCCAGAGACTCTGTGAGCCAGATTGGAGGCCTGGAGCCCAAGGAGCGCTGGAGAACCATCCACACTGAAGAGCTCAGAGACCCTGATGCAGGATCACCCAGAGGATTCAAGGGGCCTGGGGCAAAGCAGGGGAGCTGCGGCGCTTGTACTCACCCAGTGGTGGTCTGGGTCTTTGGTGGCATTTCAGTGGCAGGAGGCCTTTCAGTCGCTCCGCGTCTTCAGCAGCAATGAAGGGCCCCCCGCCGCTGAAATGCTGCCAAAGACCTGGACTGCCACCAGGCCAGGGCTCGTGGGGCCCCTGTGGAGCCTGGAGCAAATTGCCCTACTTGCCCCACCCCTGGGCAGCCCTGGCCTGATTCCACCAAGACAGCAGAGTCTGGAACTATGGTAGGAAGTGACCCAGGGAGGGTGAGCAAGTGGTATCTTCCACCAGAGTGAGGTCAGCGTGTTTCAGTGGGATTCTCTGCTGACCCAGTGACGGACTGCTCCATCACTGTTAGGGCCCTGGGTCAGAGCCTGGTGGAGTTGGGCAGGCCTGGGCCTCCCTACCTGAGCTGTCACACACACCCCCTGGTGGCGGCCCCCACCTTTCCCCGCCATATTGACTCTAGCCATTAGTCTGCACTGCCCTGCATCCAAGGGCTGCCATATTGACTTTGCGCTCGCCCGAGGACCACCAGGGAGATTCACTGCAGTGATATCACCACCCTGCCCTGCCCCAAAGCGGGATGGGGTATGCATACATTATGACAGGCCTCTATAGAGTGCTCAGATGTTACATCACTGTCTCCTGTCCAACCATGGATTTACTTACTACAGCCCCATACATAAAACAACATTAACTGAACGCGTTCCCTAATATTCTCCACAACCTGTTAGGAGATTTCAAATTAATACTGATATGCTTCATTTTTGTTTATTATTTATTATTTATTTATATTTATAAATTAATACTGATATGCTTCATTTTTGTTTATTATTTATTATTTATTTTTGTTTACTATTTATTATTTATATCCAGGAAGGAGGGAGAATCAGGGACTGAGCACCCTTTTCTCTGCCCCTCCTCCGTGCCTTACAATGCAATCCAATCTGTAACAAGCACGCTATTCTAGAACCGAGTTTGGTGGAGAAAAAAGTCCGCATTCGATGTTCTAATTTCAAACTCCCTCCACATAGAGATGTAGCGGGCTTTGACACAAAGTGCAAGGGAAAAAATGCTGACTGACAGGGTAAAGGAGATAATAGATGCTAAGAAAAAGACGTTCATCATAAGTAATTTTAATATTGGTAGGTGTATGTAGTAAATGGACTGGATATGCAGGGATGTCCCTAAACATCTGTTAACCCTGCCAGTGCACCCCTTTGGGAAACAGTAGTGAGAGTGGGTGTAGTTTTCACAATTTTGTGAAAGGTCCAAATGCTTCCTATTTTGTAGTCTCAAGGGCCTAATGGAATCCCTGACTGGGAACTGAAGAGTTTAGCAAGTTCTCTCTTTCCACTCTGAAATAAGCTAATGGTATACATATAAAGTGATGGCACTTCCTGGGCCAGTTAAGTCCTTCAACTTTCACCCCCTTCTAATTTCTTTATAAGAAGGTTTTATGTGTTCCTTTGAGTGGAAGGGTGAATGGACTAAAGCCACTTCATATTTACAGTTGTTCCTCCAGTTCAAGAATGATTTAACTCATACACAAAACTACCATTTATTATACATTGGTTTAATTAGATAGTAACAGTTTTTGACAACTTTGTCAGGCTCTTTCAATTGCATGCCTAGTATTTGGATATTGCTTTCTCTATTATTTAGAGGATTTTTTACAGGAAGAATATCTACCTGTAAAAAATATATAGATGTCCCTATATCACTATTGTCCCTAAACAAGGAAAAAAATATATATAACCATATATAGACCTATGGCATTTAACATGTCACTATACTAACTCGCGTTGCTATGTTCCGTTTTCCAGAAAAAGTCCACTCACACGGATACAAGACTACTAACCCTCACCATATACTTGCTTAGTAAGTTCACTGCAATGTAAATACAAAAACCTCACAATACAAACGGCAATCTGTCTCATAACTGTTCTTGCTATGTGACTTCTTTCCCACTACACAGAGAGCTTTCAGAATTAAACATTGTCTCCACTCTATTGTTTAGTCTTGCAAATGAAAGATGCTGGACTGACAGGCCTGGTGATTTAAATCTTCTATTTATCCTCAAAACAGAAAAAGGATGACCAGCAGCAAGGTATTCTGGTTCATGCAACTCATGGAAAATACCTCATCTCTGATCTGGAAGGCAATTTGCTCTACATCAAGGGTTCCCAAACTTGGTTTGTGGCTTGTTCAGGGTAAGCCCGTGGCAGGCCGCAAGACGCTCTGTTTACCTCAGCATCCGCAGGTACAGCCGTTCGCAGCTCCCAGTGGCCGCAGTTCGCCGTTCGTGGCCGATTGAAGCTGCAGGAAGTGGCGCGGGGGTGGGCCACCGCTTCCTGCAGCTCCCATTGGCCGGGAACAGCAAACTGCGGCCACTGGGAGCTGCAAGCGGCTGTATCTGTGGACACTCAGGTAAACAAAGCCTCTCATGGCCTGCCAAGGGCTTACCCTGAACAAGCAGTGAACCAAGTGTTTTCGGAACCCCTGCTCTACATGTTTGTTTAATTCTTGACCTCTCTGCTGAGACTCCCAACAAAAAGGGCAACACTTATGAAGTGAATAGCTATGCGTAACTGGAATAAGAGTTAATGTAAGGAGTAGGTTCTCTAGGCCAACAAACAGTTAATACAATTTATCTTTCAAACCAGTGAGCCACAGTGTATATAAAATACTCCATTTCCCATTATCAGTCCCCTGAGCCATATAGTCTCCTCCTATTGTCTCATACTTAACAGAAGTAAATTATAAACTAGAGTGCGCAATTGTGCTTGATTAGAGTTAGTCAGGAAAGGACACAAACTACAATACTATGGTGGTAGATTCCTAAAGATACACTTAATTACATTATAAAAGATTGAAGTAATATCACAAACCATTGTCTGGTATCAGAATTACAGAGTCAGAGCTGGCTTGCATAATTATTGGTGTACAGATGACAAATAAAGATTAGAGGATACTGAAAACTGCTTACATGTTTTTGTCTTGTTTTCCATGCTAAACTGCAATGTCTGTGACAATTTTTTTAGAATATAGGGCTTGGGTTTTGTGATCCCAATGGAGCGTTGAATGAGGAGTGAACTTTGGAAGTGGAGTAATTACTCCAGAATACAGTCACATTTATTCAGAATAGAATGTTCACTCAGGGGAGTTGTTCCAGCATAGCTGTAGCAGAATAATTATAGACTTTATCTTTAACCTATTCCATATCTGGGTGAGCAATTATAGATGTGTCTACAAAGTAAGATAAAGTCAAGTAATGAAAACTTACTACAGAAATACCTAGTCTAGGTTTTGCTGGAGAATTTCAGCCCAGTTATATTTTCAGTTCTTATTAAATTACCACAAAAGTCAGAGCTATGCTACAAGAGGTTTAAACACTTCAATAGCCAAATCAAACAGAATGGGGTTTAGGTTCTCTCTCCTACAATTCTCAGCTGTGGGTGTAATGGCAGCCTGAGGACTGCATTAGCTCAGACTGAGACTTCGTGTCTTCAAGTTCAGACAATTAAATGGGTAAATTAGAAAATCATATCTGTTATTTTAAAAGCTCTGAATTGGGCTTTCAGAGTGTTTGTAGGAGTTATGTAAGCCACATACTGCATTAAAAACAAGCAGCCATTCCTTATTTTAACAAGCATTGGAGGAAAATTTAATCTTTGTTAGCAACTGCAATTGATTAACTGGATGGATTAACCTATTATGGTTATCTGGTGAACAGGTTGCGAGCTAGGATTGGATTTAGCATTGAAGGAGAAACTGCCCTCAACTTACATACCTCCTTTTATCATCATTTACTATTTATATTACAGTAGTACCAAGAGGCCCCAGAGAGAATCAGAGACCCACTTTGCTAGATGCTGTACAAGTGCATACAAAGACACTGCTTGCACCAAGAACAGCTTACAATCTAAACTATATATATATAATTTAGGACAGGTCAATTAAAGGGTAGATGTTAGTCACACTTTAAAAAAATGTTCCCTGTTTCCTTGAACATATGCTATTGCCCCTCTTCCCACATTTTCTCTTAAGGCCTGATCCAAAGTCAATTGAAGTCAATAGAAACATTGACAATGGGCTTTGAATCAGGTTCTCAGACATGATGGACTGGGTAATAGGTAGGTATTTTTTTCTTTTTAAACTGTTAACATTTAGAGTTTTCAGAAGATTTCAGCCATTCTATACAATGGGTAGAACCTGGAACCCAATAGGTATACAATAGGTAAAAGCAGCAAAACTTTTCACAAACATTTATCATTGAAAATTTTTGACAAACTTGAGTAACATAAAAACCTGAAAGCACAGTAGGCCTGATTCCAATCTCACTTTCACTGTAAATTAGGAATAACTCCACTGAAGTGAATGGAGTTCCACTGTGTAAACTCAGAATAAATATGAGCAGACAACTGACTTTACAACAACATCCCTCCACGTCACAAGTTCAGCCACGTTAAGAAAACATCTAAAAATGACTACGCATGGTTGTTCTATGGGTGTCTTTGTTGAAAGACTGGTCATTTAGGGACAAATTCTGCAAAGGAGGTGCAAAACAGACATAAAATGAGAAAAGGAGTATATCCAAGATGCTATTCTGCTGTGTCGGTGTAATCCCTGGTGAAACAGCAGGACAAACTGCTATACAGTCTGAGTGATGGGCCAGATTTACTGCACCAATGTGGCTAGCAAATCCCCAGAGGAAAACCACTCTGGGACAGAGTACATGCTACAGTTTAGTTAGGCCAGTCACACGAACCTAGACTCAGAAGGAAATTCACATCACTTGCTGTTTCTTTCTACATCCATAATATCTGCTGTGCTTTGATGGCATTTCTTATTAGCAACTCTGGAGCTCCTGCCAGGTAACCAGTGGAGAGTTAGTCATGACACAGTAGCTGTATCTAGGGCTACAAAGGAATCCTACTACTCATGGCAATATAGCTCTGGTATTACTATAGCCACTCCGGTTCACGGGCTATTCCTTCCCTGTGAATGTCTACTAACTGGTGGCACTTAAAGCCTAGCAATGCATTTTGTTCCAAATGGTGACTTCTGGGACACTGGGAGCTTTGTGTGCTGCCATGAGCACTGGGGAAGAAAGTACTGTCCTACCGGTGGATTTTATAGTGAGCACAGGGGTTGTTTTAGTGACATGATCCTACTAGTCACTTTTAGCTATGTGACTTTTCTTAAATGTATTAATCCCACACAGGAACATGCGCGCACACACATATATCAAAACAGCCTAGTACTTCCTTTTTTCAAATAGGAATGCCTATTGAAAAGGTTTCCACAATCTTACATGTTAAACCAACTAAGCAAAGAGCAGTTTCCAATTTCAACTGCCCCTACCAGAGGCGGTTCTAGGTATTTTGCTGCCCCAAGCACGGTGGGCAGGCTGCCTTCAGCGGCTTGCCTGTGGGAGGTTCCCGGTCCCGCGGATTTGGCGGCACACCTGCAGGAGGTCCGCCGAAGCCGCGAAACCACCGGACCCTCCGCAGGCATGCAGCCGAAGTCAAACTGCCTGCCGCCCTTGCGGCAACCGGCAGAGCGCCCCCTGCAGCTTGCCGCCCCAAGCATGCACTTGGCGTACTGGTGCCTGGAGCCACCCCTGGCCCCCACACAATCCTATTTGTGCTGTTTCTGAGTAAAATATTTCAAAATAAAGGAAACCAAATTAAATGCATGAACATGTAAATATAAATCCCTTCAGAACAAGAAGGCAGCAAAAAGTGATAAAAGCATCACAGTTCACATCTGTATTGAGAAACAGATGAGAAGTCAGCAATTTTGAGTTAATCAGAGGAATGTTCATCAGTATGTTCAGTGTCTGAAACTGTCAGCAAAGTTTCTAACGGTAGAGCTTCCCATGCTGAAATGAAAGGATGATTACTGTACCAACAGGAGACAAGAGCAAATCTAGACCAGAACAACCTCCACATAGTTTCTGCCTCTGGGAATGCCTGGCTTTAAACTACTAGAATAATGACGGATAATATCAGGCTATGTTTCCAAGATTAAAGTAATAGAGGATGAATTTTAAAAACACAGTATCAGAAGTCACATTCTTGAGTAATCAGGAATTGTTATAACTTTGCCCTGCTGAGTTTAACGCTGTGTATGACCAGTGCAAATACAACAGAAAAGACTCCATATCATTCTGGGTAAATTCACCCAGTGCAGAGGGCTGGTACAAGTTGATTATTCAACTTTCTAGATATTTAAAGAGGTATCTGAAAAAATATTTTTATTTTTTGGGATTTCTCCTTTATCATCATTATAGTACTTCAATTTTTCCGGTGAGTTCAAACCCTGGTTATTCTGCTTTTTTAATCAGAGAGGAAGGATGATCTTGTGTAAAAGCAAAGGAATAGAAGTCAACAGGAAATCAAGACAAGAAGGAAATGTAAAATGGAGATAATACTTCCACTTCACTGGGTGTTATGAGGCTAAATTAATTAATAGCTGCAAAGTGCTTGAATCCCCGGGTGGAAAGTGCTGCTGATACAAAATCCCCTCCCCTGCAACACACTTTGTGATGTTTAAAATGGGTCTTTTCTGTTGGCAAATGGGTTGGAATTGGATAAGGAATTGATTTGTACAGTAATTTGGGACTATTTCAGCATTACTTACTAGTACTAAATACAGTTATGTCCTCATTTGCCACACAGCCTTTTATTAATTCAAAGTTAAAATTTTATAATGCTGGACAGTTCTTAAAAGACAGTGGAATGTGTATGCACATCTTTATAGGAATATGTATCTGACAGCATTAGATCTGTGAATGAGATTTTAGGGTACAGTGTGTATTACATTACTATAGGTATGAACAGGTTAGAGTTGTTCCTTTAGAGTTGTTCCTCTTACACGACACTTTATTTGATTATGTTGCAACCTACTGCACTTAATTCAATGATGCAAGATATATAAATTCATCTGACAATAATGTAGGCCATTCGGGTTTGTTAAATAAAGATTTGAGAAGCAGGGTGAAAGCAGCAGTCATCTATAAATATCATGAATGTACTTCAGTATAAATTTCTTTTGGAGACAAAAAAGGCTGAAGGAAAATTTGTACTCAGTATTTCAAGTCTTATTCATGAGAGTATGGCCATAACTACACTACACAGTTCTGCTGGCATAGCTATATTGGTCAAGGGTATGAAGAGGTGTGATCTTTGACCAACAAAGCTCTGTTGGCAAAAACTGTTAGTTCAGATGCAGTTTTACCAGCAAAACTAAGCTTTTGTCAGTACAGTTTACTTTGCTGGCGGTAGAGGCTGGCCTAAGCTATACGAGTAAAAGCACAGTTTTTTCAAACAGGAATGCCTATTGAAAAGGTATTTTGGCATATGAGACACCTTTTGTTGGTACAGCATACTGGCATAGTGATACAGACAACATGCTCCTAGTGTAGAGAGCCTCTGTGGTGGATACTGTAACCCTATGCAGTACCTTTGGGACCATTATTGAATTTATGAATGGTTTACAATTGTGTTCTACTCCATGAGGGAGGGTTACTACAGCTCCTCCAGGAATTGAAACCAATGAGGAGTGATGACCTCTGGGACTAAAAGTACCACCTTCTGAGTTGGTTTGCATATACTGGTTCAAACTGGGTTTTCCAAAGATCAGGACACAAAGAAAGGACTTTGGGTATAAGAGGCTGAGTTGAAACAGAGTCAGAGGCTTCTTTTTGATTCAGCAAGCAGGAAGGGCCTTATGGCCAAGGAAAGGCCTCAACCCTTGCTGAAAGGGATGTTGGTCTACTAGACTCCCCAGGTAGAAGAGAAGGTGATTTCTGGTATGTTTAGTAAGCTTGTAAATCCATCTAATGTTTTTTGTATTTTCTCTGTATGCTTTTTTATTCTGAATAAATGTACTCTGCTGAGAAAGAGATATGTGGTAACTTATAAACTGCCAGCAATATGCTGGCCGTAGCCCTGGGAGAGAAAGCAAAGCACAGGCGCTCGCCTTTAGGTAGACTGGATGCTTGGGACATTGCTGTGTATGGCAGTGGACTATGGAGCCTCAAACCTCCATTCAGAAGGGAGTGGGATGTGGGTCCCAGAGACAAGTGATGGCTAGAGACCTGACTGGGCACTCCTGGAATGGACAAAGGATGGAGGAATACCAATACAGTTTCCCTGAAACTGACAGACTCTATTAGTAGGATTATTCACACTAGCAACTAACTACTACTCAACAAGAGGAAAGGTTACAGAATTAGGAGCATTGCCTGTAGCACAAATGAAGCTGAAATTGTGCAGGTGAAGTGGTATAGGCTCAGCCTTCTCAGGAAACTATGCTTTACAGTTGTGGTGTGCCAATAGCAGAGAACAAATTCAATGGATCTTTGTTTAATATCTATTCCAATTATTCTTAGAGAAGGCCAAAGTGTTAAACATACTAGTTTAAGTGTTATAAAGATTTTGCCTGGAAAACAGTTTCAAAGCCCCATCTGCCCTAGGTAATGGACCTATTACCATTGCTGGTGTCAGTGTATGGATTCTATTTGTGTTAGTAATTTTGTATGAAGTTTGTGTACAAAGTGGATGGTGTTGAAACTGTTTTGCTGTCCACTGCCAAGTCTGTGCCATTTCCTTAGTGGCTGATAGGGGAACCCAGACTCGCCCTCTACTCCGGGTTCCAGCTCAGGGATCCTCTCCTCAGCAGCCAATGTCTGCACATAATCCTATACCTTGCGGCTTTCCCCCTGAACCTTTCCCACCTATCTAGCTATGCCCAGTCTCTGGCTTTGTTAGTCACATGCCTTGCTTCTCTCAGGGAGTGATTGCAGACTACTTCCCTGCAATTCCCTCTGTGCTCAGCACCTGGGCTTTATACAGGCCTCCAGCTGAGCCTCATCTAATTAATATCTGGTCCTTGGCTCCTTCTCCAAGTGCAGCCTGGGTAGTTAATTGGCCTACCTAACCATCTTCACCCCTGGAGGCCCTGTGCAGGACAGCCTATCACAAGGCCAAACACATCTCTGGGCATATTAATACAAAAGATAATGATAACGTAACATAAATGGTCATTCTACAGAAGGAATGTGACCTGTCATTGACAAAAGTTGTCAATAAAGGTTTTCCTGTTGGTCCCACTCACATGGTGTTGACTACATTCCACCAGGGTGGTTTTATCCCATCTATACTAACAGATAAACGGTTTTCAATATTAGCTGAGGGGAGTCGAGGTCACTCTGTGCTGATGATTGTCAGAAATGGGTCACTTTCCCACCTCAGACAGGGCCTAAGATTCAGTACCACGGCCAGGATTTATTGGACTGAGGACATGATATTGAAATAGTGGCCTTGGTATCTGTCATAAACAGATAGTTAAGGGTTAAAGTCTCTTTTACCTGTAAAGGGTTAACAAACAGGCAACCAAACACCTGACCAAGGGACCAGTTAGGAGACAAGCTACTTTCAAATCTCAGAGGAGGGAAGCCTTTGTTTGTGTTTTTTGGGTTTGGCTTTGTTTTCTCTGGGTCCTGGAAGGGACTAGACGGGCAACCAGTTTTCTTGCCAATCTCCCTGCTACAGTCTTTTATAGTGAGTATTTTAGTAAGAAAGGTGGTTATAGTCTTTTGATTGTTTCTGTATTTGCAAATGTGTAGTTTGCTGGAAGTATTTTAAATTGTATTTCTGCTGGAGGAGGCTTTTTCTCCAGTTTCTAAGCTGACAGACCCTGTAATATTCCATCTTGAATTTACAGTGATTTTCTTTATTTTTTTTTTATTAAAAGTTTTGGTTTTAAGACCTGTCTGATTTTTCCCCTTGTTGAGGCTCAAGGGAATTGAGTCTGTACTTAACAGGGAAGGAGAAGGGAGGGGGAGAGAAAGGAGGGTGGACCCACCTGATTTCTCTGTGTTGTGATTCAAGGAGTTTGAATCATGGTGATCTCCTAGTGTACCCAGGGCGGGAAAGATCTGAGAGGAAGAAAGGAGAAGGGGGAATCCCTTTGTTTAGATTCACGGAGCTTGAATCTGTATCTCTCTCCAGGAGCCCAGGGAGGGAACACCTGGAGGGGAGGAGGGGGGAAGGGAAATGGTTTATTCCCCTTTCTTGTGAGACTCAAGGAATTTGGGTCTTGGGGGTCCCCAGGGAAGGTTTTGGGGGAGACCAGAGTTTATCAGTCACTCTACTCTAAGTCCTGATTGGTGGCAGCACTACAGGATCTAAGCTGGTAATTAAGCTTATGGGAATTCATGCTAGTACCCATATTTTGGATGCTAAGGTTCAGAATTGGGAATTATACTATGACAGTATCATACCTTGTTCTCTTTGAGGTGCAATCACTCCCTCAAATGAGACAGGAAAGGAGCGACTCTAGTACCCCCCAGAACACAGGGACTCAAATTCTATATGCCATTAGGCAACAGGCAGTGAAAAGGGCAGTGGGGCAAAAGCTCCTTGTTTCCTTTCCTATCCACAGCCCTTCCCCTGCATGGCACTGTAAAGGTCAGGCAGAGTTCGTCCTCACATTAGTATGATGTTTTACTTCAGTGTATTCCCCTTCATATTCACAGTGAAAAGTCTGACTTCACATTTTTTCTACTGATTTCTGACCTGCGGAGTTTTAAGACAGATATGTGTAAGATAGCACTTCAGTGATTTTTTTTCTACATAACTTAACATTAGAATTATCTTCTATAATCAGTACATCTTATATATGATAACTGCAGACTACTACTGCTTATATTATTACTTCCTGGAAATTCTACTGTCTGATCAATAGTTTTCATAAAGCCTTCGCAAGAAGACAGATCTTTAGTGGTTCTAAGCACCCCTTGCTCCCACTGATTTCAATAGGAGTTGCAAGTGCTTGGCCCATCAAGAATCGGGCAATAGATCTAAACTTATTTGCTAAACATTACAAAATGGCAAATTAAACCTCTATATCCTGTTTAATGGTTGAGATTCCCCGAAATATGCAACACAGAATGAAAATCTGGAGTGTATACATGAGTATGCACCAGATTTTGCATACCTTCTCCCTGCTGAATAGCCTTCATTCCAATGTAAGCATGTAAGAAGGCAAAAGGTCATCCTCCTGACCTAAGGAATGCAGCTCAGCCATGAGTTATGGTAACTGTCTGTCTGTGTTTCATCCATACTTAAAAATATAGGGTGACATCCTAGCCTCATTGAAATCAATGGTAAAACTCTCATAGACCTCAGTCATTCAAAAACCATGAGACAGACTTAAAATCAAAAGATTTTAAAAAATAAATATATTTGGGAATCTTTTTATTTGCTCTTTGAGCCTTTAGGATACACTCAGGTCACATTTTCAAGCTTTTCTTTGTAAACTTGAGAGCCATTCTTATGCTTTTACTTTCCATTACTTATAGCAAAACTGTAAGGAAATTTAAACAGAAATAGACATTTAAGGGAGCGTAAAAACTTCACATAAATGGCTTTTCTATAACCAAAGGAAAAAGATTTCTCCATATAAACTTCTCTTCAAATTAATACACAGACCAAAGAATTTACAAGGTCATAATCTTGTAATCAAAGAATTTATTGCAGAAGACAATCTAATCCCATATATACAATAAAAATGTTATACAGAGTTAAAGAAAGCAAGCTTTCTGCTAGAAAAGTGCAGCAGCATAGTGGGATACAATGCTGAAATTTAATCTAAAATAATGAAGAAAAATTAGACTTTGTGGCTAGTGCTGCTTAATAATTTTAAATTATGAGCTATGTAAGCACCTTAAAATAGATTAGATTAATTATGATGCAACACAGGGTGGTTGAATTTAGCTTGGTCTTTAAATATTTATTTTTAAAGTACAAAACAGAACTGACTGTTTAAAAGATTTTGTGTGCTGAGTCTGCAAGTAAAAGGCAATTAAAGCTGAAATGTTTTGTAAACATATACAGACGCTGACCTCCTCTTTCTTCTTTCCTTCCTTTTCTCTCCTCTCTCTCTGCCACAGACTCCAAGCATTAGACTTTGTCAAATTCAACTTTGATTACAGAGGAAGTCAGCTTCATACCATAAAATCTACATACCCTTTCTCATTTGATAGTATTTTCTATATATACCATTGCTGCTATTTTACATTTTATTTGGCACTTTTCAGATCTCCAAATAAATAAATACTGAAATGCCACAGACAGAGGGGTCACTGCAAAATAGAGTAGGGCAGCATGCAGGAAGGAAGGTGCAACAGGATATCTAGTATCCACATGCAGCATAAAGAACTTCTGTTCTTAAGGCTGAGTTTAAAAAAAAAAAAAAAGTGAGGCAGAGAAGTAAGCAGTCCTAGTCAGAAAAAGAGATGGAGAGAGGAGAAGTCAGGATGATGTAGTCGGAGCATGGATAGGCTTGTGGTTAGGGCTCTTAACTAGGACTCAGAAGACTTGGGTCCAATGAGACATGGTTACAGGCTTCCTACATGATTTTGTACAAGTTACTTATCTTCTCAGCACCTCATCTGTAAAACTAGTATAATATGTTCCTCCTTTCCAGGGATATTATGAGACCAACTCCATAAACACTTGAGAAGTATTCAAATACTATGGTGATGAGTGCTTTATAAATACTTAATTTAAAAAAAAAAAGGGTGGGGGGAGAATGTTGGTAGGACAGTTCAAGCAATGGTCCATATCAGATTATCATAATGGAAAGGCATGAGAGTTTACACAGAAACAGGGATGCTGGAACAATGTGTATAGCATGGGTGCTGAGAGCCACTGAACCAAAGTGTGACCTCTGTAAATGATGGAAACCCCTTCAAGCCAGGGGGTGCAGCAGGACCTCCAACACCTATGCACACAAGACTTTCATCTTCAAAAGCTACAAGATTCTAATTTGCTGAATAAGAACAATTCCTCTTGTTTTTCTGATATCTTATTTGAGCAGGCAATTATTTCCAATAGATGGTAATAATGATACACCTTCACAAATTCATCCCAAGTAGGGTTGTGCAAACCCCTGTGTGCTTGATCTCATGCAAAACATTTTTTCCTGTTTGGGGTTTTTGGGGGAGGTTTCGGGGGGGTTCCAGATGGAGTTTATACCTCCTCAGTGTTTGAGTTTGGGGTCTGAATGGACCAAAATCACAAAGTACAACTCAGCCCAATTCACAGTTTTACCAGGTTTCAGATGTAAATTATGTAAACCAATTATTTGTGCATATGTCACCAATAACCACAAATCAGCCCACATGCACTCAAGAAATTTGTCTCACCTGGCCAAAGTTTTGAATTTGTAATAAAGCATAAAAATAAATTACCATTCTGCCCTTTGTTCCAAAGTTTCACACAGCTGTAATACTAGGAGATGAGAAAGAGTGGCAGATCTTTATATAGATACAGATATGAGCTACATGGATATATGGGAGGGATGGCCAAACTGTACCTCACAAGCCACATACTGTTAAAGTGTGGCTTGTGGAGCCCCCATCTCCACCTACCAGACTGCCCAGTGCGCGGGGGGGTCCAGAGCTCTGTCAGGTACCTCCTGCAGGGCTAAGGACGAGAGCCCTGGCAGGCGTGCCCCGGTTCTTAAACTTCTGAAGATTGTCATATGCAGCTCAGAGGCAGGAGTGGCTCCAGGCACCAGCACGCCAAGCACGTGCCTGGGGTAGCAAGCCACGAGGTCGCTCTGCCGGTTGCCGCAAGGGCAGCAGGCAGGTTGCCTTTGGCGGCATGCCTGCGGAGGGTCCACTGGTCCCGCGGCTTTGGCGGACCTCCCACAGGCGTGTCACCGAATCTGCGGGACCGGGGACCTCCACAGGCAAGCTGCCAAAGGCAACCTGCCTGCCGTGCTTGGGGCAGCAAAATACCTAGAGCTGCCCAGTCAGAGGGCCAGTAACTTTGGCCACCCCAATACATGGTGCAGAAAGGTGCGTCCACCACCTTGAAATCCAGGTACGAAATAAAACAACACTGCAAAAACAGGCCTGTTTGAATAACTTTCTCCCCTCTCCTTTCCAGTTTGAGACCGGACACCTGCTGCAATCCCCCAGGGGCACATGGCCCCAGAACCGGCCAGTATCAGAGGACAGATGAAAATGCTGTCATGCCCATGAGGTTCCACAATTTGTTCCTTTACCGCCGCACCCCTTGACGGGACCAGCGATGAACTGACCCACCATTTTGTGCCCCTCTTTGGGGCGAAGGTGTGCAGGCTGCAGACTCCCGAGGCGCGATCCCAGCCTTCCGGAAGGCCTGGCCAGCGAGCCTGCTGCGTGCACGGGTAAAGCAAGGGAAGGGGTCAGGCTAGGTCAGAACAGCAGAGCTCCCCGGCCTCTGCTGCCCTCTTCCGCCAGGCAGGGAGGAAATGAAAAGCGGGGTCAGGGAGAAGCGTCTCCCCCCCAGGCTCGTCCAGGGAACTGGGGTTTCACTTCTCTGCCCGCCTCTATATTGCACCACTCGCAGCAGCACAAGCAGCTTCCGCGGTTCAGCCCGCAGCAGCAGCAGCAGCGCCGGGGCCCCCGCCTCTGTCACCGGGCACCTGGCCTAGGGGAGCGGCTCAGAGCTCCGCACCTCCGTGCGGCAGGCGCAGCAGCTGAATCACCGCCCGTGACTCAGCACCAGCCCGCCCCGTCTGGCTCCCTGGCCCGGCACCCGGCGGGGGCAACGCGGGGCTATAAATAGCGTCAACCCCACCTCCTTGGCAGACTCCGCTCCGGCAGCAGCTGTTACGGTAGCGGTACCTGCCTCGCACCGCTCCGGCCGGATCCCCGCTGCCGAGGGCGCAGGACGCGAGGCGAGGGATGGCGAGCGCTTTGGACGCCTTAGCTGCAGCCTGGCGGCGGGCGCTGCTCCTGGCCGCGCTGCTCTCCCGGCTGGACCCCTGCTCAGGTGCGTGCTGCTGCCTCGGGGCTGCGTGCCCAGCGCCACCAGGTGCCTTCGGGGCTGCCTGCACAGGTCCCATGTTATTGTACGGAGCTGCCTCTCTGCAGCGTGGGGCGCCCCACGAACCAGTCTGCCTGCGCTGTGCCGGCCGAGGGGCTCCCCGCCGCAGGGGGCAAGGGGCACACAGAGATAAGTGTGGGACATGCTGCTCCTGCCGGGGGGGTTGGTAGTGTCAAGACTAGTGAAGGGATAGTTCAGTGGTTTGAGCATTAGTCTACTAAACCCAGGGTTGTGAGTTCAGCCCTTGCGGGGGCCATTTAGGAATCTGGGGGTTGGTCCTGCTTTGAGCAGCAGGTTGGACTAGATGACCTCTTGAGGTTCCTTTCACCCCTGATACTCTGTGTCAGGCATGGAGCCTGGGTATGCCAATGGAGAAGTGAGGTTGCAGGAGGGATTTTGAGGATAAAAACATAACCCAGGAGCCCTCACTGAGGGAGCATCCTGTGTGGCACAAGATGCTGTGACTGGTTTGGTTCCTGCACCTGGCATGATCAGTGGCTAGAAACCCCATACAAGTTTTCTGTAGCTAAAGGGCCAAGAGTTACTTTGTTGTGTTGGAATTCCCCATCATCTAACTTGGCTTTCCTCCTTTGCTGGGGATGTTTGGTGGAGCTATGTACTTGGGGCCAGACCCCACAAATGGACCACATACCTCCATGAAGCATCGGTGAAATCAATAGAGTTCAGCTGAAATCTAAACTGATGCCAGGGGAGCCCATGAGCACACTAGGATTTTCCCATTCCCCTTTCTGGGAAATGCCCCATGCTTTTTTTCTCCCTTTTAATACAAAGGTGGCTTTTCAAAGTTAAGATTCAGTTTTACAGTTCTTCATGGGTACGCTAGAATGTGATTTTATGTTAACGTATTTTAAATGTAGTAAGGTGAAGGAGAGGAGGCACTTAAACTTATTAATAATTATATGTGCTGGCCTGGTTACCGACCAACGTTTGACTGGAATTATTGGGAGTTTCTTTTCAATATCGCCCGTTTGGACATCTCTAATTTTTGGCTATATATTTTTTGTTTTAAAGGCACATCAATTAGGTGATATTCATACAAGCAAACAAATAGATTATAAAAAATTCTAAAACAATCACTTCTATTTTATTGTGGTTGTGTGGAATGTATGACCTTTTTAATGCTCTACTCCCGTGCTTCGGCAAGTGTTGTACGTTTTTCACATACTTCTAGTTCTTTAAGCTGAATTCAGACTTCATTAAATTTGTGATCGGAAATGGTTGAAAATTAAGAAAATTAATATTAGAGTAAACAATAATACAATATACATGCACTTATTTTTCTTGACTAATTTTTATTTATGCACAGAACACTATAAATGTGTTTACATAAACATAACTATTTAACTGATTAGACACTTTTATAGAATGAAATTGTGTTTATTTTAGTATGCAATTTGCTGGTCTGTGTGCTTTTGAAAAGAAAAATACAAATAATATGCAATTACTATGGCTGAGAATTCATCTGAATAAAAATCAGGAAATTCAGTTACTGGATTCCACAGCAACTATAACTGTAGATGAATTTTACCTATACTGTATATGGTAAATATGAATGTCAAATATTATGCAAAATCTCACATTTTCTTCAAGTCTTTGCAAACTCATTATAAAATGCTTGTGTTGGCTTAAACAGCAGAAGGAAACACTAGATGTATCAAATGGTCTTTCTGCACATTTGATTTGGTGGCCAGGGAAACAACTGTGCTGAATTACAAAAGATTCAGATCACCAAGGGAAAGAAGAGGAACTTCCTTCCCACATTCAGCAGTAAAAAGGAATTTCCCATGGCAGAAGTAAAATGAGTATGATTTCTGTGAATTATTTCTCACAAACGGAATTTTACTATAATCACAGATACTTACGTAGAGAAATCTCACTTCTCCTAAATAGGGAATCTAATCAATTTAGAGCTCCACACAGTGTGACTCATAACTTTCTTTCTTTTTTTTTTGGTCTCTAAAGGTAATTCAGAACTGTCAACAGCAGTTAATATAACTTGGTCATCAATCAATTTCAAAACAATACTACAGTGGCAACCTGTGCCAACCAACTATGTCTATACAGTAAAAATATCTGGGTAAGTAGATATAATCGTAAGTCCGAGTGCCTGGTGTACCCCTGCCCTTCTCTCCATGCTCACTAAAAGTGAATGTAAATTTTAAAAATACATTTGTGATTGAGGCAGAAAAAAGTGTAGTCACAGTAGAATATTTGAAATATCTTGAGTCTATGAATGTAATGCAGAGTCCAAACATGAGAACTTTTAGGAAAGTTATGATCTCTATCTTGAGTTTTGGTTGCTTCCAAGTGCAGGTGTACCTGATTCCGGGCTCTGATTCTGCTCGTTCTAGAAATAAAATGTACACATCTAGATCCTGACGCTGTGGTTTAAGTACAGGCCACCTGGTACTAGAAAACTTGGCCCAAAATATTTTGCAACATTACACCCCTTCATGATCACTTTGTAGATTTGATCTTCTACATTTAAAAAAAACCATAGTTTTCATCTGTAAAACAATTCCCTCTTTTTAATGTTGAGATATGACTAATTTTATGCTAATTTAATGATTAATGTATTAGTTAAGTGAATCAGTATTACTTAGTCTCACTGGATAACCTTAAAAAAAAATGACCCCTCCATCTAACTTCCTAGACTTACACCAATTCATGGCTTATAACATTAATGTTAGACTTTTACAAAACACTGGGCTAATAAGCACATATTAAGTGCCTAATTTTATGTTTTATTACAAAACTGACATATGAAATACTCACTGTGCACAGAGTCTATGAATTAACATGAAAACAATGACTGAACATGCCCCAAAGAGAAACTGCATTATTAACCGTCTGCACATTTTCAGAAAGCATTGTACTATAATACTTTCTGGCATGTTCCAGTGTCTCCAACTGGAGGCTAAATTTCATGAGCAATGGGTAAAATACCCAATAACACTTATGGATTTTTTTCTCTGTGCACATGGGGTGGGGTTAAACGTATTTTGCCATGTTCCTGACACAGCCTTTATAAAATCAATATAAATACAAATGTTTAAGCAGAATGGCATAATGCAGTTTGGTTTTCAACCTGTGGTCCACAGAACCCTGGGCGTCCACAGACTGTCTTAAGATTTCTAAAGAGGTTCAGACCTCCATTTGAAATTTTTTTAGGGGTTCACAAATGGAAAAAGGTTGAAAACCACTGATATAATGAAGCCTAAGGGCCTACGCCTACAGACACAAATGGACACAGGCCCCAATCCTGCACTGTGATCCAGGCACGTTTACTGCTGCACTCACAGAGTTCCATCTATCTCAGTGGTACACCATATGAGTGCAGCAGTCTGCTCACCTGACTTGCGGTGTAAGATCCAGACATTATGGAGTTAGGCATTAAGCGCTTTAAAAAATCCCACTGGATACTATTTTCATCTTCAGGTGCCTAAATCTAGTCCTTTTACTTTTATTTGGCTCTTTTGTAGGGCTAAATTCTCACTGTATGTAATCAAACTGAATTGAATATGACTGTTTGTGCAAGTAAGGCAAGCAGGATTTGGTCCTAATTCAAGAATATGTCTCAGATTTTCTTGCATGTAGTTTTATAGGCAGAAGTGTCTTTAACACAATTAGTTTCAATTAATGATTCACAAGAAAGCTAAATAGTATTTTAGTTGATTTAGACTTCTAAAAGGATGGAAACTTGAGAGAACTACTAAACAATGTAAGTTTAAGTAACCTTTGTTACTTGCAGGGAATGGGTGTGGCCTATATAGTTAATTTTTAAACTGAAGACGGCTGTACAAGGAGATTTGTTAGCAAGTATTGTAGATCTCCACAGCTGTACTAATATAGACATAACTATTCTTAGCATAAGCATTGTTTGTTTTGTTTTTCAAATCTTGGAGCCTTAATTTTTACAAATTATATACATAAATTAAGAGGCCAAAGATTTCAAAAACACAGTGCTTGTGCTAAGAATAATTGTAGGGCATTGTGTTTCAAATAGGATTTCATTTATGGGAATTTTTAAAAAGTTACTGTGCACAGGCGAGGTGGGATTTTTTTCATGGGCAGAGAAAAAAGATAACTTACCTTTAAAAGTTTGTGTCCTTTTTTGCTTCCTTATTATGGATTTTAAAAAATCCACAAAGATGGGTTATTGGTGTGTGTGTGGTTTTGTTTGTTTGTTTTTCCTGTTTATGAAGATCAGGTATTATCATCCCTGTCTTTTCTAGAGGACTCTGTAAACCACTTTGAAACTTAATAGAATTATGACATCACGAGAAACTGAAATCTGAGCAAACTCCTATTTAATTAAAAATTCTGACAAACACGTGGAGGAAAACCCCTTTGTTAACATACACTTAACACTCCTGCCATTTCAGCTGAACTACGTGAAAGCCCTCACACTTGTCCTTTGATTCTCCAGCAAAAACAGAGGAGGCCAGATTTGATATTTCTGCTTTTAAATATATGTAAGCTTATTTTTTTTGCTTCCTTTTTATATCATTAGGAAGCAAAAAGGGACAAAGACGCTTTTTTCCATTTTCAAATATCTTTAAAAAAATCTGCTTGTTTTAATTTCTGAAAAATACACAAACTGCACCCCTCCTCTTTGCCATTTAGACACCCAGAGAAGTTTGTCTAATTTTTTTGCAGTCAATTATTACTTAATGTATCTGAACAGAAGCTTTTCTTCCTGTATGACTAGTACTGATTATGTTGTTACATGGTTTTAATTATGCCCAGGCCCATACCCATATGCAGAATATCTAGTAAACAAGTGACATTTGCTAGAATATTTAATTGTCTCTTTTATGAACTATGTATAGGTCCCTATCAGATCCCCCTCCTCCACATCCCTAGCAGTCCATTCAAGATAGTTAGAGGTTCTTTAGGACATATCTGGAAATGTATTACTGCTTTTGAGTAAAATTTTCAAAGGCTCTAAGTAACTTAAGAGCCTAAGTCCCATTATCTTTAGTCACTGAGGCATTTGTGAACATTTCACCTCTTACCACTTTCTATACAGATTTGAGGGGGGGAAATGACCAGTGTCAAAATTATTCAGAGTGGCAATTTCCTGCTAAATGTACAGACATGAAAATGTTATCAAATCAAAGCATACCCTGAAGAAAACAGCTTTCCTTAATTATACATTGCAGATTGACAGAGAAGGCAGGTAGATTGGTTCATTGTGAGTTAAATTTTAGTTGCTTGTTTCAACTTTTTAAACTATGAATCAAGCATGTTTGCATAGTTTGGATTTTTACACTCAACTACACAGACTATGTTTTACAGGTACAAGCATGATGTATTCAGAAGACATTGTAAAAATTCTGGACTTTGACAATTACTGGGAACCATTTTATCCCAGGCATTGTATAGGACATGCATGAATGTATGCATATGCATGAAACTTTGTTCAGAAAGTGTTATATCAATATTTCATTCTTCGTTCCTTTCAGAATCAACTCAAACTGGGAAAAAGCGTGCGTCCACACAAAAGAAACAGAATGTGATGTTACTGACAAACTGGAGAAAGTAAAAGACACCTATACTGCACACATAGTGTCTGAAATGCTTTCCGGGACAGAGAAGTTTGAGGAGCCGCCTTACGCAATCTCCCCAAAATTCACGCCTTACAATCAGAGTAAGTAGAATTGCCTAGTAATGGTCTGTTATCACATCCCATTTTTTCCTATCACTCCAATTAATTCAGTGGGGCTTGGATTAAGCCTAGTTTTTCTGTTTAGGTTCTTGCTCTTGTGGTGCTTGACCACCTTTTAGCCCGCTGCGGGGGACTTCATAAGACCTCATGCACCACTTTCTCTCTTAACACAGGATTTAAGTGGTGTCTAGAGCTTTATGTGAGCCCCATGCACTGGGTTGAAATTTTATTAATATGCATTGACTGTGCCAGTCACTGTGTTACATAGACACTGTGTTTAAACCTGGTAAAGTAAAGAGATTGTGTGTGAGGTATTTTGTTTTGATGAGGTGGTAGTAGAGAATGTTGTGTGAAAAGGATATTTTGCAAATAAAGTTTTTACTATGCCTGGAATTAATTCTAAAAAATGTTTCTATGTTAGCTACAATTGGGAAACCAGGGATTCAAACTTATGAACTAACTGACTCCAAGCTGAAAGTGTTGGTTGAAGATCCACTTACACCATACAGATTTCCTAATAAAACCTTTAAAAGTATCAGAGAAATTTTTAAAAATGACCTGGAATATACACTCTATTATTGGAAAGATCTAAGTACAGGAAAGGTAAGCCCTTATTTTCAACTTCCTATACCTCTAATTTTGTATGTTTTGTATTTACAAAACTTCTGTGCTATTGAGGGCTAAAGCTTTTAAAAGAATGTCTTGAAGAAAGTGTCTTTTTTTTTTTCTTTATACATAGAAAGAGGCAACGACAAAAAGTAATCAGTTTGAAATAAGCATTGACAAAGGGGAGAACTACTGCTTCTATGTACAGGCAACTATTCTCTCTCGCAGAGAAAACCGCAAAAGTCAAGAAAGCAATATGAATTGTACCCGTCATTGGGAAGACGGCCCGGCTGGTACGTATCTGGTGAAACAAGTAAATAGACTGGTTTTTTCTTGCTGTCTCTTGCATTTTCAACAAAAAATTCTAATTCTCTGTATGAAACATTAAGGTATAGAAGTTTTATTGATTCCAGAATAAATGGCTTCCTGTTTAAATTACTATGGACCGTTTTACCCCTCCCACATGGAAAACCTGTGAGAAGAAATCTCCATGAGGTAACCATCACTGAGATTTCTACTATATCACAAAATTGCCGTTGACTTTGGTGGAAGCTGAGTTAGGCCAACACTGAGCATTTTTGAACATCCCACCTTTGTCCATCATCCACAATTACCCGTTTGCGTAAAAAATGTTTTTCCTCTTTGGGTGGCCTGCAATGATGACTTTTTTCACTGAAATTTCAAACTGCCTCATCATTGGGCCTATATTTTTCTTTTTTCCCTTTTCTTGCCTTTGATAAATACTAGTTTACATGAAATTTTCCCAACTAGTGGCCCAATAGTGAGTACTTGCATAGTGAAGCCTTTAGAGATGCATGCCAGTAAACTATGTAAGACTTAAAGTCAGTAGGAGCTGCCCATATATTTGAATGAGGCTAACTCCTGCTTTTTCCCTGTGCTCTAGTCATTTTCTCAAGTGCAGGTGATCTCTTAAGGCAGGGGTTCTCAAACTGGGGGTTGGAATCCCTCAGAGGGTTGCAAGGTTATTACATTGGCGGGGGGGGGGGTGTCGCAAGCTGTGAGCTTCCACCCCAAACCCTGCTTTGCCTCCAGCATTTATAATGGTGTTTAATATATTTAAAAGTGTGTTTAATTTATTGGGGGGGGTCGCACTCAGAGGCTTCCTATGTGAAAGGGGTCACCAGTACAAAAGTGTGAGAACCACTGTTTTAAGGTTTACTGTCCTTCAAGTTGCAGCGCCCATAATCCTAACTACGTTTTCCTCAAAGTTTATTTAAAAATGTGTCCAACCAGGCAAATATATAAGCTCTTTATGAAACAATGAAGAAGTCAGTGAGGGAATGACACTGGAAAAAAGACTTATTCATTGTGCCCTTTGATAGTAGTTGTTTGAGGGGGCGGGGAGGAGGAAAGGTGTATGTGTGTGGGTTTTTTTGTTTTTGTGGGGTTTTTGGGGGGGAGGTTGTTTGTTTGTTTTTTAAGCTTTACCTTTCATTGGTATCAAACATTTTACTGAAAATACCGTATATCAGGTTGTAAATCAGTGCTGTCAGCTCTCCCTTATGCTCCCTCCTCTTTCCCAATAGGGACAGAATGTGTGCATTTTATATTAATAAGCAGAAACCTTTTCTTCTCCGAAAACCTCATTGTCCTCTCCGCACCATCCAAAAAATAAACCATTCCCTCAATATAGAATTTTCAATGTGATATCACAAAATATGAGTTCAGTGAACTTTGTACAAACTATTTTTGTTTTTGGCAGTTTAAAACCCTAGAATAAGTTTGTTAGTGTACAAAATGGTTGCACAAGCATGACATTTATGGCTGTAACTTAGGGCCTGATCCTTTGAGGTGCGGAGTCCCTCATAGGAAGGGACTGGCTTCAAGGGGACCTGAATGGTTTTCGCACCTCATGGGAGTATTCAGTACCTTTTGTAGAATTGGGACCCATGTTAGTTATTCCATTAAGCTAAAGCAAATTACCACTATATAAAAATCTGTATGCACTGATGAGCTATTAATTCTTTGCTTGCTTTTTCTCTCTTCCCCTCCCCTCTCCCCCAACCAGCCTATGCAACTGAAGTGTTTATCATCATAGCAGCTGCAGCCATTGTAATCCTCATTACAATCATTGGCTTGTCTGTGGCCCTGTACAAATGCAAGAAAACAAAAGCTGCAAAGGAAAAAGAAACCATGCCACTTAATGATGTTTAGGAAAAACACAAGAAGTGCCTTTTCTTACTACTTCAAATGCTGCTGCATTCCCACACAGAAACGCTTATGGTACTTGTGGGGAAAAAACGACTGTCTCTAAATATTATTAACCTTTACTTAAGTTTAAAGGAACACTTCCTGTTTCTGTGAAACTTTTTTTTATATTTAAAGCAAAAAAACACTACTTTTCATATCCTGTTTTATTTTGATTTTAACAATGTTAGTAAACTGATGAAATGTTAGCTCACAAGTATGAAAACACTACTATTCCTTCTGCACTTTTTGGATAAGTCAATTTTAAATTGGTTATTCTGTATAGCAGTTGATATTTATTTAGTTTTGATAACCTATGACTGTCTATATGACATCCTAACAAGTTCACTTGTGAGGTGGTGAGAGTACCATATCAAAAACTTAACATTCAAAACCATAATACAACAGATCCAAACTAACAGTAATTTTCAAAAGAGGAACCTGCTATCAATATAGAGACAGAATTACTTGTCTAACCTTTTAAATATACTTTAGACAACTCCAAGTAGTAAAATTAGTAATTTGCAATATTTGCAATTCATTTGAATCAATAGGTAACTAATTTCCTGCACATACTCAGTAGGAAGTAGAATTTATCACTTATATTATACTGATGATTAAACACTTGAGAGATGACTTATTTTTATAATGGGATGTCTATATAAATGAACTACTTTGGTGATATGATTTGGAGGTGCGTCATACTACTACAATTTAATATATTTATGATTTTAATAAATGGGAATAATTTTTATATTGGTATATTTGTATATATTGTAACTTATTTAATATACTTTCTTACTGGAAATAAAGGTGAATGGGAAAACAAAAGACTTATTATTGCAGAGCAATGTTCCTTCTAGAAATAAAGTTAAACATGGATTTAAGAAACATGTGGAGCAGAACTTGGCCTCTTTTAGAAACTCAGGCCTCAGATTATTGCTTTGTAAAACAGAACATCCAGTCAGCTACCCTGTAGAGGGGAAAAACACCATGTGTGAGAAGACACAATTCTTGAACTGGACAAAAAGTCATGAAGTGTCCTGGATTGCTCTTACTTTTGTATTAATTCCTGATTAATCCCGCTTCATATGTTACTAGTGTAGCCTGGCTTGCTGTATCATCTCTAGATATTTAAAAATATTTACTGTAGCTATGTTTAGTGCTTGTCAGCTGTTGCCATCAAAGCATTTTAACTGCCCTAAGGAACAGTCCTATTGAATTTATTAGGGAATGAATAGCATCTTGAAGAATTTTTATACCAACCTACGGTAGGCATGTCCCATTCCTTTACATTCTATAAACGTTTAGAGCAATTTATATAGAACTCTATTAGTATAATCTCTATTGCATCATACAGGATTTGCTATAAGAGAAGGTAAAATACTGTAAATATTTGTATGCCTGTTCTACAGCTGAAGTAGCAGAGTCACTGAGATGTTTCATAACTGGGCTAAGGCAACACAGTAACCCAATGGATCCAGGAATAAAACCAAGTTTTCCTAGTTCTGACTCCTGTACTCTAGCCCAGTGGTGCGCAAACTGGGGGAGCATATATAATCAGAGTTCACCCCTCACCCTTTACTTCTAGTATAGCAAACTCAGCTCTTTGCAGTGGGGAAAGTCTGCTGCTGAGAGGCATAAAATGAAAATAATGTGATTATGAGCTTAACTTGGATCACTGCTCATATGACAACTCTGGACAAAGAGTTTATAGGCTTGCATAAGTGACAAACTGTGAAAGAGATTACACGCCTGCATTTTTGTAATGCTGATTATTGTTTAGCCTGGTACTAAATACTGCACCATTCCAGAGCCTTGCAACACAGGAAACTACTACAATTGTACCAAAGAAAACATATAGCAGATTAAAATAGGCAGAGGGCCATGATGTGCTCTCACTTGTTCCTGCACAACTCCACTGTTTTCAAGGGGCTTGTCTGGGTGTACACTATCAGAAATTAGAATTTGGAACATAGTCTTCAGTTCAATCTGTGTGGTTAGTTATGTACATGCAAGTAGTCTCTCCTTTCATGCATGGGTGCCTCACTGAATTCACTAGAAGAGGATGTGTGTGGGAAAATGAAGTATGCTGGAGCAGATCCAGAAAAAGGTTGATTTCTATTTCCCATAATTAGATGAATTAACATTTGCTTGTTCTCATCACAAGTGCCTATTCCTTGTAACTAGTTCAGCACACTCTCACCTTCTTAATAGCAGACACCTGTGCAGAAAGGAATATCCTTTCCTTATTTGTGATTTATTGTGTGTACTTTTTAATATGGAGAGTGAAACTGTACAGAAGGCCAAAATATAATAAAAGAAAAAGCCTTGTACAGAGCAGGATGCTGTGTGTTTCTCTCTATATCAGTGGTGGAGGCAAGGCATCTTCAAGATTAATGAGGACCCCCCACTTCTCCCTAGTTGAGCTCCATTTTCAAATTGCCAGAAATTCTCCCTTTAGTCTATGGAGCACAATTCAGTGTCTCTCAGGGTATGTCTACACTATGAAATTAGGTCGATTTTATTGAAGTCAATATTTAGAAATCCATTTTATACAGTTGATTGTGTATGTCCACACTAAGCGCATTAAGTCGGTGGAGAGCATCCTCACTACCATGACTAGCATCGACTTACAGAACGATGCACTGTGGGTAGCTATCCCATAGTTCCTGCAGTCTCCATTGCCCATTGAATTCTGGGTTAAGCTCCCAATGCCTGATGGGGCAAAAACATTGCCACGCATGGTTTCAGGTACATGTCAATTGCCCCTCCCTCCATGAAAGCAATGGCAGACTACAGTTTTGCACCTTTTTTCCTGGGTTACCCGTGCAGATGTCATACCATGGCAAGCATGGAGCCCACTCAGCTTACTGTCACCGCTGCTGTTGTGAGCATTGTAAACACCTCATGCATTATCCTGGAGTATATGCAGAAGTGGGCTAAGAGACACCAGCATGAGGAGGATTTTGATGAGGACATGGACACAAACATTCCTGAAAGCATGGGCTGTGGCAATTGGGACATCATGACGGTACTGAGTCTGATTGATACAGTGGAATGCCAATTCTGGGCCAGGCAAAAAAGCACAGACTGGTGGGACAGCATAGTGGTGCAAGTATGGGATGATTCACAGTGGCTGCAAAACTTTCACATGCGTAAATCCACTTCCCTGGAACTCTGGGAGTTGCTTTCCCCCACTCTGAAACGCAAGAATATCAAAGATGAGAGCTGCCCTGATAGTTGAGAAGTGAGTGGCGATAGCCCTGTGGAAGCTTGCAATGCCTGACTGGTACCGGTCAGTCGAGAATCAATTTGGAGTGGGCAAAGTCTATTGCGGGGCTTGCTGTGATCCAAGTAGCCAGTGCAATCATTGACATTCTGTTATCCAGGGTAGTGACTCTGGGAAATATGCAGGTCATACTGGATGGCTTTGCTGCAATGGAGTTCCCTAACTGTAGTGGGGCAATAGACGGAGCACATATCTCCATCTTGGCACCGGATCACCTTGCCAGCCAGTACATAAACTGCAAGGGGTACTTCTCAATGGTGTTGCAAGTACTGGTGGATCACAAGGGATGTTTCATCGACATCAACGTGGGACGGCCAGGAAAGGTGCATGACGCTTGCATATTTAGGAACTCCGGGCTGTTCCAGCAACTGCAAGAAGGGACTTACTTCCCAGACCAGAAAATTACTGCTGGGGATGTTGAAATACCAATAGTTATTATTGGGGACCCAGCCTACCCCTTGCTCCCATGGCTCATGAAGCCATACACAGGCAGCCAGAACAGTAGTAAGGAGCAATTCAACTATAGGCTGAGCAAATGCAGAATGGTGGTAGAATGTGCCTTTGAACATTTAAAAGCTCGCTGGTGCTGTTTGCTGAGTAGGTCACACCTCAGCACAAACAACATTCCCATTGTTATTGCTGCTTGCTGTGTGCTCCATAATATCTGTGAGAGTAAGGGAGAGATGTTTATGGCGAGGTGGGAGGTTGAGGCAAATCACCTGGCGTCTGATTTTGAGCAGCCAGACACCAGGGCGATCAGAAGAGTACAGCTGGGCGCATTGCGCATCAGAGAGGCTTTGAAAACCAGTTTCATGACTGGCCAGGTTTTGATGTGACAGTTATGTTTGTTTCTCCTTGATGCAAACCCGCCCCCTTTGTTAATTTTAATTCCCTGTAAGCCAATCACCCTCCCCCCTTTGGAATAAAGTAACTATTGTTTTGAAACCATGTATTCTTCCTTAATAATTTTTTTAAAAAAGACAGATAACAGACAAGATAGCCCGGGTGGGGTGGGGTGCGGGAGGAGGGAAGGACAGGGCCACATTGTTTATTGTAGCCACACTGACAATCAAACTGTTTGAATTACAGCCTTCTGTTGCTTGGGCCATCCTCTCGAGTGGAGTGGCTGGGTGCCGGAGCCTCCACCCCCACATTCTTGGGTGTCTGGGTGAGGCGGATATGGAACTTGGGGAGGAGGGCATGTGGTTATACAGTGGATGCAGCGGGGGTCTGTGCTCTTGTTGGCTTTCCTGCAGCTCCAACAGATGCTTCATCATGTCTGTTTGCTCCCCCATTAGCCTCAGCATCACCTCCTGCCTCCGCTCCTCGCACTCACTTAATTCTTTCCTGGCCTCTGCCACTGAATGCCTCCATGCAGTGAACTGTGTCCTATCAGTTCAGAAGGACTGCATGAGCTCGGCAAACATGTCATTGCGAGTGCATTTTTTTGCCTTTTAATCTGCAACAACGTCAGGGACGGAGACGATAGGGGGAGCGTAGAAACATTTGCACCTGGGGGGAGATAAAAAGGGAGAGTAACATTTAAGATGATACATTTCTGACAACAAAGGGAGACTCTTTCACGGTGAATCAAGCAATTCACAGCAGACAGCACATGTGCTTTAGGTACAAGGTCACATTTTGCCTTTTATATTGAGTGCCTGCCAGTATGGTTTCAGAGTACCAGCCGTGTTAGTCTGTATCAGCAAAGAGAACAGGAGTACTTGTGGCACCTTAGAGATTAACAAATTATGTGACATCACACACACACAGCTGGGCAACAGAATTTGATTTCCAGGCAGTCATGGTAAGCCAAAAGGTACACGGGGCTGGCTTCTAACATCTTCATAACATGTGGGAATGTTTTCATACTGCAGCGCTCTCCTTTCCCAGAGCAAGCAATGGGTTCAGTTTCACATTTAAAAGGAAGGCCTGAGGTTTTTGGGTGGATGTGCAGCACACACCTATCCCCACCCCACCATGTGGCTATTCTCTGGGATGAGCCCTTCACCCCCCCCCCCCCGCAGCGTGGCTATTCTCTGGGATGATCCCTTTTAGCCAAGCGCAAACAGCCCAGCATGAACGGGGTTCTTTTACTGTTCCCTTACAAAAATTCCCATATTTCAACCAGGTGACCATGAATGATATCACTCTACTGCAGCTAACATGGAAAGATATAGACCAAATGTTGTGTGAATGTGACCAAAACCCAGGGCCATTCGCTGCCATGCTTTGTGCTGCAATGATTCCAGAATACTTGCTACTGGCTTGGCACAGTAAAGTGTCCTACTGTAGAGGACAAAATAAGGTAGCCCTCCCCAGAAACCTTCTGCAAAGGCTTTCAGAGTACCTCCAGGAGAGCTTCATGGAGATGTCCCTGGAGGATTCCCGCGCCATCCCCAGACATGTGAGCAGACCTTCCCAGTAGCTGTACTGGCCGCGAATGCATCCCAGTTCTTCAGGGCAAATCACACATTAAACACTATTGCTTTTAAACCCTATACTGTAGTTACAAATGTGCACTCACCAGAGGTGCCTTCTCTGGCTTCAGGGTCGAGGATCCTGCCTTGGGAGGGTATTGGCTCCAGGGTAATGAAAAGTTCCCAGCTGCCGGGGAGAACAGATTCACTGCTTGCCTGCTGCGCATTCTCCTCCTCTTCTTCCTCATCCACAAAATCCTCCTCCCTGTTGCGTGAGACTCCCCCCTTTCAGGTGTCCATAGACAGTGGTGGGATAGTGATAGGGTCCCCACCTAGAATGCCATGCAGCTGGTCATAGAAACGGCATGTTTGGGGCTCTGACCTGGAGCGACCGTTTGCCTACTTTGTCTTTTGGTAGGCTTGCCTGACCTCCTTAACTTTCACATGGCACTGCTGTGTGTCCCTGTTGCAGCCTGTGTCCAACATGCCCTGTGAGATTTTGGCAAATATATTTGCATTTCTTCTTTTTTTTTTTGACTGCAGTTCGGCCTGCACAGATGCTTTTTCCCATACAGCAATCAGATCCGGTGTCTCCCTTTCGGTCCAGGCTGGAGCTCATTTGCAATTCTGGGGGGACTGCATGGTCACCTGTGCTGCTGAGCTCGCCATGCTGGCCAAACAGGAAATGAAATCCAAAAGTTCGCAGGGCTTTTCCTGTCTACCTGGCCAGTGCATCTGAGTTGAGAGTGCTGTCCAGAGCGGTCACAATGGAGCACTCTGGGATAGCCCTCAGAGTCCAATACCATCGATTTGCGTCCGCCCAGCAAGGTCGATTTAAGCGCTGCTCTCCTCGCCAGGGAGAAGTACAGAAGTCAATTTTAAGAGCGCTTTAGGTCGACAGAATGGGATTGGTTGTGTGGACGCTGTTATTTTTAACAACCTAATAGTGCAAAATTCGACTTAACCCCGTAGTGTAGACCAGGCCTCAGTGGGACACACTCTATATCCCCAGTGCTCCTCCAACTGCAATATGTTGTGGCTAGGTTAGGCAAATATGTGATTCTATTAATTCTATTAAAAAGCAACCTAAGGGGGTGCTTCCTCTTACTGGAACCTTTGACCTCTGAAAACCAGGAGGGAAAGCACTACTTTTGCTGGGTCAGGTCCTTTTTCTTCAGTTACATTCTTTTATGGACTACTGAAAAGTGAGGTAGGCATCACCAATTCTTTATGCTCTGTTCCCATCCCAAGATTTTCTGGGGCCAAGAATTGAGCTGAGGGCTTTTTCTTATTATTCATGGATATTGATAGAGGTGCTCCTGAATAAAGTTGGAATATCCCAGAATTTTTCTACTGCTCCCCCAACAGCTTCTTCTAATCTCCCACCTTTTCCCCTTACTCTCACTACCTGCACTGGCCTGCAACTGCTTTCCGCTCCCTCCCTCAGGAGGCAGTAACTGGGCCTCAGGAGGCAGTTAAGTGCCTGAGGATTAAAGCAGGAGGTGGGGGAGGAAGATGAAGGGAACACAGCTTCTCCCCCTCTGCTAAAATCAAAGAGGGGCTCCTACCTTCATGTCTCTGGCTTGAGTAAGCAGTGCCTCTCACAGCTCCTCCTCCTGCTTGGCTGGTGCAATGAAAATTCCTCATCCTCTTTCAATATAATCATACCATATTTTTATTTAATCAGCCCTTGGATCAGCACAATTAAGATACTATCAGCATTTCTCAGCTCTCCATAGCTTCTCCTGGCTGCCAGAACTAAACATGTATACAAATAATGGCAAACTAACCCTAATTTTCCTTAGACTAAATCTTTAAAATAAACCCTATTTAAAATGTGATTATTGCGCTCTGATACTTTTTAAGACCCTTCTTTAGCACACACCATGGTGCTCACCCCCCAGCCTCTGAAGCAGCTGCAGCTCTGGGGCTGGCAGGCTGCGGCTGCTCGGCTTGGCCTGGCCCACCGGAGCAGGCTGTGGCCACGTCACCCTGCCTGCCAGAGCATGCTGCAGCTGCGCCACTTGGCCCAGCCTGCCAGAGCATGCTGCGGCTGCACCGCCCAGCCTGCCAGAGCAGCTCCGGCCAGGCCAGAGACATCCTCCGTGGGCCCGCCCCAGCTAAGGTGGAAAGGGATGCTACAGGGAGAGTGTGAAGGTCCCGGGCCAGGGGTGGGGTCACCTGACTCCCAGCTTCTCCCCCTCAAAAAATTTTCCCCACCAGTTGCAGTCCCGGCCTGTCAGGGTAAGCAGCTGGTGGGCCGGGACACTTTGTTTACTTAGGTTTGTTTACTCTTTGTTTACTCCATGTCTGCAGATGCTCGAGGTAAACAAACTGTCTCTGCCTGTCTCAGCTCGCCAGCAGCTTATCGAGTGGAGCATAACAGGTACTTACCAGCTGGAAGAGAGAAAGATGCAGCCATTTGTACAAGTGGCTCCTTTGGGTATGTCTACACAGTTGCTGAAAGCAAAAGACTAATGCTAGCATATCTTGGGCTAGTGCACTAAAGTTAATTTGCAAACTAGACACCATTAAATTAGGCTTGAATAGAGACTGGGAGTGGATGGGTCATTACACAAAGTAGAACTATTCCCCTTACTGTTACTCACACCTTCTCGTCAATTGTTGGAAATGGACCATCCTGATTATCACTACAAAAGTTTTTTCTCCTGCTGACAATAGCTCACCTTAACTGATAACTCTTGTTACTCTCGCAACACCCATTTTTTCATGTTCTGTGTGCGTGCGTGTGTGTGTGTGTATATATTTCTACCGTGTTTTCCACTGTGTGCATCTGATGAAGTGGGTTTTAGCCCACAAAAGCTTATGCTTAAATAAATTTGTTAGTCTCTGAGGTGCCACAAGTACTCCTCGTTCTAAAAACAGCTGTGCAGCTGTTGCATTGACTGTTTCCCTAGGCTTCAGAGCCTGAGCTCCAGTCTGAGCCTTAACATAAACAATGTTACTTTGAGTGAGCGAGCATGAATCCCACCACCACAAATCTGTGGGACCAGGCTGTGAGACTCGCTCGCAACAGCAGTGTAGACATACTCTTAAGAGCTACAACTCCTTGGGCTCTGCCACATTTAATGGGCCAGCCCCAGAACAGCCTCTGGTGGAGAAAAAAAATCCTTGAAGGGGACAACCTTGCACTTGGGAGATATAAGGGATCAAGAAATCACCAGGAAGGGACTGCTTCTCTGTGTTGTACATCTCACCACTGTATCACATGGACCATTATGGTAGGATATTATATAATATTTGTATGATGTTAAAATGTCTTAAATTGTGAACATAGGAATTGCCAGACTGGATCAGATTGATAGTCCTTCTAGCTCAGTATCCTGTCTCCAACAGTGACCAGCACTAGTTGCTTCAGAAAAATGTGCAACAAACCACACAGGAAGAAGATGGGTGGTAATCTGTCCCCATTAAAGTCTCACCCTAATGCCCAATAGTTAGAGACTGGTTTAAACCATGAGGCATGCAGCTTTATATCCACTCCAAAACTTTTTATTTAGCAAACATTATAATTCTGGGTGCTTTCATTTTTATATATGAAATCCTTCTTTGAATTTTGCTAAATATTTGGTCTTATTTATATTAATACTCTAGCACTTTTTCTTTTAAATATGAATGTCAAGCTGCAAATTTGAATTGTAGCCTTTAGCTCACTATCACATGAAAAATATAAACATTTTGCATATGTGGCCTGGTTTTCAAGCAAGGCCCTGTATCAATATAAAAGATCATGCCTTAGGTTTTCAGAGGTGCTCTGCACATCAAATCATTAATTTAACCACTGCTTCTCAAAATAATTTAGCTCATCTCCCCTTTTTTTGGTTTTCAGTTTCTCATACATCATATTTTGTTGGTTGCTTCCACAAATTAGCAATTCTCACAAGTAGTTGTCTCTGGCTGTAACAGCCACTTTCTGTGTCAATACTTTTTACTGTGTTCCTACAGTAATTTACCATATTTTTAAAAAGGCATTAGAAGGGTTTGAGGCTTGCAAGCTCTATGCAGCAGTTTGGATACTAATATTTGTTTCATTGCTGTGTAGCATATAAAGCTTATAATTAATCAAATAATTTTTGCCTCCTGCTTGTTATAAATCATTTGGTCTAAAGCAGTGGTCACCAACTGGTCGGTGGCGATCGACTGGTCGATCCTAGAAGATCTTCCAATCGATCACGATCTCCAGTGGTGCAATGTGGCTGCCACTAAGACAGCATGGCCTGGTGGTGTTGGGGGGCAGGGGTCTCTCTCTGTGTGCTGCTTCTGCCTGCAAGCACTGCCCCCACAGCTCCCATTGGCTGGGAGAGCTGTGGGGGTGGTGCTTGCAGAGAGGGGCAGCACAGCAGCACGTTGGCCCCTTCCATGAGCGGTGTGGGGCAAGGGTAGGGAGTGAGTCTGCCTTAGCCTTGCTGCGTTCACCACCGACTGGCAGCCACCAGAGGTAAGTGCTGCCTGGCGGGAGGCCGCATTCCAACACTATCCCTGAGCCCCTTCCTGGTGCCAGCACCCCATACCCCATCCTGCACCCCAAACCGCAGCCCTGAGCTCCTTCCAGAGCCAGCATCTCATACCCCTTTTTTACCCTGAACCCCTTCCTGTATCCCATGCTCCAGCCCTGACCCCCCTCCTAGAGCCAGCACCCAAAACCCCCTCCTTTACCCCAACACTCTGCTAAGCCCGCCCTCCCAGAGCCAGCAACCTCCTGTACCCCAACCCCCAGCCCTGAGCCCCCTCCCAGAGCCAGGACCCCATATCCTCTCCTGTACACCATGGCCCGCCCTGAGCCCCCTCCCAGAGCCAGCCCCTGAAACTCCCTCCTGCACCCCAACCCCCAGCCCTGAGCCCCCTCCCAGAGCCCACACCCTACACCCCAACAGTTTGCCCCAGCCTGGAGCCCCCTCCTGCACCCAAACTCCCTCCTAGAGCTTGCACCC
Source organism: Gopherus evgoodei (assembly GCF_007399415.2). Classification (NCBI taxonomy): domain Eukaryota; kingdom Metazoa; phylum Chordata; order Testudines; family Testudinidae; genus Gopherus; species Gopherus evgoodei. The sequence goes on from NC_044329.1 coordinate 77,874,426, forward strand.
CTCATCCCCTCCTGCACCCCAACCCCATGCCCCAGGCTTAGCCCAGAGCTCCCTCCCACACTGCGAACCCCTCGGCCCCAGCCCAGAGCCAACGCTCTCCCCCCCGAACTCCAACCTCCTATCTCAGCCCAGTGAAAGTGAGTGAGGGTGGGGGACAGCGAGTGATGGGGGCGGATGGGAGGGTGGAGTGAGCAGGCGGGGCTTTGGGAAAGGAGTGGGGCCTCGGGGAAGGGGAAGGATAGATCCTGAGTTGCCCTTAGATTCAAAAAGTGATCTTGGGTGTAAAAAGGTTGGAGACCACACATCTAAAGGTTCATATTTCCAAACCCCTCATCTGACTTTGATGGTATTGTTGCAGGGATGAATTTGGCCCAAGCACTCTGCCTCTCCTATCCCAATATGGTATTAAGAATTCTGAAGTAGAGCTGTGATTCAGAGACAGCTTTTTTGTACTAATACAGTACCATTGGTGTGTTACTCAACACTGCTCTGTACAAAACTTACACCATGAAATAGTTATTCAGTTAATCTTTCTGGACATTGTAAGCACCATTTGGTACCTTACCAAACAAACGTATCAAATGAGCAATCCTTAAGTCATTTTCTTCCAGTGTTAAAATGATCCATAATTATGAGTCAAACAAAAATGTAAGACAAATGAAATTCATGATGGTAGAGGCTTGGATGGTAGAGGCAGTAAAGAAAACTAATACCATAGTATCAGAGGGGTAGCCGTGTTAGTCTGGATCTGTAAAAGCAGCAAAGAATCCTGTGGCACCTTATAGACTAACAGACGTTTTGGAGCATGAGGTTTTGTGGGTGAATACCCACTTCCTCAGATGCATGTAGTGGAAATTTCCAGGAGCAGGTATATATATGCTAGCAAGCAAGCTAGAGATAACGAGGTCAGTTCAATCAGGGAGGATGAGGCCCTGTTCTAGCAGTTGAGGTGTGAAAGGGGCTCAGGGATAGTGTTTTCACACCTCAACTGCTAGAACAGGGCCTCATCCTCCCTGATTGAACTGACCTCATTATCTCTAGCTTGCTTGCTAGCATATATATACCTGCCCCTGGAAATTTCCACTACATGCATCTGAGGAAGTGGGTATTCACCCACGAAACCTCATGCTCCAAAACGTCTGTTAGTCTATAAGGTGCCACAGGATTCTATGCTGCTAATACCATAGTACTCTAAAATCAAGTTGAACATGATAGATTACGAAAGCAATGGGATAAAAGTGTATTAATGAAAGAACAACATTTTCTGGAATGCATATACAGTGAGACTTGTCTAGAGTAACAAAAATTGGTTGCTACCTGATGATAGTCTTCTAATACAGATGCAGCAGAATTTACTTTTACATTTGGATCAGTCTCCTACTATGAGAAGTTGTCTAATATTTCTTATGCCAGTTTCACTGTAAATTGAAACAAAGGGCATATATTATTCTCCATTACTTTGCTAACCCCCTAAAACCTGACTATTTGGGGGGAAAAAAAGTTATATGGCTCTGATCCTGCTCCCAATAAATTTTGACAGCAAAACTGCCACAGACTAAAATAAGCAAGAATTGCACTTTAATATGTTTGCGAGAACTTCTTCCTATAATGCTAAGATTAATGGAATTTTGAAAGATGATTAAATTAATGTAATAGACCATAGTAGAAAGAATTCCCTAGAATTCTTCTGAATATATTAATGGAAGTTATATCAACCATTACACAATCTATACCCACATAAAATGCAGCCAGAGGACATAAGGTCTTTCTGAGCATAGCCTTCATTGATTTGAGATCTACCATACCATTCTCTCACTAGAAGGGAAAACCTATAATGGCAACAGGCCGTAAGAGAGACCCAGTTTGGGAATATTTTAATGAAGTTTCTTTACCTGTGGGTAAGACAGGCATGCGTTCAAAATGCAAACAGTGCAACAAAGAAATACAAGGCCTGGTTGCCTGAATGAACTATCCTGAGAAGTGCTCCTTCTCAGGAGGAAGCTGTGTTGAAGATGATGAAAGGAACATGTCTGAAGGTGCAGGATCTTCAGGTTGGTAAACTTTTTTATTTCATACTTCTTTCTTAAGGACTGCCTGTCTTCCTTCTGGACTAGTCTTGAATTTTCATGTTTGAGGAAAAAATATAGTTGTTACTCTACGGTACTATCATTTTATTTTTTATCACAACTGCATCTAAATAGCTGAAATAGGCAGATCTTCCTTTTACAATTTCACCTTTAAAGTAGAACTGAGTGTCAGTGAATGCAATATATAATGAGCAGTATGGTAATAATAATAAAATAACTGCTTTGACTTATTTTGTTTAGGAGAATCCATCCTCACCATACAGGATTCTGAAGACTATCTACCTTCAAGATCACCATCATTTTCTATAGTTTCAGAGTTATCTGCCAATGATAGTGTTTCAGTCACATCACGTATGTCACATAGCCACAGTATATCACCTGTAGCAAAAAGAAAAAAACACCTCAATCATCCAGGAAAAAACATAGATAAGTTTGTGATAAGAACCAGCAGATTACAAAAAGAAGTAACTGATGAAAAAATTGCCCAGTTTGTTTATGCAACAAACTCTCCTTTCCATAAGATTGAGAATCCACACTTCATTAACATGGTTCAGACATTAAGACCAGGATACAGTCCACCCAACAGAGAAGAGGTCGCAGGCAAATTGCTGGATAAAGTGTATGAATGAAAAATTGAGTCATGTGCTAAAGGTCTAGAGGGTAAAATTATTAACCTGAGTCTTGATGGGTGGAGTAATGTCCACAATGATCCTGTTGTAGGTGCTTGTGTGACAACAGAAGAAGGGAATGTCTTCCTTACAGAAACAATTGATACATCAGGAAATGCACACACAGCAGAATACTTTCAAGAAGTAGCAGTAAAAGCTATAACAAACAGTGAAAACAAATTCAAATATCTAGTAAGCAGCTTGATCACAAACAATGCTGCAAATGTATCCAAGATGAGAAGAAATTATTTAGAAGAGAGTCCCAAGCTAGCAACATACGGTTGCAGTGCTCTTTTGATGCACCTCCTAGCCAAAGACTTCAGTGTTCCAGAAATAAAGGCTTATGTTGAAATTGCAAAATACTTCTGTAACAACCACTTTGCAGCAGCTGCTCTGAAAAAAATGGGATGAACCAAGCTAACTCTCCCACAAGACTTGCCATGGAACCCGGTAATGGACTCTTTTGAGTACTGTATCAAGAATTGACCTAAACTGATGACAGTTTGTGAACAAAATCGTGAAAAAATAGATGGTACTGTCACAGCCAAAGTTCTCAACATTGGGATAAAGAGAAATATTGAACACATGCTGAATACCCTGAAGCCTATTTTTGAAGCCTTGAACAAAATTCAGGGAAATAGTTGTTTTATAGCTGACGCTGTTGAAATTTGGAAGGAACTGAGTGAGATCTTAAAAGGGGAAATATGCAATGACAGAGTTAAATTACAAACATTAAAAAACCAAATGGGACAAGCATTATCTCCAGCTCATTTTCTTGCAATATTCTCAATACTCGGGACCAGGGTCAAACCATAACTGCTGAAGAAGAGGAGTTGGCTATGACATGGACATCCAACAATCATCCCTCCAATTACAAATATATAATAATATATATATATAATTCCAAATATAATAAACTTCAGAGCTAAGGGTGAACCATTCGAGAAATGTATGTTTGCTGATGATGTTTTAAAGAAAGTCACACCAGTGAACTGGTGGAAGTCACTTAAGCAACTGGATTCGGAGACTGTTGAACTGATAATCTTACTTTAAAGAGCAGTAGCTTCTTCTGCTGGTGTAGAAAGAATATTTTCTTCCCTTGGACTAATTCATTTCAAATTGAGAAATCGTTTGGGACCTGAAAAAGCAGGAAAGCTTGTTTTTATTTTCCAGATTATGAACAAACAGGAAAATGAAGGTGAAGACAACTGAGTTAGCTGCAGAAGCCAGTATTTTAAGTTTCTCATGTTGACCTGGCTGACACAGTCGATTTAATTTTTTTTTAATATTTAACTATTTTAGTTAAAACATAATTTTAACAAAAACAAACCTGATTTTAAAAAACTTGATTGTTTAACTAAATTCAAAAATTCATATGCTTGTTTTGTTAAAATATTACATGTTTGCTGTTAAAGAAAAAAATCCAGAATACATAATAATGTTGTTTTAGTTAAATAAAAATTTAAATGTCTGTCTGGTGATGTTCTCCTCCTAATACAGCATGGCAAGAAAATCCTCCAAATATTAATGATTAATCTGTTGAATTGGAGACAATTCACCTCCCAATGACTTCATAATTATCTGCTTCAATTACCTTTGGTAAATGAAATAACCAAACAATCATTCATTTTCTGTTAAAACTATAAAACTAATCTGAAAAGTTTTCAAAATAAATCACTTTAAAAATGTGTAGTGTGTACCTTCTAAAAATGAAACCTACATCTATCTCTGAGTTGTGAAGAATATGTTTGAAGGTTACAACAACCAACAAGAATGCACTTATGTAGAAATCCATTATTAAATTGAGTCTTCCTGACTAGTGATTTAAATCAAATCCACCGTTTATAAGCAAACTACTGACTTCTGGAGTCTATACTACTTTATAACACTTGATAAACCACTTATTAAGACATCTATTAATCATGCATTAATCCTATATAAGCCATTTATATAAATATAAATATAAAAGTGTATCAACTGATTCTTAGAAGATGCACCAATCACCATGTTATTTAGGCACAAACCACTACCCTAGTTTTGTGATCCACACAAACAATCATATTCAGCTGCATAAGGAGTTTGTATCAGATATAGAAACTATATCAAATGAAATTAGCATTCAGAATAGAGTCAAGGGTGTGCAACAATGCTTATTTATCTCATTCTCAGTACAGGTGTCTGCACCACCTTAAACATTTGAGAAAACATTTCTAGCTTTTGACCAAGCTGTAAAACTCCTAGTTACTAAAAACCCTGGGTGATCCCTTTGGAAAATTTCTAGTTGGATAAATACATGGGCTCAAATCCCAGCCACCTGTACAATGTCTGAGCAAAAAGACCTTGTAAAGTGCAATTCCGTTGGTCAGGAGAGGTAGAATCCTGTCCTCAGGACATGAAACACCACATGCTGTAACAGTAGCTGTGGCTGCCACATCCCTCCTCTCTTGAAGAGATTTTACATCTGTGGATCATCATACCATAGCTAGTCTCTCTGTGGCCCATTTTCTCACTCCCAAGACTCTGCTCAGCACTGGTGTGAACAGTTGACCCATAGCACTTCTGTTTTATGCACAGAAGATGTGCAGTCCCCATCCCCCCATTTTTTCTCCATAGCCTTCCACTCTGCACAGTGAAAGCAAAGAGGTTCTTCTGCATTTTAAAAGTCTTCTTTGCTTGCAATGTGAAGACAGGACTTGAATCATTCTATTTTACATTTCCATTTAAATTCAACTGGGGAAGATCTCATTTCTCTAAAAAATTGCTGAGTAGTATTATTGGTGCAGCGTGACTGCTGAATTCCACTCTAGAGGTGGGTATACTTCGGAATATAAAGTATCTGGGGATTGTTCTCAATGACAAGCACTATATTAGTTATCTTCTGAGAATTTCCCAAACTTTGAGGGTTTCTCTTTCAGCAGGTGGAGAAATATAGCCCCAGCAAAAAAAGTTTCAGAGTTGGTAGCCTGAAACCACAGCAAGTTCCCAAGTCTGGTCTTTGAAAGATATTTTCCAAGGAAATGATCTTTCCTTTCCCAAGGGGAGTCGCCTGAGTGCCCCCATGTCTTACATTTCATCAAAATACCAACTGCATGAGCATCCTCATACTGCACTATTTCTCACTGAAATAACGGCACCAAGTCCTCTCTTTATGAGGAGGCTGTACCCACAGAAACGTCATCAGATGTTTGGAAACATGATTTCAGTTTAAAGTTGAAGTAAAAAAAATTGTGTGACTGAGATTCAGGTCTCCTTTGAATCATGACCCGCTGTGTCTGTGGCTTTTATGGGTGTTTTATCTGACTCTACTCCTGCTTCAAGCCAGAGGATGTTGCAGCATTTCAAAGATGACTGGAACAACTTATCTGATAATTTATTTAACTAACAGGAAGAAATAAAATGTAATGTAAACATAATATTGTTTCTGTGATAATCTAGCCTAGCTTTATTCTGTCTCATTATCTGCAACTGGTTCCTGTGTGTGTGCAGAAGAGAGAATATGAGAGAGTCAACAGGAAGTGTAGGACTCTACATACACCTCTACCCCAATATAGCGTGACCCGATATAACACATATTCAGATATAACGCAGTAAAGCAGCGCTCCAGGGGGGTGGGGCTGCACACTCCAGTGGATCAAAGCAAGTTCAATGTAACCCGGTTTCACCTATAACGCGGTAAGATTTTTTGGCTCCCGAAGACAGTGTTATATCAAGGTAGAGGTGTATTGTTCTACAAGATGTACCAGAATTTTAAACTTCTAGCTGAAGTTTAATGTGATGGAGTCGACTTTGGAGGAGGATGGGTGGGAATCTGTCTCTTTGTACAAAGAGTAGAAAAAGGAACAAGTGGCAGATGGCCATTTATTCATTTAAAATAATATAATAAATAAGGAAAGGCTGTACACCAGTAGATTAAGTTGAACTATTAATTGAAAGATACCTTTAAAATTGTTAATTACATTCTCAGTAGCAGCAACATGTGGAGTAATAGCTAACCACATTTATATATTTTCCAGCCTGCCGTCACTTTAACTTACAGAGCAGAAATTCATGTGTCTTCAAAACTAGGTGTGATCCCTGGAGCAGGACCAGGAGGGATCATGTGACCCACACCACAGAAGCTCCCTGGTGATTAGAGCAGATGTGGACAAACTACCGCCTGCCCACAGGACCCTCCTGACCGGTCCCTGAGCTCATGCCCAGGGAGGCTCGCCCCTGTCCTTCTCCCGCTGTTTCCCCTCCCCACAGTCTCAGCTCACTGCGCCGCTGGCACAATGCTTTGAGTGGTGGGGCAGCGAGCTCCTGAAGCAGTACAGCCACAGAGGCCAGCCTGACTTGGTGCTCTATGATGTGCTGCACGGTGCGTGGCTGGCTCCAGCCGGGCACTGTGGCTGTAGCACCACCAGCCATCGGTGCTCCAAGCATTGTCGTAAGGGGCGGGGAGGCTGGATAGAGGGCAGGGGAGTTCGGGATGGTGGTCAGGGGCAGGGGTGTGGATAAGGGTCGGGGCAATCAGAGGGCGGAGAACGGGTTGAATGGGGGCAGAGGTTGGGGTGGCAGTCAGGAATGAGAGGAGAGGCTGAATGTGGCAGTGGGGGGCAGTCAGGAGACAGGGAAAAGGGGTGGTTGGATGGGACAGGAGTCCCAGGAGGGCAGTCAGGAAGGAGAGGAGGGTTGGATGGGGCAGGGCAGGGGTTCCAGGGGTCACGGGACAAGGGGGTGGATGGGGCAGGGATTCCAGGGGGGCCATCAGGGAAAGGGGGGTTGGATGGCCAGGAGTCCAGGGGGGGCAGTCAGAGGGCCCGAAGCAGAGAGGAGTGGGTAAGGGGTGGGGGCCGGGCCACACCCTCCTCCCCTCACTGGCCCTCCATACAATTTCCAAAACGCAGCCCTCGGGCCAAAAAGTTTGCCCACGCCTGGGTTAGAGCCTCATTTCAATGGGAGCTCTCAATGAGGAGACCTTGAGGGAACCACTCTGAATGAACCAGATTTGAAACACTGATCAGGGAGATTTTAAATTTCTCAATGAAATACAGTGCAAATTCCTCTGTTATAAGAGGGAGATTATTGGAAATTACTCAGCTCCCAAACGAATGCATTTCCCTCTCAGTGAGTGAGATTGGGCATGAGATAACAGTTGTATGAGAAACTTATTTTGATATTTCAGAACACACGGGAATGCATCAGAAAAATACAAGTAGTTTCAGACAATGGAAACAATTAGCACAGCAAGTCGGAAGCAAACTGGAAAGCTACTGGGAAGCAACAGTGAGATTGTCAAGAAAGATGTACATTACACTGGACTGTGAAAGACATTGTCTATATTACTAACAGAAGATGATCACACTATTAGAATTAAAGATCTACATTTATCCAGCCTTTTGCTTCTCTTGTCTTCACACAGGTCGTCAATACACTGGACACACAAAAACTTCCACTGACGCTGGCAAGGAATTTGGGATTTTTATTTATTATTTTATTTATTTATTGCTCATCTGTTAGTTTCACCATAATAAGGAACATCTCACACTTTTGCATTGCACCTTTCCAATTCTCCTTCTGGAGAAGAAGATTGGGAAAGATTTAGGGCTTGGCTACACTCAAAACTCCAAAGAGCTAAAGTGAGTGTGGTCGCAGCGCAGCGCTGCAGGTACTCCACCTCCCCATGGGGATTAGCTTGCAGCGCTGGGAGCCATGCTGGGGCACTGTTTACACTGGCGCTTTGCAGCGCTGTAACTTGCTGCGCTCAGGGATGTGTTTTTTTCACACCCCTGAGCGAGGTCACTTACTGATCCTTTGTAGGAGTTTAGGAATAATTCCTTTATTGAAAAAATTAGTCAAAATAGTATATCTATAATGGAAAAAGGCATTCTGAGAAGGTAGTTTTACAGCATGGTTTGGAAAACACATGCCAATCATTCAGCAAAAGGATGTAACAGGGACACAAAATGTGCAGACACAAGTAAACAATAGTAAGCTATTTTGGTTATGATGCCATCTACAGCTTATGAATAATATTACAGGGCTGAACAAAACACTAAGGCTAAGTTTTTGTCAGGGATATTTTTAGTAAAAGTCAGGGACAGGTCCGGGGCAGTAACCTGTGACCTGTCCCTGACTCTCACTAAAAATAACCCTGATCAAAGGGGTAGGTGGGATCAGCAAACATTGCTGCTAGGGCTCCTGGGTCCCCCACCAGTGCGGCGCCTGGGAGCTCCAGGGTCCCCCAGCCTGCAGAAATTTGTAGAAATGAAATTAGGCTTCGTCTTGACTGGGGACATCCCCAATTACAGCCTTTAATGAAAGTGTACCAGCACAACACCTAGCATCGACAGGCAGGCTGCTCTTCACACCAGTGGTTTACCCTCAGGCTTTCAAAGCCGGAATAAACCCGGTGGATCCAAATTAGTGCCTTTGGCTGCCTACATCAAGGATTGCACTGGTAAAGCTACACCAGTTGCTGGAATTGGGCAAAAGCCCAGTTTAGACCAGGTCCTAGAGTGACATTGCATGGCCTCCCAGCCCAGTGACAGGGGAGCTGTTGTGTGCTCTCCCTCCTGGGCTCCCCCTACACACACAGCGAGAAACCTCCAATCATCTGATTCCAGACACTACCTGAACCTCTGTTATAAAAATACAGCTAAGGATAGCATAAAATCCCTTCTTTACCTGTAAAGGGTTAAGAAGCTCAGATAACTTGGTTGGCACCTGACCAGAAAAACCAATGGGGAAAAGAAAATACTTTTAAATTGGAGGAGGGGGGAGGCTTTGTTTTGTGCTCTGTGGGTGTTTTTTTGGGAGACAAAGGGAGAGACCAAGCAAATAATCCAGCTCCTACTGAAATGATACATTTAATATTACAGAAATAGTAAGTAATAGTGAGGAAATGCGTTAGAGTATTTTTTGTTATAGCTTGTGAATTTTCTCTGTGCTAAGAGGGAGGTTTATTCCTTTTTTTTTTTTTTTTTGTAACTTTAAAGTTTTGCCTAGAGGGAAATTACCTGTGTTTTAACTCTTATTACCCTGTAAAATTACATTCCATCCTGATTTTACAGAGGTGTTTCCTTTATTTTTTTTCCTTCTAATAAAAGTTCTGTTTTTAAAAATCTGATTGGGTTTTCAGTGTCCCAAAAACCCAAGGGTCTGGTCTGTGCTCACCTTGGTTACTCTCAAGCCTCCCAAGGAAAAGGGAGGGAAGGGGTTTGGGGGGATATTTGGGGAACTCCAAGTGGTCCTTGTCCTGAATCTTTGTCTAACTCACTTGGTGGTGGCAGCATACTGTCCAAGGACAAGGAAGAATTTGTGCCTTGGGGAAATTTTTAACCTAAGCTGGTAGAAATAAGCTTAGGGAGTCTTTCATGTGGGTCCCCACATCTGTACCCTAGAGTTCAGGGTGGGGAGGGAACCCAGACAACCCCCAATTGCTGTGTCCCTCCATACAAAGGCCCCACTCTCAGCTATCTGCTGCTCCCCTCAAATTAATGTCATTTCCACACCCCCTCCCAAAAGAGGCCTCCTCAACTGATCTGCTCTTCCCCCTACCTACACCCCCAACTGAATTAATCTGCTGTATCCCCCACCTTGCACACAGACGCCCTCATTAGTTAATTGGCTGCCCCCTCACACACTCCAGTAACTAGGCCTGGCAAACACACCTCTTCACATGCTGCTGCTCCACACTGTGCTAGGCCTCTGCTCCCCTCTTGGTACTGGCTGAGGGTGGGGCTCCAGGGCTGGGGAGTGTTTCTTCTCCCCCAGGCTGCCACAGGACAGTACCGGGGGCCGGGCAGTCCCCCTAGCAGGAGCCAGGCACGCTCCTGTTCCTTTCACAGGAGGGAACCCTGACTGCTCCTCCAGCTGCTGTGGGACACTCCCACACCCACATGAAACACTCTCATAGCTGCCTTTCCTCAGTTGGTGGGAAAAGTTAGCCAATCTGACAGATTTCCTTTCCCCCTAGAGCTATAGAAAGGTCTGGAAATTCAGGGTCTACTATGGACTGAAGCCACAGCTGGCAGTGGTGAACTCAAAAAGGGAGGGAACCTGTTTTAATAACCACACAAGGGACCTACAGAAATAGCTGCCTATTACTGTGTAGTTTTAATGAAAGACTGAATAAAATCATACTGGAAGGCTTGGAGATGTTTTAAAGTGGTTATTTATAAGGCTGCGATTTAGTCACGGAGGTCACAGAATCCATGATTTCCAAAGACCTCCATGACTCAGCCAGCACAAGGAGCTGCAGGGACCGCCGCTGCTTGCGGAGGCAGAGAATTGTGGAGTACCCCTGCTGTGCCAGGCAGCAGGAGCTCCCCGCAGCTCCACAGCACTGCGGCCAGCTGAGGGGACTCCATGAGCTATCTGCAGGCAGTAGACCCCTACAGCTCCCCATCCCTGCAGAGGGGATCCCTGCAGCTCTTGACAGCAGGAGGAACCCTCGCAGCTCAGAGCTGCCAGTTGGTGGCAAGAGGAACCCCCACAGCTCAGAGCTGCCAGTGGAGGGGGACCCTGGCGCTCCAATCCCCCATAGGTGGTGGGGGGCCCTGGAGCACCCAGCCCACATAGCCGCCCAGGCTCCCCATTTTGTCACCAAAAGTTTTAGTATAAGTCAGGGACAGGTCACCAGCTTCCATGAATTATACCGGTGGACCTGTCCCTGACTTTTACTAAAAATATCTGAAATAAAATCTTAGCCTTAATCATTTAACAGTGACCTCGCAAACAAAAAAAAGTCTCCCTGTGTGTTCCCCCATCCCCTACTTTTTTCTTGGCTTCTTTATTATGTTTAAAGGCCTGAACAAGTTGATTGGGTTTTTATTTTTTGTTTAAAAAGAAAGCCATATTTTTTTCTTCTGCTTATTTTTCATGCTAGAAACTGGGGTCTACTCCCCATCCCACCCCAAGGAGGTCTGATAGGATTACAACATCACAAACACTATGGCAGTGAAGCCTGATTACTAGAGAGGGGAAGTGATGTTTAGTCAGACTACTTAAAACTCTGACTGATTTTGACAGCACCTTCTTAGGACACACCTAATTACGTCACTGGCAAGACTTTCATTGCCTTCAATTTGAGCAGTAGCAAGGCCTTATGCCTTCAGTAGGTACAGAATCAGGTGTTTTAAAAAAAAAAGACTATCCAAAATCTTTTGCTCTGTTAGAATGTTAACTTCTGAAGAATGTATAAATTAAAAACAGGAGCAACAGGCAACTAAAGATGCAGCATGTTCAGGCCAGAGGCATAAGGGGGAGTGAGTTTCATTTGCTACTTATCTGGAGTGGCTCTGGCAAAGCAGCCTCCAGCTTTCAGGCAGAAGCCATTTAAAGGTGGTGAAATCCATCCCTCTACAGAGGACCAGCACACCATCTATACACCACCATAGGCCTCAAAGCATGATTTAAGTCAGGGGCAGGCAAACTTTTTGGCTTGAGGGCCGTGTCAGGTTTTGTAAATTTTATGGAGGACTGGTTAGGGGACGGGGGTCATAGCCTGGCCCCCACTTCCTATCTGCCCTCCACCCGGGACTCCTGGATGGGATGGGAACTGAGTTACTGCAGAGAATTCCTTCTTGGGTGCTGGCTGGTGAGTCTTGCCCACATGCTCAGGGTTTAGCTGATCGCCATATTTGGGGTCGGGAAGGAATTTTCCTCCAGGGCGGACTGGCAGGGGCCCTGGAGGTTTTTCGCCTTCCCCTGCAGCGTGGGGCGTGGGTCGCTTGCTAGTGGATTCTCTGCAGCTTGAGGTCTTCAAACCAATTTTGAGGATTTCAATAACTCAGTCCTGGGTTAGGGGTTGTTATAAAAGTGGATGGGTAGGTTTCTGTGGCCTGCCTTGTGCAGGAGGTCAGACTAGATGATCATATTGGTCCCTTCTGACCTATGAGTCTATGAGTCTAACCCCCCGTTCCCTGATGGCCGTCTGGGTCCCCTGCCCCATCCACACAGCCCTGCTTCTTGACTGCCCCCGGGCCCCTGACATCCCATCCAACCCTTCCTCATTCCTGATGCCCCTCCCGGGACCCCTGCCCCATCCAACCACCTCTTCTCCCTGTCCCGACTGCCCCCTGCCGCCCCATCCAATCCCCACTCCCTTCCTGACTGCCCCCGGGACTCCTGCCCCCATTCAACCCGTTTTCCACCCCCGACCACCATCCACAACCCCGCCCCGACCACCACCCCGAACTCCCCTGCCCCCTTACCACACTGCCTGCAGCACAGGTGGCTGGCGGCGCTGGAGCCGCACCACCCAGCTGGAGTCGGGCCACGCTGCCACCGCATAACACAGAGCACTGGGTCAGGCCGGGCTCTGCAGCCGTGCTGCCCCAGGAGCTCAGTCCCACTGCCCAGAGTATTGTGCCGGCGGTGAAGCGAACAAACTGAGGCTGTGGGTGAGGGGCCGCAGGCGAGCCTCCCCGGCCAGGAACTTGGGGGCCAGGCAGGACAGTCCCATGGGCTGGATGGGGCCCGGGAACCGTAGTTTGCCCACCCCTGATTTAAGTGTTTCACAGATCTCATTCACCCCCTGCAGAGGGTCAGCATTTCAACCAGGAACCACTGAATGTATCTGTCCCCTCTCTCCCTCCTCAGCGTTTGGGGCCATTATTACCTCTTTCTGGACATAAACACTGTGAAGAGATGAAAATCCCTATGGTTTTGAGTGGAAATAGTCTTCTAAAGAGTTACTAATTGCCATTTAGTAGAAAGGACTATCAAGTGATGGCTTCTATTTCTGCACAAGTCGCTCCTGAATGGAAATGCAGAAAAAGAAAGCCACGAGTGTCAATCTTATTTCTTTTCTCACCACCCTACTTCATCCTGTTATGTAGCACTGAGTTTATATTTAATAGTGTAATACTACATTGCCATTCTCCTCATACTACAAACTATCTTCAGGTGGTACCTATGGGAATTTGACACTCACCTTTAAAAACCTATATATAGAATACTTTTCTTACTGTAATGAGGGGAATGTAGTATCTGAGCACCTAGCAATATTGCATTAAGGAACATGAGTAACAGCTGTTACATTCAGTTCATGCTTTCCTCTCCCGGAGGAAGAATTGTGTATGGAATGGTTTGTTTCAGGGGCGGGGGGAGATTCCTTTGGCATACAAGGACAGAAGATGGTGAAGGTTTCCTTAGTTCCTACTGGAGTTCATTCCAGTTTCAGAATAGCTGTTGAGTTAGCACTGACTCTTACACAGACAAGCTTTAAGCCTCGCTGTAGAAAGTTCCACTGTGCCTGAGGAGCAGAGTTGTGGACCATGCTCTTTATCCCAGAGTTTTAGGTGGTCTTTTAGATATGCTCATCCCGGGCTGCTGGAGTATCTTGAAGATAAAGTTGAGACCTTAAACTGATTCTTGAAAATGAATTTGATGTTGTGTAACTAGGTCTCATTGTGCCATGAGGTTAACTGGAGCAAGACTGTAAGGGAAATTTACTTCATGTGTTAAATAAATCAGACATTACACAAAAGCAAAAAAAAAATAAGGTTTTAGCATCAGAAGCCATATTAAGCAGCATAATCTATTACTCACATAAAAAGATTAAAGTTACCACCGTGACCGCAACTCTACTGGTGAAATTCCCAGCATGAATCAATGAGAGTTTCCTTTGCATAGACATTGCATGTTAACTTTGACTTACTGAGGGAATGGATTTGCTCACAAGATTAGTAAAAAGAAATTACATCTCTCACTTATAAGTTATTCGTTCAAATTTGACCCAGTAAATAATTATTGCTATCTGATAGTTGGCTAAAGGTGCGTATGAAGTGAGCTGGTTGTTTTAGGCTCTATCTACATTAGGAATTTGATCCAGTACCAATGATTTCAGCAACTGGTCCTCTGGCCTTCTATCAATTAGTGTTGAAAATGGTTTTACTGCTAGCATAAAATGGATGTCCCTTCTACTACCGCCATAAGACAAAACATGCTTCGGGTTATATTCAACAAGGTCTCAGCTCTACTTTATGTAATAGTGATGACTATCATCTTGCACCATCTACATTACAAACTAAACTACTGTCAACACCAGCTGGAATCCCTGGTGAAAATAGGAGAGATGCCAAAGAATGAACACAAATGCCCAATTCCTAGGGGTGATCACTTCAGAACACAACTGAGGCACAGTGGAAAGTAGCTGGAAAAAGTTTGCACTGCTACTGCCTGTCCATGCTTTTTCAACAAAGAAGCTCAATTTCCAGTGGTGCCATTGTGGCACTTTTCACAAATATTAGCATTTACTTAAAATAAAATAATCAAATCCTATTATCCAGGAATTGCAATTCATATAGTCCTCTGCTACAAGGGCTCAGCACTGGTGACTGCCTATCTTGGTTAGCTCTTCACTAATAGATCGTTAGATCAATAGATTTCAAGAGGACAATGCAGGGGTGTAAGAGTCCACCCATATATATCAGTTTTCAGGTTAGTTCTGGTTAACTGGTGATCTCTAAGGGTTGTCTCTGGGAATCAAGTTTTCAGCTGCTTTGCACTGCAATTCTGTAACATCTTGTCAAATATGAACTCAATCCTGCAATTTGGAATAAAACTTACCACCTCACTTCTCTCTGTGCAGCAGGATCCAATTCCAGTGTTTCCCCCAATACTGTATGTTTTCACTAAGACCATCAACACACCACCATTATAGGGGAGTCTGGCAACAATGCAATTAAACTAAGTCTTATGTGAGCAGTGTGTATCACATAGTGGTTTTAATTAGATTTTGCATCTAGAAGTGACTTGATTTACTCAACAACTGAAATTTATAAATAAGTACTATAGTAAAAGCTGCACGTATTAAGACCTTGATACCCATGCAGAGTCACTTAAAAAAAACAACAAAAAATCTAGGCCCTGATCTTGTATTGCCCACCCCCCATCTACATACTTATCCCACATTGGTGAAATGGTACTCTCAGTTAAGGAATTTTCTAACAGAGGGCTATATCCCTTGAGAAGACTAAATAACAGCAATTGTTTTATAATTATTTTATAATCTTATGATTATACTCAAGATCTATATCCCAATTAATAAAATGAGGAATAGGTATATCGGAATTAAAATGATTGAAAAGTAAACTACATCACAAGCTGCTTCGAATTAATTCACGGCGCAAAGCTTGGTTCATCCTTCATACAACTATACTCTAAATGTTCAGATACTGGAGAATTTTACCCTGGGAAGGAAGACCGAGGAAGCAAGAGAGGACAGAGTAGCCAAACGGAACTGGAATAATTTTCTCTATAGCTTAAGTAATAGAGCTGAACTATAGAGCTTTGGTCTGCAGAGCTCCGTTCAGCTTAAGTGGAGTTTACTACTCACGTTCCTTAGCTATTTTTCCAAAGTTAAATATTTTCTTTCCTGGATATACAGTCAAAGGCACAAACACTCAGTCTCAGATTTTTTTTTTTTAAATTAGGTCTTTCCCCTTTTTTCAGATACAGCCTGGCAAAAATGAAAAGGATTTTATTCCTTTCAGGCCAGAATTATTTGCTGTGACACCCATATCAATGTTGTATCAAGTGTTGTGCTGGTCCCAGACATTAGAAAGACAAGGTGGGTGAGGTAATATCTTATTGGACCAACTTCTGTTAATGAGGCAAACTTTTGAGCTTAGGCAGACCTGCATAAGAGCTCTGTGTAAGCTTGAACGCTTGTCTCTCACCAACAAAAGCTGGTCCAATAAAAGATATTACCTCACCCATCTTGTCTCACTCATACCTATAGCATTTAGCACTTCATTCCATTAACTTACACTGATTAGTTTGACTGATTGTTTGTATGAAATTCATACTTTGATGTAATAGAATTTTATAAAGTTGATCCTAAATAATTCAAAAGTCTCATTGGTTCTAGGTTTGTCAAACATCTACCCTTCCTGTATTGTTACACAAGACAAGTGCTAATTACACGATCAACAAATATAAAAAGCCTAATGCAATTTTCTCTGCAATTAAATGTCTTACCTTTATATAGCGCCTTTCTTCTCACAGCGCTTTACAAACTACAGTATGTACACACATACCGGAATATCTCCCAACACCTAGGAAATGCAACCATCTCCGACTACCACTAGTGCAATTTTGAAATGTCACCAGCTTGAGACTCCATAGTTGAGGATATGGAGATGCTTTTATCAATACTTTCATTCTCACTATGACTGATTATTTTCAAACTCCCAGCTTGAGCAATTAAAAAAGACTACAACCAATATATACCACAGCTCCATTTTATAACTGAACTAAGATTCAACCATTTTCACCAGATTAAAAATCTCTTAATTGACAATACAAGTTTATACTTTAAGGTATTTTTATGTAATCTTTTAAAGAACAGTGGTCTAGAGTATCTTTACAAGTTGTTTTTACTATATGTTCCTCGTTGCTCACCAGGTTATTCTTTGATATATCAACGACATCAACTAGAGCTTTTAGGAATTAAATGAGATGACCCTTGATTCTCAAACTGACTTCAGTACACAACAGGAGCAGGGCAATTTCTCCTTGTTTATGAAGCTGGATCTGTTTTTGTTTGTAAAGCAAAATTGAAAAAAGTTTATGCTCAGTGCTGTTACTAATCAATGTTGAATGGTAAATCACCCTTGGACTTGCTGCAGAGGAGGATATATAAATGTGCTTTGAGTGGTTTCTGCTTGTTAGTGTCAAAACTACACAAATACATTAAAAAAAATCCCAAATCCACTACTTTACATTACCACATACTTCTCTCTAGCCAAAAGAATAAAAACAGATATTTGAATTTGGAGAAATATTCCTTGCTTTGTCTCTCTAAAAAGCTACTAAAACATTTATTTTAAAAAAAAGTTGCAATTGGGTGACAACTTTCACAAAACAGCCATTATGGTAAACCCTGAAAATATAGGGCTATCATGAAAACACTAAAATCTCACGTATAGCAGCACCACTTGCTTCACTATAAATTAGTTTGATATCAGTGTTTAAGAATTTGAATTAAAAACTGGTAAAAAAGCTAACTCTGCCATCTTGCGGAATGAAACAGTTTATTTTAGTATCAGGTGATCCATGGATGCAGTTAAGCTTCAAACACATGCCTTTTGGAGTTTCACTGATGCTATTTAACATGCTGAATATATTGCCTATGTCAGTGGGTACCTGTACTAAGACATGAGGGCACTAGCATTTCTTCTGCTATGTCAGAGAATTTTAATATTGTGAGTGGTGTGGGCAAGAAGTGTAACAACTTCAAGTTTTCAAGTTTCAAGATAAAAGGGGAAAATAAAAAGTAATAATCTTAATACGAAAGATGGTATTCAGTATTCACAGAGCTGAATTAGTCACTAATAGGAAGATATACACACGAGTGTATATTGATTATAAAAAAGAAAACCTTGATAAAAGATGTACAGAGATCACATTTATTGTGTATTTAGTGCATGTCTTCATGTAGTGCATTCCTATGTTACATCATGTGTGCAACACTACAGAGCCACCAGAAGAACACCAGTGTATGGCAGGGATTTTTAAATGTTTTCATAGCATACACAGTCTCATGGACCACCAGCCTCCCATTCCTGACCACACAAACCATCTCTTTTTGCATTTGTGATCACTTAAAATCATGTGGCAACTACAGTAATTGTTTACATAGAAAAGTAATATTAGGAAACTATTTAATGTATTTTTAGCTGTCTTTTGATGAGATTTGGCAGTTGCAATAAAAGATTCAGCACTCCATGGACTAGTGGTCCACGGACCACTGTTTGAGGACCATTGTCATATGATTTACTAATTTACATTAAAATTGCCTAAAAAACCCTCAGGATATGGAGTCAAATTTTGATGAATTCTGAGATGTGGCATCCCAGACATCACATAAAAAAGTGGATAGCAAAAACAGAGGATACCATCATTATCACTCCCTCTTAAAACCCAAACCTATACAGCAGCTGGACAGGGTAAATCCTATTTTAACAAGAGGGACAAAGGAGGACTCTGATGGAAGACCACCACCACATATCCTAGGAATGGGAGCAAAGAGGACAATTGAAAGTCTGCTCCTGAGAGCAACAAAATTCTGCTTTCAAGGAGGGATGCTAAGTGTTTTAGAAGGATACACTTTGGGCCCAATTCTTGATCCCATTAGTGTCGGTGGCAAAACTCCTCTGACTTCAATAGGCAGATTTGTCCTTTAATAATTCTCCCTCCTCCATTATTGCTGTGGGAACTAAAATCATACTCCTCAACTTCCCAGAGTTGTCAAGTGTGTCTATGCAACTCCAAATGAAAAATATTCAAGGACCCTGACCCCTGAATACAGAGTACCATTTTCACTACTATTTTTTCTTTCAGTTCCCTTCCATCTCAATTTCTTCCCAACTCTCCCCAACATTTGCTTCCACTCCCATTTCTGGGAGAGGAGGAGAACACAGTTCAGCATTGCTTTTGTTGAATGGGGGAAGAATGGGAGACAGTGAGAAGCACAGGAGAGCTGTGGACCGACAGGCTGAGAAGGTCTAGTGATCCACAGTGGATCAGGTCTAATCTCTTTAATAGCAGAGGGAATTAGGCTCCTGCCATCTTGGATTCAGGCCATCCTGCACCATGAATGGTGCACATACAACACCCATCACAAAACTTGGCCTCCACCCAGGTCTGGCACTGTACAAGATAGCTGGATATACTAAGAAAAGTGGAGGACATCCTGCATCATGTGAGATAATTCAGAAGTATACATAGACTAGATAGTGAAAATCCAGAATTGTTGCCAGAAACAGGAGAGGCAGTAACCCTAATTTTAGCAGAGTTCTTCACTGAAGGAAAGGAAGGTCCATAGAAGTCAAATCAGCTGACTTCAAATGGTTTACATCCCAGGATGAATCAGGTTATATTGATTTAAGCCCAATTTAATTTAGGCAGGTTTTTAACCACAAGAATAAGGACATTCTTAGTACATATTAATAATTAAACCAACATATACAGAATTAGCAATATCCTATATAGTAATAAATGCTTAATAGCTTGCTTTGGATTATCCTATACCTAGTTAATTTGTTTAAAAACAAGCCAAGTAGTTTTATCTTGCTATGTGTTTTTCCTTTAAACATGTTCTCTGTAATTATCAGTCTTTGTAGTAGTTGCAGCTTTACGGATTTTAAGATCCAAATTCAACTGTGTCTTCAGTTATCTTCTTGAACTCGTAATTTCCTCTACCATCCATGTGCAGGTAAAACTGTGGAATGAAAAATTTATCATCATCAACCAAAAGACAAAAATATTTTTATATTAGTTTTGTTTATCATCATAAATTATATAAGCAAATAATTTGTTAAAGAACAAAAATTAAAACCCTAAATCAGCTGGTCAGAGGATGATCTCCTACTGCAATACTTAGCCAATTCAATTGCCTTTGAGGAAAAACACTATGATTTTTTGGATATGTTCTGTCTCTATCTTCTGCTAGTTGGTCATATTGCTCATCACGGGGATTTGGTTTGTTGTGACAGATGCCTAATTTGCATGCATAATTATAATTCTGTGTACAAACCTGGTATTTTTACACATAGTGAGTCACTTACACCAATACCTGAATTGCAGAAATGTGTGCATAAATTAGGTGTGAAATGGTGTACATCGGGGAGTTAATAGGCCCCTCGTGGGCCAAACCTGGACCACCAGACACTTTTGAATGGACCCCAACATCTTTTTATTTACTTATCATCACCACCACCATTAATGGTTTTTTTAATTATTATCTCTGGAGTCTGGACCTTGACTATACCTTGACCAAGAAATGTCAACTTAGACAACTGACTACATTTTTGCATACACAAACTCGGCATGTGCTTTTTGAAAATCAGGCCCTTGTTAAATGAATATTGATTTCAGATTTGGCTGGTGCTGCGGGACAGAAATTAGTGAAGGAGTATCCCCACAGAGCTTCAAATTTCATATATTTTCTAAGATTAAAATTATTTCTTCAATTATTATTCATTACAATCCTTATGTTATCTACTTCAGAACAATAACAACAGATGAAATGATGAGAAAGAACTTAAGGGAGAAAAGGAATACCTTGTATCACAGTTTTACATGTTTAGAATGTTTAACATTCCTTTTCCCAAATATCTTCATGAACACTGAATTCCCCAATCCCTATCTGAACAAAATATCCACAGATTTTATGCTCCACCACATACACACCCCCTCTAGGGGGTAATCGTATCTTACTGTAACTGGAAGGGAAAACATTTGCCAAAACAATTTTATAGGATTATAAAAGCCATGTATATTTCAACTATATCAGATTTTTCATACTTATAGAAGTGTTCTCTTCATTATATCTCAGTGCACACACAAAATCTAAATTCGCACCAATAACAAAATTTACTTAGTTATAGAACAAACAAGGAGTAGCCCCACAATTAAAAATACATCTTGCACTGCACAAAGGCCCTTTATAAACATGTGCATTAGCAGCTTCGTAAGAAAAGTTTTACAGGATTGTTTAGCTACAGGCTCTTTTAATCAAGTGTCCACAGATGAAGAAACACTAACTTTGAATATTTTATATGGATAACCCTTCAGAACAGATAAATTTAGAACTGTCAATTTCTTAGATTTTCATAACAGCTTTTTTGTGAATCCTTCAAATACTGCTGCTGGACTATGAAAATATAATCTATGATACTATTTTTTGAAAAGAGTGTATCTGGTTGGAAGGCAAGACACCTGAATGCAACTGAACTCAAAGTTCACTTAGTACCCACAAAAAGGCTAAATACATAATCATTGTCAACAAAAATAAAAATACCATACATCGTGGTGTTTCCAGAGGGACTTTCTGTGAGAGACAGTGAAGAGAGTGATGCCAACCTGCAGTAAAAAGAGAATACAAACATTAAGTAAAACTTCACCCAAAAGACAAATTCAATTAATTTCCTCAATTCTTACACTTAGTAACATTTTAAAAGATGAAACTAAAAGCTCACACTAATAAATAGAAAAGTTTTAAGGCCTTAAATCATTTATACTGTGTGTGTAAGCCTCAATATTGCACATTTTAGAGGAAAAACAAAAGAGGTTTTAGGTTTGTTTTTTTAAACCTACTGATTTAAATGTTTTTTCTGCAGGACCTGAAAATGTCAGGCTAAAAAATTCACTCCCTGTGCATGGATGTTAGCAATATCATAGGCTCTTACAGAAAAGACAAATTCCTGAACTTGAGTCCTAGCAAGTAAGTAAAAGAGGAAATTATTTCCAAATATTTTGTTTTTATAACGTATTTGATTGCTAACTAAAGTGTATGATGTTAATGATTTAAGAAGTTAAAGTGCTTCTTAAATGCAATGAAAAATTCATCTTTAAAATCACCTGTAAGCAATAGTTGCAATTGCACTGAATGGTTAAACTGTAAATGGTTGTTGATTAAAACAAACAGAAATGAAAGTGATAATAATCAAACTATTTGTTTTTTAACCTTCTGTAAGAGACAGCTGACAAGGGATTTGATTTTCCAGAGGGATGCATTATCAGCCACTTTGCACTGGTAAATCCTCAAAATAGAAAGCAGTACAACCTGGCATCCAAATGGTAAATGTACTTAAACAATGAAATAGAAGAATCCCAGAATATCAGGGTTGGAAGGGACCTCAGGAGGTCATCTAGTCCAATCCCCTGCTCAAAGCAGGACCAGTCCCCAGAAAGATTTTTGCCCCAGATCCCTAAATGATTGATCTCACAACCCTGGGTTTAGCAGGCCAATGCTCAAACCACCGAGCTATCCCTACCCCTTATAGATGATGCTCTTTCACAAAGAGCCCACCCAGCATCAAAACTACTACTACAAAAGCATCTTCGGGCCTGCTCCTGCTCCCAGAGAGATTTGGATAAAAGTTTCAGTACCTGTAGAGTTTCTGTTTCCTTTCAAAGGACATCACTGCTCCATAGTTAAATTTAAAACAAGTTTACCATTATAATCTCTATTTTCAAACCCTTCACCCTTTCCCCAAAAAGAAATCAACCCCCTTTATATTTCTCCTACCACATCTCATATGAGGGTAGAATTTTTTTTTTTGAGAATTCTGGGAGGATGGGGAATAGAAAAGAAGTTAAAACATCATGCTTTTTTTAAATACTCCCTTTTCATTTACTTTTTGAAAGTTCTCCTAGTGTTGCTGGCTCCTATCTCCAAAACAGGTTCACTTACAAGTCCTTTTGTTTTGTCAGCCTTGCTGAGAAGGGTTATTTTCCAAAAGGAAAGTATAAGATTGTTTTGGGTGTTATCTGGATTCCACTTCACATTTTAATCAAGTTTTGGAAATGGAATATCATCATGTCTAATATTGTTGCTGAAGTCCAGTTTTACCAATCTGTCAAGTTGACATTTTCCAAATTAGAAATTACATTCACAAAGAACAATTTAATGTATCTCTCAGCCTTCTTTCTTTATCTAGAAAAAACAGAAACAAAACAAACTTACTTTCCGGCAATGACTGTAAATGTAGCCTTCTACATCAACGCTAACAGCACTTGTACATTCATCCAGAATTGCAAACTGAGGTTTATGATAAAATAACCTTGCCATCTGGAATGCAAAACAATACACCATTTGTGAATAGAGAGAACAAGGACAATACAAGTTTCTTCATCTTTATAATAGCATAACCTATTGTCTAAACGAGCATTTAAGAGATGAAACTACTGTAATCTATTGGAAATATAACAAACATTTTAACAAATGGTTTGAAATATTTACACAACTGCTCAAAAACTTCTGTTTCTGTGCTGCCATTATCTCTCTCCCCCAAAAGGCGTAAATGAAAACTATGAAGCTATTTAAATTTACAACTAATAATGGAGATAAAACATTCGAAATTTAAAGACATTTTAGTCTGATTTCATCCCATTACTTCTAAGTGTTCAGCAGATACAGTAATATGTACATTACCATGCAATAATCAGAGACTTAAGTAATACTGAAGCATAGTGAGTTACAGCCAGCGTGCAATGAAAATTTCCTTTGCTGTCTTGTCAGTTTGTCTTCTAGCAGACAGTTAGGCAGGTCACAGTCAATATGAATACTTAATTTAAAAAATGGTAATAGTTTAATCATACAATATACTCTTAGGTGTATGTGTAACATATAAGCAGCTCTCTACAATTATGTGGTTACTTATTAACCCAGAAATGTTGTGTATGTACTGCCATGCCATCATTCTGTCTTGATTTTTGCTAGAGGAAAAAGGATGCATGCCAAAATATTTACATATATAATGATCAATGCTGTTAGCAGAAAGTCAAGTTTTCTCAACAATCACAACTAATACTGTAGTCTTAGAAGTTTTAACCAGAAATTACTGACTGAAAATTAAAAGGGGAAAGAATTTTTTTAACCATCATTTACTGAACCTCATTGAAATTTGAACATTGTATATTATTCTTTGTATACTTTTCAAGGGTAAGAAATCAATATTTTACAAGATCTGCTTACATAATAGAAGAGAATATGTTGATCTGATAAGAAAGCATTCAGAGATCTATATTACAATGTGAAAATAATGCCTACCTGTAGTAATTTAAGTTATTTTCATGAGCACTAAGATTATAAAAATCTTAAATTATTTCTTTAAAGAATAAAGCAGTAGAAAAATTTACTGACTAGATATCATCAACATTTCAGATTAGTTATACTAATTTACAGTATTTTTAAAGTACGTATAAGATAGAGACGCACTGCCATCCTCTGTTTTTCTCCTCCGCTGAGCACATCCATCCAGTCCTGAACACTATCCCAGCCACCTTCACGTTCCAGGATTTGACCCAACTGGACATTATCCAAGTACTCCTTCAGCACCTTTTAGCAAAACAATAATGCTTACAGATACACCTAAACATACTTCATGTTGCAATAACTTCTCAGATTAGTATAGTATACTATAAAATATTAAAATCACTATCACCCAAGATATTGGTACCAAAATAATATTTCAAAATGTAAACAAATCTAATGTTCTTACTTGCTATACCAATACAGTTAAAAAATGAATGATACTTCAGAACAAGTTTAAATGAACAGTGAAACTGTCATTAACAGACAGATGACAACCTCGACATCTGCTGGCAGGTAATATTAGAGGCTATGTGCAGCATGTTTAAAGCCACAACTGATGACCTTTGGTTTGGTGAATCTTTATTTTACAGCCAATCAGGTTCAAGAAAGGAAAGGGTGAATTAAGAGAAAAATCTACATTGGGAGAAACAACTTCGGTTTCTCTATCATTTAACAAATTTAAAGTACAAATAATCCCACGCTACAAAGAATCAGGAAAAGTAATGGCTGTGAATAATGGTTATTGAGGAGAATGTCTTCTTTACCTGGTCAGATATCCCCTTCTTCCTCTGGTCTTCTACAGTATCAGGATATATGACTTGGTCTCTGAGAGTTCCTAGCGTCATATATGGTCTCTGGGATTAAATTGCAAATGATTAGTACAGCATTACAAATATGTGTAACAGTCATAAAATAAAGAGGTAATAAAAAACACAAATATCAAATACTATGGTACTTTGCTTTACCTGAGGAACATAGAAAAGCTTTCCTCTCTCAGGCTTGGTTAAACATCCACCAAACAGAGGCCACAACTGCAACAAGAAAACAAAAGTCATAAAGACAAAACTTCTCTTAAGAAATTAGGGTGAGGGGTTTTGTGTTTTTTAAAATGATCAATTTCATTTTAGTATTTCTTTACCTCGCCAAGAACACGGAAAAGTGAACTCTTCCCACATCCGTTTGGTCCACAAATCAGAACATTTGCACCAGACCGAACCTAAATATATGGCAACACATTAAACAATAGGAAAATAATTGGAAAATCTGTACTGCTGTAGAGATGCCAGTATCCTCATAATTAGACTGGAAGCCATCCTTTGCCCAGTAAGTCCAATTTTGACACACATCCACCAATATTAAATTTAGCCTAAAATAAATCAGTCTGAAGTGATCTGATGATACAGTAAAATTATTGCATAGTTTTTTAAAAAAGGCAAACTGAATAAAAATCATTTTGGAAATACTAGTGTCAAAAAAATCAGATTTTAATTATTGGAACGTTTTCTGATTTTTCAAGGTGGGGTGGGCGTTAATCAACCTCGAAGAAGCTTAGTTTAGAAACTTCAAGTTTCTTTTATTTGATTGGCCTCAATGAGCTCTGATAAGTGACTGCTTGATGAGTTTCCTGAATTAATAGCAGAGCTGGTTTGAAAACTGATGAAAACAACATTGATTAAAAAAAATTCAATTCCATTTTATATGAATTTGTCTTTTCTGTTTTGATCACCTCTAGTTAATAGTCTAATTACATATCATTTTTGCACTATTTGTTAAACCTGCATACGTCACCACGTGAAGATTTTAATCCCTGCACAGCCCTATAAAATCCAGACCATGACTTCCCAAGACCTCAAAACTGCAGTAAGCCTCTTCATGTGCCATGATGGAGGAGCGAGGGGATTGCATGCAGGTTGGTCTGGTACAGGGGGACAAGAGTGAGAAAGCCACATTGGAGGAAGAGTGGTGAGCAGAAAACATTGCTGAAAAGTTTTGTGTTTGATTGGGAGGAATAAATTGGCAAGACAGTGGAGGAGGAGGAGAGAGAAGGAAAGTAGAAGACATTGTTACTCTTGAATAAATCCGCATCAGAGAGCAATTATTTGATTAAAATAGTTAAGAAGCCTAAAGAAATTCTAACACAAAACCTTTTCTTAAATTTTAGTTAATATTAGAAACATGAGGGTTTGTCTACATAAGGGGACTACACTGGCAGAGCGATGGTGCCAAAACTATCCCACCATAACCCCATAGTGTAGACGCAGCCTACACCGATGGAAGGGGTTTTCCCACCAGTGAAGGAACGCACCTCTATGACAATCATGGTCCAGACACCCAAAAAGAATAGGCGGTCTGAACCTCAAAGAATAAGCAACTGATTGTACACAATATAACTCTACTATAAAAGTGTATTGAGTAAGCTCTTTTATGTAAGCCTTCACACACTGGTGATTAATATCACTGTAAAATGTGTGTGTTCATTATATGAGGAATTATGGTTACTCACTGATACTATATTTCAAAATTTGCAACTAAAGAGAGAAACAGGTTTTCTCCCAGACTGGAGACAGGTAGATAGCTACCTTCCCTCCTATGTAAATTAAATATTATGGAACCAAAACAAAGAAGTGCCATTTACATATGTATCAGCAGGAAAATAGGAAGTCAACAGGAAGAGAAGAATAGTAGGAAGTCATCTTAACTCTGAGGACAAAACAATGAGTTTTGGGAAATATAAGCAGAAACTAAAAGCCATTTTGGCATCCATCACTTAGGGGACATAGGGAACAGCACCCTGTGAAAGCTGGATCCCATACTCTGGTGGGCTAGTGATGCTGGTAACTTGATGTAAATAAGAAAGCTGCTCAGGCAAAGATTGTAACTTGTTAAAATTAACTTTTAAGTCACTAGAAAGCCTGTTTCGTTTTATTTGTAACCATACCTCTCTCTTTTACTCTTACTTAGTATCACTTACATCTCCTTTCTTTGCTAATAAACTAATTCTTGTTTTATTAAAAATCATCTTAGTGTCGTGTATTTAAGTGAAGCATGAGTCTTCAACTAACCTACCAGACTGATGTGTGCTCTCTCTCTTGCCCTGGCACTAACTATTAGGCATGTGACCGTAATAATTTCTGAGTGTACACAGCCAGAGGGACTGGACACTGCAGAGAGATGTCTCTGGGGAACACTGATTGTTACGTGAAAGGCAAGGTTTAGACTGAGACAGTTTTGAAGAATTTGCTGGCAAAGCAGACAGGCTAGTGTGCCAGGGACGTGACACACAGCTTTAGCATGAGTATGACAGTGTGTTAGAAATCAGCAACTGAGACAGCACCCTGGTCACTGTTTAACCAATTAGGATCCCCAGGGACGATCAGATTACCAGATCCCATTGCAGCTCAGTAGCTAAGAAGCTAATTAGCCCATTAACAAGGAGACTGGATGAAAGAGTACAAGGAAGGAAGGGGGATGAGGGATGTAGTGGGGCCTGACAAAAGGGAGTGTTCTAGGAAGAGACACCTTCCCTCCCACCAACTCCCTTTTTAGAAGGGACAGTAAAACTGCATAACACTAAATACAGTGACAGCACAAAGTATGTAGAAAGTGGAGGAGTGAAATGCTGTAAATAAACTGCATGGTGATATCTACATGAGAGAAGGTCTCTAAGCAGTCTGTGAGGCAAAGGAGACAGGAGCAGTGGGGTCCCATCACCAGCCGCGAAGCTGTCATTCTTGCTAAGGCAAAATGGTAACAATGGCTTACAGTCCTGGGTATCCTGAGCATGACATCATAACCACGCCCGAGTGAGGGTAGCGAGGCTGACCGAAACATTCTTCTGTCGACCTGGCAGCATCTACACCAGAGGTTAGGTCATATAGCTACATCACTCAGAGGTGGGATTTTTCCACACCTCTGAGCAATTTAGTTGGG